>NW_017728995.1:14700079-14700515 GCF_001723915.1 Gavialis gangeticus
ACCCACCCCCCCGGATGTGGAGGGGGAAGCTTGTATACAGCAGCTGCTGCTGCCATCCACCACCCCACGTTGCTGCCCCCTGTGGGACTGCTGCTCTGGGACCAGACACTGATACACCCTGAAGTAGTGTATTTTTAAAAAGTGCTGGATTTTTGATAATTCTGGAATTTTGAAAAATGGATTTATGAAACTATACTGTAATACTATTGGGTGCCTATTCATGAGTCTGCTGGAGTATGGTAATTACCATGCTCCAACAGCCTACAGAGTTTCATGTATCAGCAGGGTGCTTTATCTAAAGCTCATCAGATGAGCTTTAGATAAATCACCCCCACCATTTTGAAGTGTGGGGACATAGATGCATAAAATGCTCTGGGGGATTTAATTAAAACATTTTTAATTAGACTGCAGGGGCGGGCAATTATTTTGGGCGGAC
>NW_017728995.1:14710625-14715880 GCF_001723915.1 Gavialis gangeticus
TGAAGTGTGGGGACATAGATGCATAAAATGCTCTGGGGGATTTAATTAAAACATTTTTAATTAGACTGCAGGGGCGGGCAATTATTTTGGGCGGACGGCCGCTTACTGAGTTTTGGCAAGACATCGAGGGCTGCATGACAGCAGCCAGAGGCAGATAAATATTAATTTCTTAATTTTGGGGGTCCCTGTGGGCTGGATAGAATGGCCCAGTGGGCCGCATCTAGCCCCCGGGCCGCATTTGGCCCGCCCCTGAATTAGAGTGTATAAATGCTGATTGTTTTAAAGAACTGACCCATTTAGGAGGGGAAAAAAATCCTTCAGGAAAATATGAACATTTGTGAGTGAAATTGGGCTCATGTTTCTACAAAAAATACTTTGTATGGCAAACATGGAAGCTCATGGTTTTTGCTAAAATGACTATTTTCTCAACATTTCACAGAATGTTATGTTCACTTTTTGTGAAATCTTGAAATGAAATTGCATTTAAAATTGCACACTACTACACAAATTACACAATTTCAGTTTTAGGCCTACATCAGCTTCAGACCCTTTAATCTCTCTCAAGTCAGGTAACATATATACAGAGTAAATAATCCATACACATGGCACTATCAATTTTTTGATCTTTTCTATGCATCTAACAGGTTTTATTTTATTTGAAGGCTATGTATTAGTATTTATTAAAGTATTTTGAATAGTTTGAGTTGGAAACATTTGCTGGGAAGGTCTTTCTGTCCTTCAAGGTGTATCATCGATGTTTTGGTTTCCTCATTCTGTGGGAGTTCAGAGGATGGCTAACCTGCCGAAATCTCAATAGCTGGAACAAGGAACAATCAAACTTTGAAGTGGTCACTATTATTTTCATATAATGTACGATGAGCCAAATCCTAGTCCTGCTGCAGTCAATAGCAAAATGCACATTTACTACAATGAAGCCAGGATTGTACCTATATTTTAAAATTCTCATTTATAGTATAGAGAATCACACAAATGGATATTCAATAGTGGAACTAATAAACTAGTGCTGAAGTAAATGATATGCCATGATTAATGCCCTTTTACTGTATATGAGAATGGGGAGCAAATACCAGTATACAATTATTTAATTCTCCCAGTGGATCCCTTTTCAGAAGCTACATTTTAAAAGCCTAGCTGGTACAAATAACTGATTTTCAATGACGCTATATATCTTCCCTGTGTCTGATTAGCTGTTGGCTTTATTTATCGCTTTGAGCATGTGATAGAAACATAGGGAAAAAGACATGAATCTTTCTGCCTCTGTTGACAGGGCAACTAATACATTACTAAGTCTCCTCCATTCTTGTTCCACTTACCTGTAAACCAATAGTGTCAGTGCTGAATTATTTTTGATATTGAATCTATTGATGAACTGCAAAGGTTAAAATTAAAGTGTGATTTATGCTGTGATCAGTAGCATGGTGTTAGAGCACCAAGTGATCTGTGCAAAGTTATAACCATAAATATACTTCAGTCTTTGCTTTATAACCTCTGTCAAACAGCTCTACATTTTTTCTCTCTTTTCCCCTCTCACTCAAGGAGATACCTTAGGATAAGAAATGCAAACAATGTGCTGATAAAGATCATAAGCTCTTAGGTCTTGATGACTTTGTGAACAAAACACTGCGAGTCTATTTCTTTGGAGCACCATTTGAACTCCTACATAAGGTTCTTGGAGAAATTATTTTGAATGGTTCAGTATGCTCAGCTTCTCCTTGACAGGGGCTACTGATCATAAAACTACCAGACATAATTTCAGTGCAGTTCTACACTGTTAGACATTTCTACTAGTATAAACATTACCTATCACTGGTAAGGATTAGTTCTCCAAATCAGAACACAAATGATGTTTTAGAAACCTTTCCTTCCTTCATGTGGGCCTCAACCAGCAAGAGCTGCTTATTTGACAAATCCATGATCTGCCCATGATAAGACATCCATCAGGTATGTTGTTGTTGAGAAAAAGAACGTCTGGTAGGAAAATCAGCTCTGTTTCTTAACTAGACTTTTCAGGAAGGAAAACAAAGCATGGGTATTCTTCTAATTTTATTTTATTTTTGGTGCCTCCCCCCCAACACTTTCAGGTTTTCAGTATTGCAAGATATTGTAGAAAAGGGCATTATTGCAGCACTGTACTCTCATCCTGGCCCAAAAAAGTGAAGTACAATGCACTCATGAGAAAACCTGTCCTCAGGCAATTTCCAGCCCAGTTTTACATCTCTAAGAGAACTTTTTTACAGGTTATTCCATCCAAACATAACCAGAACTCTCTACCTTTTCAATCCTTCCATCATTCAAAGTTAAACAATTTCAGCTCAAAAATGTTTGGGTTCAGACATAAAACTGAAAGAAAACAGACAAGGGACAAATAGGAAAACATGGTCATATTAAAAAAAAAGACAACCCCCTTTTTCTTTTCCTTCACTAATGTGGACTAGTGAGAGATACCAAAATAGATAGGCATTGAGAGCACTTTACTGAAGCAAAAAAACAAAAAAAAAAATCAATAGTCACGCTATCTGCTCTCTTGCCCTGGAAAACAAAGTTGTAACAAAAAGTTTCATTAGAACTTTGCAGAATGAAAATGACCTGAAGTCCCAGAATGCATAATTCCTGAAGCTGCTGTTAAAACCCCTTTTTTAAAGAGTCTAATCCCTGTGATGCTGAAAGTCAGGATTTCCTGCAGTGAAATGCGTTGCAAGCAATGGGCAGAATGCCAACCACTGACACTAAGGGGTTAGAGAAGCAGAATTTCTAGTCTTTGCTAAAATCTTAAAGAAATATCTCTCTTGATATTTGCATGCTTTAAGCATACTGAACTATATATTTGACTTTCCTTCAGTAATTTAATGCCTGTTTAATGAAGACGCAACTTCTTTTGGAGAGTAACCCAAAGGGATAGATTTGTTAATGCCTCACTGTTTTAATTGGTTACACAGAGATTTTGTACTTGTACAGCACCTGTAGGAAAGGCAGAATTAATGACAAATGGCCTGATTCAGGCACAATAAGAATTTTACAGAACTTCCCTGCACACATTTTTCAGGCCCAGAAAATATTTGGCAAGTTTTCTTCCTTCGTCTTTACACCCTAAGAATTTATTGCTTCAATTACTGAAGGTCCTCAGGTATGGACCCCATTCTTTCAAGTGCAAAATTAAAACTCACTTTCACTACACATTCTTGGCTGGCCATTCTGGGAAGGGTCAAGGAGCTTAGCTTCCTCCAGTTGTTGGGTGTTTTACCCAAGTGGCCATTTCCTGACCTTACAAGAAAAAATATCTAGCAATGTCTCTGCTGAATTTTGATGCATCTGTTCACATTTAATATTGCAGCTTTCCTGTATACCTTCAACCTCAGAACAAAGTGGACCAACCTCCTGTCCACTTCCCACCTTCCTCTGCAACATCATTACATCCACAGATATTAGCACATTCTTTATGTAGGAATAAAAATCACAGACAAGACATCATAGCTATTTCATTTTAAAGGCATGCCGTAAGAGCCAATGTAGAGCTCTTTTCTTTGCACTTATGTATTTTGCTTGAGCATGAGCAGTGATAACTTTGTTATTCAAAGGATTAATTCTTCCGCATACTAATCCAGACAAAATATCACCATGCAACTTATACATTGCTAATGAAAGATATGGCATGAATACAAGACTGGGAATTAAGAGTTCACAAGCTCTGTTCTTAACCCTATCTGTAGTTTGGGCAAGTTACTTCCCTATCCCCTATAAGATAAAGATGAAAATATTTCATCAAGTTGTGTGAGAATGAGTCAGTTAATGATTCTAGGAGACTTGGAAAGTGGGAGTAGCATAGGAAAGATGCTGCCAGTAAGATTTACTTTCATGGGAAAGTGTGCAAACTACTCAACTCAGCTACTCAACATTTGTGGACATAATGCTTGTTTATGAAATTGGTAATAGACTAACATGCACCAAAATTCACTATATTTCTCAAAGAAAATGCTCTTCTGCATTCTGAAAAACCTAATCCACAACACATGAAAAAAATGGCCAACTCTATGAAACGTATCACCAAAATTCAGAATTCAAGGGCTTGTAACTTTTGAAACCAAAACTTGAATAGCACCCACCACAAGAGAACAACATTAGGCAAACACAAGAAATATTGCCACCAAACTACAGAGAAATGAAAATTTTATTTTGAAATCAGATTATGATTGATGTTCTCAGTTTGATTAAACTTTTCAGAAGCTAAAACTCCTGCTGAAACTGAGTCCTTTATTTCTAGGGTTTGCTGAACAATGGGTAACAACTCCATTTGTGACTATGAGCACTTCATTGCTACCACTCAGGATTTACATGGAACAACTGCTATGTTGTTCAAGGCCGAATAAGACTTGCAAAGTCATGATAAAATGCTCTCCCACCAGTTCTGGGATTAAAAAGGTCCTGTTGTGACTTGTACTTAATTGAATTTGGTCTGGTAAAGGGACATCTACTGGACTGCAATTGCATTACTCAGACTTAATGATTTGCTTAGCAGTGACTGAAAAGACACTAAAGCTTAAAGGGATGAGTCAATAGAGTTTTGATTTATTAGAGAAGGGATTATACCTTCCACATGCCTGTTGTCAATATGGGTGCAAGGGACCATAACTTTCATGAAGTTGTGTTCACATATGGATACTCAGTGCTCAGGACAGACATTACACATAAACCAGTTTAAGTGATCAGAAATTGGTTTAAACCTGTAACAGAACCGATCACCGGTGCACATAAACCAGTTTCAAAATAGCTGAAATCTGTCTGAGATAAGCCTGGTTGAATGTAGTATATCAGACTTAACTGATTTGAGTCAAACCAGTTTATGCTATGTCTGTCCCAGACCCCTTCCTGGTTTAAGATAAACCAGACTCCCCCAGCATGCTGGCATGCTCTCTGGGCTGGGCAGGGTTTCTGCTCCACAGCAGGGCTGGCCCCTCCCCTCTGCTTCCTGGCTGCAGCTCTGGAACAGGCTCCCTCCCCATCCAGCTCCCCCTCCTCCCCAACTCCCTGTGAAGCAGGAATTCCCCCTCCCTTCTGCCTTGCTGAGGATATAGCTGTGTATTAGCTAGCAGACTACATGCTGGTGGGTGGTCTGGTGGGGCTCACTGTGGTGTGGGGATCCCAGGAAAATGCCAGGCCAGTTACCACCCTGGTGAAAGGTGGGTATGTTACACAAATTGCCAATTGCTCAAATCACGAGTGGTAAAAGGGGAATATGG
>NW_017728995.1:14720880-14732376 GCF_001723915.1 Gavialis gangeticus
GACTTTATAAAGGGGGATAAGGCAAGGTGTCGCATTTATTGATTACATGAGTTAGACATAGAGGTTCAGGCACACCGTTCATACAAACACACACAAATCATCATACACATCATTACACACAGGCATACACAAAACAACCATTTCATCCACACATACACCAGATATAGTTACCAGCAATAGTTGTTCAATATCAGCCCAGGGTGGCCAACCCAGGCTTATTGAGTAGATGATGATGATTTGAAGATAGCAGATTTAAAGATAGCAGCTGGACCAGGGTGAACAGATGCATCTGTGCTCCAATGAAACAGCAGTAGAGAAAGAGATTCACCCAACTTGGCATTTTCAAAGTGCTCTTTTATAGGGATCAGCATCCTTTGTTTCAGTGCTTTGGGGTTTTTCCATACCCAGCTTCTGTTTTTGCGGTTGTTCTTCTTGTGTCTTCAGCTTATCTTAGCTTTGGAGTATTTTTGTTGCCCATCTGGCAGAATTTCTTCTTCTCTTATCTCCTTTGTGCCTTTGAGCTTCAAAAGGATTCTTCATCCATTTGTTAGTTAGTGGTTGGTAACTTACATTTGGCGCCTTGTTCCTTACATAAACAGTTGAATCTTCTTCTCCCATCTCTATGCCATTCTTTCACCATTTATCCTTTTCCACACAGTCATGCATAAAGTTTATGCAGAGTTCATTCACTTAGGTCAAGCAGAAGGATATAAAATGGAGTTTTCAAGTTGCTTACAGGACAAGACTAACGTGGTTACAGTTCACTATTATTACACTCTATGTTAACATCAGCTACATTAGTTCAGTTCATGCTACAGGTAGGGGTGCCTTAACCCCAACCTCAGCTTCAGGTGGGTTATATGATCCATCTAATCTAGGGAAGGCCAGGTAAGCTTCTTGAAGCACCTGAATCTGCTGGGGTGGGTGATCCCACAGGGCTAGGCACGCTTTGTGAAGCACCTGAACAGGGAATGGGGGAGCCCAATACCTCAATACAGGCAGGAGGCTTAGACATAACCCAAGGAACCCGACTGATCGATGCTGGGGCCAGGACCCAGATAGGGGTCATAAGGGCCAGGGGTCCAGCACAAGGGATGCCCATTTAGAGAAGAGAAGCTTGGGGTCCTGACTGGCCTGAAATGGGGCCAAGGCTTAAAGGTCCCAGAGAAAGGTCCCAGAGAAGAAGGCACAGCTAATGGGCGAAGGGGACAGTTGATCTGGCTGCCTGAGATGCCATCTGCGAGGCTTGGGCTGTGATGGAACGGACCCGCAGATAACCCCCCCCCCAATATTGGGGGTGTATAATGGGTAGCCTCCTGCCTAATTATTACATCAAGGCATGGCAGGAGAGTGAAGCTGGTGGCTGACCTGTAGACAGGCAGGCCAGTGCTTGCATTGGGCATGAAAGCTTGCCCCTGTCACAGCATCCTAGTGGGATCTGGCCATGCCCACCCCCTCAGCTCAGTACTATGAAAGGGACAGGAGGGCTGCTCTAGTACCCCCCAGCTTCTAGCTTGAGCAGTAGTGAGTATGCTGGATGCAAATTTTAAATTTTCCAAATATCCAGCATCAGAGAGATTATCCCACAAAGATGACACAAACTGTCTTATTTTCCCTACAATGAAGGATGATCCCAAGATCAAGTATTCATAAAGTCAGGGGGTACCACTGACAATGTAGACCTAATGCAACCTGCAATAATACAAGGGTGTTGACTTTATGTCTGTTTCTGTGGATGACTAAAAATGCATCCTTCCTCTCTTATAGACAGGCCTGTAGTGCACAAAGAAATGTTTCAGGATTATAGAGAATATATCGCATTTACTTGAATATAAAACAAGGTTCTCCACCCCCCCCTTTCCCCCAAATCAGCATGAGGAAAAAAGCCCTGTGGCACCTTCAGTTGGCACTGTGAATATCTCCTCACTCCCTGGGCCAGGCCCCCCACTCATCTGCCACAACTTGATGGAACTGTAACTGAAAGGAGGGATTTGGTGGTTAATCCTGGGGCTCCACCTCCTCTACACCCTGTCCACTTGCCAACTGTGAGGACTGTTGTGCCACTGTGCTAACCCCTGGCTCTGGCTCTTTATATGCTGCCGGTGGGTCTCAGCCTCATTGGTCTCCGCTTGAAGTGCAGGCTTGAGGTTGCAGCCTGCCTTCACTCCTAATCCTTGGCCCTGCTCCATCCCAATGCCAAACCTGAGTCTGTGGTGCCCACCACAGGCTTGGAGTTGAGTATACCTAGCCCATGGTGACTGGCCACAAGCCCCTTCCCAAAGATCTCAAAGCTGGGAAGCCTAGATTAGCTCCCTAGTACTGCCTTTGCTTGTTTGCTGGTGGGGCAGAGTCATGTGGGGGGTCTGCTCTGCCAGGTAGCACCCCGGAGAGCTTGGCATATTGCCTCCTGCCTTCTGCCCCACACCTAGATTCTGCCAGGGTTTTTAAATCTTCCGCATTGGCAGTAACAGTGAACATCATCAGCTGGCCACTGCCCAGCTTGACTGACAGCCACTTGAAAAGCCAGCACAGTGCTGGCACAGTGCCAGCTCCCTTCCTGTCTTAGACTGCTTTCTGGGTAAGTTTTCTGTGGTGCCAGGGTCCCTGGGCCACCCTTTAGGAGCATCAGGGTCTGTGCCCAGGGTTTCCAACCCCTGAGAGTGGCCCCCACCACCGCGAGCCCCTTGTCTTATATTCACATACGAAGTGGAGGGGGAAACAGGTAGCTGCCGAGGCTCTGACTATAGCCCTGAGCCTCAGTATGGGCAAGAATCAAACCCATAGCAGCCTCCTTACCTCCTTCCCTGCATTTTCCCTTCTGCCCTCTTCCCCCAACACTACCCATGACATTCCCTTCTAGCCTGAGCCACTGCAGTCATGTGCCTGCATGGCTGGGATGTCTGTGCCATTACAACCCGATTCAGCCTGGCCAAGTTAGACTAATGTGGCAGGACACTCTTGGTGCCTGCCACTTTAAGAGTTGAGCCAAACAATCAGCTGGTGCTTGATTACGGCAGCCATTTTAGAACTCTGGCTGCCTGTATAAACAGAGCAGTTTGCTGCTAGCAGGCCAGGCAGAAACATCGCCTGGTTGAAAGGCTGTTGCAGAAACATCTTAGAGGTAAGGGAAGGAGCTTAAGGGGATGGTTTGGAGGCTCCTGGTCCTGGGTATGACCTAAAACTGCACCCTGCCAGGAGTGGGTTGCATGGTGGGTCTCCCAGTGGTGTGGGAGCCCCCAGGAACTACCAGGCCATTTACCACCCCAGTGAAAGGCAGGCCAGGGCACCTTAGCCCCCACAACACTGTAGTTACAAGGGAACCAGGCACAGCTATGGCCACCTGAGCCCAAAGAGGGTGTAAGACCCAAACGGGGCCAGGCATGGATACAGCTACCTAAGCCCCTACTGGGGAGGGAAGCCCCATGGCCACAGTGATGGGACAGAGATGAGAAGCCCCAGTGACAGAGATGAGGATCCCCAGTGAGGGGGTGGCCCCAGTGAGGGGGCAGGTGTGGAGCCTCAGTGAGGTAAAAACCAGAGGGCTGGGAGTCCAGTATGTGTGTGTGAGTTGCCCTGGGAGGAGCTAGGGCAAGCTTGGACCTGGTCAGGTAATTGGCTGGCCACTACCCCAGTGAGGGTTCTGGGAGAAGCCCAAAAGACGGTATGTCTGCCACCCAAGGTGTGCAATAGGTAAAGCCTATTGCCAAAGGGGCCTTCTCTGAGAGGAAGCAAGGTGGTACAAGTTGTCAATGCATGAAAGAGACCCTGTGAGATGGGGTGGAGTGTGAGAGGTCCTAGTGAGAGGAGGGTGGTATGTGTGTGTCTGAGGCCTGACAATGAGGGCTAGACTTGGTCTGGCTGTAAGACAGGAGCACTGTGTCACCTGGGTGCTAACTGCAAAGCTTGGGATGCAATTTAGGGGAGGAATAGAGCCACAGATAGTGCCTCCTGACGTCAGGGCAAGAATGGGCAGCCTCCCGCCTAATTAACACCATAATTATGTATCATCAAGGCATGGCAGGAGAGGCGGTTGGCCCAGAAACAGGTGGGTGGGCCAATGGCAGACCAGCCCTGAGAAAGCCCAACTTTATACAACTAACCTGCAAAGAGTAAATCAATTCAGCCTCAGGCTTTTTGCATGTCTGTCCGTAGCCTCATTCTCTGTTTAAACTGTGTCAGGAACTCAGATGCTTCCTGTCTTCCAACATTAAAAACAATGAAAAGGCTGGTGAACATAAAATGAGTCATGACAACTGACTGCCAGTTTCCAGAGATTCACTAGTGAGGGAACTATCTATCCTTCAGCATGTCTTTTATTTCCCCTCTTATTTCATTAGAGTGGAAGTTGGAGAACCAATTTTGTTCAGGACATCTAGGTTCTAGTCTCAAATCTACCACAAACTCAAAATGCAAAATTTGTAAGTCAGCACTTGGAAACCATTTATTCATATGTAAAACTGTACAGAGGCTTAAATGATAGCTTGCAAAATGCTTGAAAGCTTCACATAGACAATGATTCTGATAACCAAATCAAGATTAAGTTGATCATTCCAATGCCTTTACTGAAGTTTGCATCTTCCTTGCAACTGATTTCATGTTATTGGATAGTT
Source organism: Gavialis gangeticus (assembly GCF_001723915.1). Lineage (NCBI taxonomy): Eukaryota > Metazoa > Chordata > Crocodylia > Gavialidae > Gavialis > Gavialis gangeticus. Next base: position 14,725,491 of record NW_017728995.1, read on the forward strand.
GAAAGAAGCCATTTCATGAACTCAAAGCTCAAAATTGAAGAAAAATTGCCTTTTTCCAGTGCTACAAAGTATTTTGGTATATGTGGGGTAATATATCTAAAATATGCATTTCTAAATACTTTAGAAACAATGGATACATATCATAAAATGACACAGATTCCTTTCTGTAAAAGGGGAAACATAATCTGTTTATATAAACGGGTTTGAAACACCTTAATTTGTTTTGCATTACGGTAAAATTTTAGTATATTCACAGGGAAAAGATGTGCTTACTTGGCAGAAGGGGATTTTTTCTCTCTCCATTCTACTTTGGATCAAAGCTACAAATATTTTCATTATCCTGCAGTTCAAGTCTGGGACAACTTGCTGGATAAAGTTAAACTTAGTTTGAGTAAAGATGGCAGTACCTCAGTGTTCACTTGCTCTGTAGGTCTCCGCTAATTTCATTGGGAAAGCTTGTGCAATAAGGTGGTGCTGAGGGTGAATTGGGGCTCAAGCAAAGGATTTTCACATTACTTCTGAGCTGTGCTGAGATTTCTCAAGAGAGCACTCAAACAGTTGTTGGAGGATGTTATTGAGACTTCCACTTATATTAATGAAACTGCACAGCTGGAGCAAGAAACTTATTTAGTACTATTCAGTATCTCCCTCCCTCCCCCCGAAGGGTTGAACACATTCTATTCACTATGATGTAGTATTTCAGTTTAGGTTTGATTAGTAATTACCACTGTATCTGTACTGAAGAAATGCTTACAGGTGAAGAGATACATTTCCTATGTTCTAGTTGCACTAAACCTATTAAAGGTACTGCGCAACATAACCGTCTGTCCCTTATAATTTACTGCTGACTATCCAAAAATTAACTGATTCCCCCCACCCCCCGATCACCTTTACCATTACAAAATAGCAAATACAGGGAATTCAATGCGACTATGATTTGAGGTGCAGACTGAGCCTTCATAAATTCAAAGGAAGAATTACTGGGCTTTCTGTCAAAGAGACTGTAATTTTGGTGGCTGTGGCAGGGCACCTTTGGACCCAAGGATATAAGCTGGGCTGCAGTTTAGAAGGAGGTAACATCAGGCTGAGAGGCTGCTCTGGCCATAGTCAGGAGGTAAGGGCAGGGCTATGGAGTGGAGGTGACGCCTTGTCCTGGGTAAGAAGTAAAACTGCACCCTAATGGGGAAGGGTGGTCTGGTGGGGATCCTAGTGGCATGGGAGCCCAAAGGAAATGCAAGGCCATTATCTCCCCAGTGAAAGGCAGGTTGGGGCTTCTTATAACCCCAGCCCCACATCCCTAGGGGTGTTCTAATGAGCAGGGGAAGCCCAGGGCTTGTTAAGGAGCCCTGAAGCAGAGCTCAGGCCAGAGGAGGGACCTGGGGCTGCACCCAGGTGGCAAGGGAAAGCCTGGAGGTGCAAGAGAGACCCTGAGTGAGAGGGGCGACAATTAGAGTAGCTCCATGAATGTGGGCAAGTGAGGAGGCCCAGTGGGGGCATAGTGGCATGGCAAGGGGCCAAGAACAAAACAGATCTATAGTTTTTAATAATTGCTCAGTCAACACTCATGTGAGAGTAGCGGGAGACACACACCAGACTGCACCAGGGCTGACCGAGGCGAGAAGAGCTAGGCCAAAGCTGGGTGAGGCTAGGTGGAAAGAGTATGGCCCTAAGGGAGGGCAGTATGAAAGAGGCTGGGTGAAAGCCAGCAGAGTAAAGGTGACCCTGGTGAGAGAGGGGTGGCATGTGAGTGGCCCTCCGGGGCTGTAGAGAAGAGCTACTACTTTGTGCCCACTTTGCTTCAGCCATAGTCTGGAGAAGAAACACCCAAGTAACATCTGCGGGGCATGGGTCCCATGGATGGCAGGTTGGAGCAGGTATTAGACCCTTGTCAGCAGGGCGAGTAATGGGTAGCCTCCCTCCTTAGTAACAACTCTCATATTTTTCTTTCAAGGCATGGCAGATGAGCAAAGCGGGCAGTTACCCCACTTGAAGAAACAACACAGAGGTGCAACCAGCAATTTTGGTGCCTTGGGTAAAGATGCTGTCAAGCACTCCTGCACCCATTTCAATAAGTAAAAACAAAATCACTCATGCCTCAACATGTTAAACACAGAGCAAATATTTTCAAAAGTTCCTTGAGAGATAATGGAAACTGAAACTGAGAATTCCCAGCAGGCTGTGCAACAGCTGTAGCTTATGGAAGAATGGAGCTGACTTCACAGTTACAAGGCCTAGGGCAATGGGGGGCCAATCTTTTTTTTGGAAAACATGCCACAGATTAATCGCAAGTGCCATCCTGATCCCCCTTCCTCTGGTCAATCTGCTGCTGAGCTTTCTGTTCCCTGCCTGCTTTCCGCTTCCTCTCCTGATCTTTTGCTTTACCTTTGATTCCTGTCCTATTTCCTGCTATGTTGCCTATCGCTTATCCAATCTGCTGTGTACCCCAAACAGAGGCTGCCCATGCTACTTGTGGCAGTCATGTTATAAGTTGGTCACCACAGGACAAGCTAAATTATGATGAGTTCTTTGATGGGAAAACAACTCATTTCTTCCAAGACCTCTTGGCACTATCTGCCTACAGCTGCTGCCCCAGGGGCTGGCTCTTCATAGAGGCTGCTAATGCAGTGAGGCCAGTTCCTTGCCCCTGCTCAGCTGGTCCTGGAGTGCAGAGGCTTGCAGGTGTTACTGCACCTGGGAGTCGGGGATGGCAAAGGTAGGCCCCTGCCCCCATGTAGCTAGTACTGTACTGGAGTGGGGGAGAAGACAGCTCCTGGCATGCTACCTGCCTTACAAAAGGCTCCTGGCTCCCCACAGGCAATTTCCTACTCCTGCAATAGCTGTGGGGGGAGCAGGAGCAGCTCTCTGGGACTACTGCCTGCTTCATAGACAGCGTCTGGCTCCCCACATATCACATTGCCAAGAGTGGAGGCACAGATCCTGGCATGCTGCCTGCTGAGGGAGCAGGACAGAAGGATGGATTCCACTTTCCCTCAGCCAGTCTACTCCTGCTGCAATAATCAGGAGATGGAGCAGCTCTCTGTGTGCACTCCCTAACTGCGCCATGCAGTGTGGTGCTATGCCAGAGTAGGAGGGAGCAGTTCATTGTACACTGCCAGCTGCTGCTCCTCCCGCACAGACATTTCTTTAGAAATGTGCTCTATTACTACAGCTGTGTGGAGTTGCATGGATCTGTTGTTTCAGTGCCACTTCTTATTTGGCACCCAGAGTGGGTGCCCCCTATTGCCCTACCCTAGTCATGCTACTGGAACAACAGCTTAAGTGTGAGGCCATGTCTTTCCTCCCATGCAAGAGGGTCATGAACCAATTTGATTGCCCCTCACCATTCCTTTACCTGAACATCCACACTTTGTGGGAGACTGGGTGTGATGGAGCAGTAGTGGGTAAGCTGCATGCAAATTTAAATTTTCCAAATATCAGCATCAGAGAGGTTATCCCAGAAAGATAATACAAACTATCTTATTTTCCCTACAATGAAGGATGATCCCAAGATCAAGTGTTCATGATCAGGAGGTATCACTGACAAGCCATGTAGGCTTAATGTAACCTGCAATAAGAGAAGGGTGTTGGCTATGTCTGCCTCTGTGGATGACTAAAAAAGCATCCTCCCTCTCTTACAGATAAACCTGTAGTGCACAGAGAAGTGTTGCAGGATTATAGAGAATATACCATATTTACTTGAATATAAGACAAGGTTCTCCCCCTCACCCCCACCCCCCAGTCAGCAAGATGAAAAAAGTCTTGTATTCACATATGAAGTGGAGGGGGAAGCAGGCCCTGAGCCTGGGTGGGGCCAGAGTCAAACACATAGCAGCCTCCTCTCCCTTTTCCCCCCATTTTCCCTTCTGCCCTCCTCCCCAACACTGTCCATCATGTTCTCTTCCCCTTACTATCGGCCACAGCTCTGCTCTGGCTTGGGCTGAGGTCTCTCCCAGGCATGGAGCACATGGACTTCCTTTCCCTGCCTGGCCATTCAGGACCAACACTGCTGCATGGCCAGACAAGGGCTGAGCTTCTGCATGCTGTGCTCTGGGATGGAGCAGCCTGAGCAGCATCTGGCAGGAATGCAGAGGAAGAGGGGGAGACTGGGGAATGGAGGAAAAGAGACAGAGAGGAGAGGGAGAAGGGGCAGAAGCTGCCAGGAGTTGGGGGTGGGAGGATGCAGGAGGCTGCACAGGGAAGAAGTCAGTAGCAGTGGTGGAGATGGGATATTAGATTCTAAGCCTGGAAAATTATAATGCATTTATAACATTTCCATATAAAAAATCTAATTATTGGGGCATTGTCTTATATTCAGAGTCATCTTATATATAAGTAAATATGGTAAACAAAAAGAGAAAAATGTTTTTCTGACTCTAGTAGTAACATGGGATATCACTTTAACTACACAAGTGTCCACTAATTGTATAATTGTAATATTATTTATATGAACTCACTAAAGTGGAAGCAAGGTAAAATAATACAATTAAAAACAATATAGGATTGTTTTTTTCTCAGACACTTCCTATAATTGTATTGATTTGCAATTCATCATTCCATTTAAAATTCAATATTAACACAATTGTAATGTATCAACCTTGCAATGAAATCAATTCCATAGCCAATGCCCTGCCCCATTATGAAGTAATGGCAATGCTAATTTTATTCTGCCAAGTGTAAATTGACTGATTTATCACACCATTATAGAACTCTACTGCTCCTTCAATTTGTTTGCAAAATAAAGGGTGGCAAGAGAAGAAAACATATTACTGTGTCTGCACATCCTTGCTGTAAATAGTAGTGAGGACAAAGAGTCGTTCCATTTAAAAATTAACAATGATTGCAGAGAAGGGAGTCAGATCTAAATCCTCAGATGCCGCAGAAACCAGCGTTGCGCCCTAACTTCAAACTCCCCAGTAGCTTCTGACTTTGACAATGATTTATAACAGGTTGGGGGGAGGGGGAATTAATCAAAATACCATTATATCAGGGATCAGGGCTTAACAACAAGAGCCTAAGACTGGGAAGCAGGAGACTTGATTTCTACTCCTGTGTTAGAGGACTGACTTCTTGTCATGACCTCAGTTTTTCCACCTTTCTAACCAGCTCATAGGGATGTTGTGACATTTAGCCAAGTGTTCAGAGAACAGCTGCAGATTCCTACATGGGAACCTGGAATTTTACGATGTGTCTACACAGCACAGTACTAAGGAGAGATGCTCCAAACTATCTATGAAATGGAGGCTTGCAAGTACAAGTGCAAGGCAGCCTTGAAGACTCTTCATGCTACCTTTGAACACACAGACATTACACTTTTACTGGTATAAGTGATAGGAAACTGGTCTATACCCATTATAGAACAGAAAGCTGGCACACACTGGGTACATCTACACAAAACGCTATGGTGCTGCAGCATCCATTGGCAAAAACCTTGATGCCAACACTACATCACCATAGCAACATGCTTCCTCATTATACCATGTTGCTACAGTGACGTAGTCACCAAAAATAACCATGTGCAACCAGCATAGCATAGTACAGGCTGTTACTGTGCCCTCTTTTAGTACTTCCTTTTGGTGCCATATGGCCACGTGTAGACGCACCCACAGACTGTTTTAAAAATGGTGGAACCCAATCTAAGATTTCTTCTCTCCACGCAGAGCGAATGTGTGTTCTCTTCACTGCCAATCTAAACGATGCCACTTACAGAAAACCGTGTACTTTAGCTCAGTTCCACCTTGGGCTTTTTGAATATCTGTACCTAGCCAATAACTGGAACCAGAAGCAGTATAACCACATTAGCATGGCACTGGGCATATCTACACATGGAATTAATATGAAACAATAAATTCCAGAGTTTATTTCTCCAGAGTGTATTGTTCCAAGCACACTGCTTGAATGTGCACCTAGAACTGCAGCATGTTGAGCTAGGATGGAGCAGCCCCAGAGCAGCTCCCACTGAGTCTGGGGGGTTAGCCTGCCAGCTCAACATGCTGCAAAAGGGCTGGCTGGGGCACAAGGGTGCTCCACTGCAGGGCTAGGCAGCAGACAGCCCCCACACTGAAGTACCTTCATGCCCCAGTCAGCTGGGGCAGCATCTACACCTGTGCTGCTGCTGAGTTTTGTATTTACAAGTACTATCCTGCTGTGGAATTAATTAGTTTACTCCACCAGCCCACTCCACACATGTAGATGCGTGACGTGTACTGCAGAGCTAATTAATCTACTCTGCAGTAAACATCTCGTGTAGACGTGCCAACTGTGTCTGAGCTAATTACTCCTGGTTCTTGCCAGAGTCAATCAACCCAGGCTCAGTACCACAATAATATGGCTGAACTGCTTCTATGTATCTGCAGAATAAATTATTCTTTCAGCAACATCTGTGTCAATCCTTGTCATGGATTTAACAAACTGAAACTAAGAAAGCAGTTCCTTTGTTGATGCTCAAGCCAAAACTGATATATAATCCAATTAAATCTGAGCTGTTTTTGCAGGACTGAGGGAAGTAAATATCTATACATGCATACATACATACATACATACATCTATTTATCTATACATGTATACATATATCTATGTATCTACACTTACATACTACCTATATCTATGTATGTATGTACATATACGTAAATATGTATAGTAAATAATGGTTGAGGCTGCTGGGGTCTTGTCTACAACATAGTTTCCAACTGGTTAGAAAATAATGTCATCATATATATATACATATACACACACACATAGTGGGTTTTAAAAACAGGGCAGTAAAAAATGGTTGAGTCTGCTGGAGTCTCATCTATGCCAGGATTTCTAACTGGTTTGAAAATAATTTCAGTAGTTTTCTTTACTTGGATCTGTGCCATGTCATATATATGTATATCACACACACACA
>NW_017728995.1:14732493-14760685 GCF_001723915.1 Gavialis gangeticus
CACACACACACACACACACACACACACACACACACACACACGACACAGCACAGATCCAAGTAAAAAAACAATGACATTATTTTCAAACCAGTTGGAAATCCTGGCTTGGTGAGACCCGAGCAGACTCAACCATTTTTTACTTCACTGTTTTTAAAACCCACTAGCACTTTTAGAACCTCTGAATACAGAGACCTCTAACATTTGAACTATAAGTAGCAAGCTGTTAAAATCATTTGTTGCCTATCCCCAGTCTGCAGCCTGATCAAGTTCATTAAATCAGTGCCTAACACAAACATTTTATAAATGTAAAAAGTGTTTTGCTCATATTAAGTTCTAGAAATGGACAGAGGTTCTCACCATTTACAAACTTGTTTGACTGCCTTTAATTTCAATACTGGCTCATTGCTACTATGAATAATTTTTTAGAGGCCATTTTCATATTCTGTAAATCTGCCGCTTGCCCCTACTGATTGCATATCTAATTTACTGTGAACAGAAGAAGCTAATAATATTACATCTGCTATAGTAGCTGAGATGCATGAAAAAAGACCAGCCATTAGTGTTTTGTATTATTTAGCTTTTTAAGATTTTTTGACTAGTGGCATTATGCAAAGTGCAGTCATTTTAGTCACTGCTGTGGTTGCCACTAAATTTTCACAAGGACATGTTTCATGGCCTGGAGCATCACTTAATTATAAAAAGAAGTATGTGGCTTATAACTATGTAAGATGCACAATAAGCTAACCTCTACTGATAACATACATTGAACTTAAGTAAGGCACTAGCTTCCTTGGCAGAAGCCTGAGGGAGTCATGTGATGCTGTGAAAAATGAAGAACAGAAGTGCAATTATAAAAATGCTGCAAGAAGTACTTATTTTATTATAATTTTGGCCCTATCTAATTGTAAAACGTTCTGTTCTATTTGGAGCAAATTACCTTTTGCACAGCACTGACTTCTGTTTTTATGCCTTCCACATTTTGTTCTTTTGGTTGCTCCTCCTTTTCTCAGTGATTCCTATTAGAATATATGTCTAAATAGCTGCAAAATGTCAATCCTTGTTCCTGAAGATGACTTTGGCCCAACTGAAATGGAGACCCCCTGGACTTCAATACATCTCAGACTTTAATACAAGAATCAGTGCAATACAGGATAAGACTTGGGAAACTTTAAATAGCTCTGTGTTGACATCCGTAGGGAATAGATGTGTTCAATAAAGCTGAGAGTTCTTTATCTTGATACTGCAGTACATTTATTGCAGGATGTCAGAAATCTGTGCAAAACAATGGCAATGAGAAACTCAGCACCTGCTGTCATAGTAGAGAAGAGAGAGATAATATGCATTAAAGAACTGGCAACAAAGAAAGATATATAGCAAATAGAGCAGGAGAGGGGAGAAAACACTAACAAAGACTAGAAAACCATGATCAGCAAAACCTGAAGAAAAGGGATAGCAGCCAAAGAGAGAAAAAGGAACAGGTTCTATATTCTGACTCTAAATATAACTCTAATTCCATGCCGTTTCTGCTACTCGAGTGTTTGGCAACTTTGCAGGAACAAATGTGCTTAATAAGCATTACCTAATTTACCTCAATAGCCCCATGATAAATTATCTCCCCTTCCCATATCTTAATGGGCTAATTCAGGCAAAAAAAAAGGTTACTTCTCCTTGATCATTGTGAGAGCTGGCTCTAAACTTTGGGATGGGATTCAATATTGTTATTCTAGAAAGTGTAACACAAAACTCAGCCCCAGGTAGCTAAAATGTGTTAAATCACTTTCAACTCTCTTGAACTTGGCCCAGTCCATTAGAAGGAAAGGACCCAGCTTAATTTTGATATCCATGGAGGACTAAGTTGAGAAGCCTCCCTGAATTATTCTCTAGGACACAGCATCCCGTCTTGCTGTCCTGTTTGGATCGTCTCCCCAGGAAGAACCAGCAACTTTATCTCAGGATTTAAAGACTCCTTGCAAAGAGGCGGACACCTTACCAAATCCAAAGCCTTTCAACATACATGTGACACCTACTTCTCAGCATTGGGGATTGCTAGGGATCTCTAGAAATAAAAGCATGAGGTCTTGTAGCTTGACTGAAATAACCAAGGATTTATGGATGTAGCAACTCCTCTCAGGGTGCATCTACATGAAACGTTTACTGTGCAGTAGCCTAATTATCTGTGTAGGAGATGTTGCACGTCTACACATACACCCATATTAGGCTGGAGTAAATTAATTTACCCTGCAGCCAGATAATATTGGCAATACAATCTCTGGTAAATACAAGTACTATCCTGCTGCGGAGTATAAAGCTCCACAGCATCACAGGCGTAGACATTGGCCCAGCTGGCTGGGGCACAAGGGTGCTTCAGTATGGGGGCATTCTGCTGGCTAGCCCCATGCTGAAACACCCTCGTGCCCCAACCAGTCCCTCCCCAGCACGGTGATCCAGGGGAGCAGTCCCAGGCTGGTAGGCTGACCCCCTGGGCTCAGTGCCAGCCAAGGCTGCTCTGACCCAGCTCAACTTCCTGTGTTCCCAAATGCATGTGCAAATAGCACACCCAAAGCAATAAACTCTGGAGCAACAAGCTCCAGAGTTTATTGCCTCACATTAATATGCACATATAGATGCATCCGCTCACCAGTGGCTTACATACTTCTTCTACTTAGAGGAAGTTAATCCTGGGCATTTGAGGCATATAGCAATTTAAATCACAGATTATCACCATTTTTGTAGCAAGTATCTTGTTAGCAAATCTGTTGGGACCTCCAGAGGTAAAGAAACACAAAATCCTGAACTTGAGCTATAAGCTCAATGCCTTAGCACTGGTAAGGTAAAAACTCAAATACTGAGGTAATCAGCCCCAATTAGATATTGAAGTTTCCTTTCCCTTGTAAAGAACTTTTGGGAAGACTGTGGCAGTACTATTTCAGCACGAATCCCCTCTTAGGTCATTCTGCTTCAAAGGCTTGAAGCTATGTATAGTTCCCACCTCATCAATAGGCAGAGAGCTGTCTCCCTGTGCTTGTGTCTTTTATCTGATAGCTTCTAAGAGTCACAGATATTTTGCTTACCAAGGCAATAGCATTTAAAATATTTTTGGAAGTTGACATTTTTGTCAAATGTCTAGCAGAGTTCACCACTTCTTGAGCAGCCACATAGATATTAAATATGGAAGATTTGATATGCATCTCTGAGCATAAAGGGGATGAGTGGATGTTCCTATTTGATTTTAATGTGCAATTCCTTTCTCCTCTAAACTTGGCCCCATATACCTCACCTTTTTATGCCTTCAACATTTTCATTGTGCGCTGTATTTACAAGAGCTAGCATGTACCAATTATAAGCAGATTTACTACACAATTATGTTCAATTTAATCATAGCCTCACGACAGAATGGGGATATTGAAAAGTTTTGTTTTCCTGTGAGGGCTGACAACTAAGACATTGCATAACATATCCCGCCTCAGTCATGCTGAATTGCACCCTACTCCACAGAATACAATGAAGCCAATGTACTGCTTGCAGAGCATGTAAGTGAATCACAGTTTGGTTCCATACCTATGAACACCAAATTGAGAGGAGTAATGTACTTTATCATGCCTAGAAAATTAACACTTAAGCATTTATCCATTTTAAGCTCATTTGAAAATCATTCCTAATAACAAAAAAGAGTATCTAGTAAGGACCTTATTCTGCAGAGTGGGATAAGTTCAGGAAGACATCTCTATTCAGCTTATTGAGGTGGTCCGCAAACTGCAGCCAGTTTCATGCTGCTTTGTAGGGTCTGTAAAGTATTTGCATGGAGCACCGGTGGTTCACATGCGGCTTTTTGATGTTAGCATTACAATACAAATAAGAAATATATGAAGTACTTCTCTTATATTACATTTCCATGGAATCAACTGCTGTATTTGCCATATAATCAGACCAGTTAATCATCATCAGACAAAAGACCAGAAGATACATTACTGACCTGCTTATTTCTGTCTATTAATACTCAAAGATATAAAAATATTAACTCCCTACAAAACAATAACACAGCCTGTGGGGGGAAAAAAAAAAGATGATATATCTTTAGAGCACTTCTTTTGTTACCAATATATTGCACTTCACTGAACCAAAGTAAAAAATAAAGCTATCATTAGGGAAACAATCCAAATGGAACATATGTGCTTTTAACCTACTCCTGAAGGGTTAAATTCAACATGTTGAATTTCTGCTAGCAAAGTTCTTGCAAAGCTTGAGGATCTTTGCTAGAAAATATCCACCCTAAATAAATTACAATGATTTTCCCATGAAGCCAAGAGCCCATTGTTTTCCATGGACAAAACAAGGTTCCCTAAGCACTCAAAAACCAGAAGCCTTGACTAGATGTGCTGTACTGCATTGTCTTAACGTTAGGGGTGGGGGGAGACTAATCAACAGAATCTTACAATTGATCTGATGTCCAACTGTTCACCAGTGAAGAGATAAAACACAGAGGAGGGCCTGTGTTGTCTATCTTAATTGTGCAAAGATCCTGTTGGCTTGGATCTATACAGATGGCAACTTTTGAAAAAAATAGCTTATATCAGCCCTGTAAGTGGTGCATGCTACCTAGAGTAGCTATCACACACATATAGATTAATATTTTAAACTCAGCCTGAAAGAGAAATTTCCCCAAATTTCTTGATAGAAATACAACAGTATTGGCCAAATTCTTTGTAGTATATGTACCATTCAAAAGACATACAAAGGCAGGTCATGGCTTATAAGCTATAGATATTATGTTAATAGATATTAATTATCTCTATGTTAATAGATATTAACAGAAATTGATAGGTACAGAATTGCTGGTCCTCAAGAGAAGTGCTAGGATGGCTGTTCCTCAGAAAATCTCAGTCTTTCTGGGCCTACCTCAGTTTACCATATAGAGGCCTAATGTTTTTTATTAGCAGGAATCCAAACCTATAGTTAGAGCTTTTTAAAATGCCTCAGTGACTGAGGAACACAAATTGCACTGAATTTCCGTGTGCTCTGGAGGGTACATTTACACAGCAATGCAAAGTATGGTAGCAGACATATTTGAGCAAGCTTTAAATTGGCCAGCTCTGCTGTTAACAGCAATGTAATTATGACATCATGGAGCTCAGAGTAGGCTACTTACCTAAGTATTTTCCCAAGGTACCAGGCAGGTTTTATGCTGACACGGCTGCATTGTGATCTCTACCTAAGCCAGCTGGTTTAAAGCTAGATCAAATCTGTTTGTACAAGCTGCGCCTTTGGACTGTCAAGTGATTTATGTCTTTTTGAAAATTCTATGATGTACTTCCAAACTTGCCTATATAGCTTGGTGATCTACGAGCAGAACTTTTAAGAATACATCAAATACAGCAAAAAAATCTTGGCTTTAAGAGTGCTGCACACATTTTGCAACGTTCCAAGATATTTGCAGTTAGCTCTTGTTTCACAAAACTTGGACAGGCAAGGCAGGCAAAATCTATTTATATTTAATCCACAAGATCCCTGAATATGGATATGTGCCAGCAAACTGAAATGAAAGCAATATGTAATTTGTGAAAGCTAAGGAGGTAAACTGAAAATTATGAAGTGACATATTACAATGTGAAATAACTAAATTAAGCACAAGCCCTTCTGAGAGAGCAGAGATGAACATGCTACACTGAATTTAAAAGATACAACAGTGCAAAACCACTCTGTTAATAAATCAAAAGGAGATATCCAAGGGCATATTGAAATCACCAAAAATAAGCAACCTATGTACTTTATCCAAAGCTTATATATTAGCTTCAAACCCTGTGTAGCAAGTTACCCATGAAGAAGTGAAAGACTGATTAATGAAGTAAATAAAGGGAAACAATCTAGTCTAACTGAAAGAACAAACCCGTCTATGTTAACAGTCAGCCTTTGGTTGGGGTGAAGTTGAGAAATACTGAGTGACATTGATCTTATATTAAGCATTCCCATCTTGAATCTTATATCTAACTCTATGGTATATTGCAATTTTTTTCAAAAGTTATCAATATGTTATTTTTACAGTTTATCATAATAGGTTATAGCAATTTGTTCTCCATAGTTACAGTGAGGAACATAAAAATGTGACCCCAGTGTAGCCTAAAGGCTCAAAAACATAAGGCATGTTAAAACTTCTCACAATTTTATGACAACTGTCTTAATACTTTGGGCACGAGGAAAATCAGGGCCAGCACCAGCCTTCAGGAATGGCTATTGTTGCATAGCTAGGAAGAAAAATGAATATATTTTAAATCCTGATGATGACTGGTTTAAATCAAGGGGCAAGAGTTGTTATTGTACATGTCCACTGGTTATTAGTATATACTAGTTGAACCCAGCTTCACTGCAGAAGATTAATTTGACTTTTAAAATATTTTTATAACCTTTTGTCATAATCATCACCTTCAATTTATGATTTATGCATAATTGCCCGTTCCAACTTCAAAAGCTTTCAGACCATTGTTTCTATATGCTTTCTTCTCTTGTAGACTGTAACTGAAATTTTTTATATGAGTGAACTACCAACCCTCATGATCTGGCCTCCAAATCTGGCCTCCAGAATAAGACATTTAATTTATATAGATTACTGTTGATAATTAATGGTCATAAAGTTGCCCAGGCCTTTAAAAAAACCAAACAAATAAAACAGCAAACATTTTAAAAACTTGACTTGCTGCTCTCCTCCAGTAAATAATGGTATGCCTTAAATATGCACTAGCTAAAATACAGATGCATCTCCTTTAATTTTTACTAAACTTATTGAATGTACAAAGGATTAGATCACATGCAACCAATACTAGAAGAGGACCCAATTCTTAAAGAGATCTTCCCAGAATCACCCATCCTAGCCTTCAAACAAGCATTGAACCTCGCTAACCTCATCACCAGAAGCAAACTTCCTATGGCCCAAAACCACACTGAATGGATTCAGCCCATCCCATGACAAGAAATGCAAAACCTGACAACATATCTCTACCACCACCACAGTTGCTACACCCCACAATAGAACCATCAGCATTCCTGGATCTTACAGCTGCACCTCCAGAAATGTAATATATCTCATCCAATGCACCAAATGACCTGATGGAAAATAAGTAGAAGAGACCAAACAACAACTCCACACCAGAATGAATGCTCACCAGAAATCTATCAAAGACAAGAATACGCAAATACCTGTGGGGGCACATTTCTCACAAGAAAATCACTCACTTTCCAATCTCACAGTCCTAATCCTCAAAGGGAATTTACAAAACACCTTTCACAGATGTGTCTATGAACTTCAATTCATCAGCCTCCTGGATACAAAAAATCATAAACTAAATATAGACATTGGATTTATGACACATTATAACCTGCCTAACATCTGATTTCCCAGGTACCTCTCCACTATTTACCAACTACATTCATCCCCTCCCCCCTACCCAAGCCTGTCTCTCACCCACTGACTCCTTGATTTACATCTTCACTGACTGGGTCTCTTGCATGCATATCAGCCTCTGGCTTCTTTACTATTCATTCCAACCAGGAAGAGCACACACCAACTGCAGATGCTTCTTCAGCCTCACAAAGGGTATTTATACCTGAAAGCTTCCAAAGAAGAATTTTTCCAACTATTTGAGTTGTTCTAATAAAATATATCAGATTTACCCAAATAATCTTGTCTGCCTATGTCCTTAGACCGACACAGATACAACCTATACCCCTGTAACATGGAAGCAAGCTATGTAGCACTTTGCCTCATTGAAATCAGTGGGACTATATATGAGGTCAAGTGTCACTCTGCTTCCATGCAACCAACAGGACTATGTGTGGAACAAAATTAATCTACCAAGTCCTGTGTAGACACTTTCAGTTCCTGTGCAATCCAGTGCATATGGGCATCTGAATTTGGACCTCAACTTTTATTCTTGCCTTTTTTGAATAAAACTATATCCAGAATTGTTCAACAACAACCCAATCTGAAAATGCTCATTTAATACATGTCAATGTAACTCCTCTGGAACAATAGAATATTTAGAGTGATTTAAGCCGGCTGAAATTCTCTTATAAACCAAAGAAGTTGGTATAAAGTATACCATATACAAGGCACATCTACATGACACACTTAACTGTGCATTAGTATAGTTTACTGTGAAGTAAACATGTGCGTCTGCATGTGCACATGCTTACTATGCAGTGAACCTCTCTAATCCCAAGTAAAATTGCTACCTGCAAATGCAAATAGTAGTAGTAGTAACAGCACAGTGGTGCTCATGTAGATGCCTGACTGGAAGCAAAATCTGCTCCCAGTCATGCATCCACCAGGGGGCTGGAGATAGTTTCTTGGCCCCAGGAGCTGCCTGCCTCAGGAACTGCCTCCACAGGACCCCAGGCAGAGACTATGGCCCCCTGCTCCAGCAGCAGGGAGCTCCAAGCTCCCCACTCCAAAATTGTGATTGGGGAGCGGGGGCTGGGAGATCTTTATCTTCCAACCCCTGCTCCACCATTGCAATTTGGGAAGGGGAGGGATGGGAGACTCTTATCTCCGAACACCAGTTCTGCAACCATGGGGTCAGTGCTGAGAGACCCTTATCTCCCAGCACTGGCTCCATGTTGTGGAGCCAGCACTGGGTGATAAGGGTCCCAGCACCAGCCTAATGATCATGGAGCTGGCACTGGGAGCTTCCTGCTGGTGGGGGCAGGGAAGCCTGTTTCCCACCCAGCTCTGTGAACATGGAGCTAGAGGCAGAAACAGGTTGGGGATCTTGTTCCCTGCTCAGCTCTGCACTCATCAGCTGGGCAGGGAATAAGCTCCCCAGGCTGTTTCTCTCCAGCTCTGGGCTCATACAGCCAAGCAGGGAACAAGCTACCCAGCCTCTGCCCAGCATACAGGCAGAATAGTACATCTATAATAGAACTAAATATACCATATAGAACTATATACACATACCTCCTGAAATTTTCTATAAGCCTCTTACCTAAGAGACATAGGAGAGTCCCTGATAAACTGAATATTTATGTCTGTATTAGGCACTTTTGAAAATCCTAGCAGGTGTCTATCCACAGCTTTGGATGCCTAAATACCTTTAAAAATTGGGTTGTAATATGTAACTAATGCAATCAGGAGCTTCACAGAGAATCTCATGTTTAACTCTGAATCAGTGACACAATTTTTAATTATTAATGACTAATAAAACATCACCCTCATGTTCAGTAAGGCTAATTTGATGGATGCATGAATAGATTCTCAAAGATGGCTGGTATTGTCATTATTTATTGTTAAAGCAATAGAAAATTTAAACAAACCAGCTCCATGTATTATGTGCTTAGCATCCTGTCCCCAAGCCATAATACAATAAATCCAAGGAACCTGGCACAACACAGATTACCATGACTGGGTCAACATAGTTTATCAACCACATGCAAGTGGCAAGGTCATCATTGTCCAGGGATGATCAGACTGTAAGTAGACTTACCAGAGCTTGAGGAATAAATACAAGATTGAAAAAGAATTGTAAGAACCTGTGATTCTGCACTTGCCACTTATAGATTAAGTGTGCCTTAAGCACTGTGTGTGTTTCCATAATAATAGCAAACAACCAAGATGCCAAAGGACATGAAGTCTTGAGGTCAGTTGTCATCTCCCGCACCTTTTGCGGGGACAGCCTTTCAGTTTGGTGTGAGAAAGCAGGAAAAAAGGAACCTTTTGGGGCCAATGAGCAATAAACAGGCCAGCTTCCAGGCAAGTTCTCTAGGGAAGGTATGCTTGGAAGAAAGGCAGTAAGAGAGAGAAGGCAAATTAAGAGACCCAAGGAAATGGATGGAGGATGTTGCAATACCAGAACCACTGCAACTGCCTCTGCTTGTACCTATGAGGTTTCTGTCCAGGCAGGACAGTTCACCATTCAGGCTTCCCTCAGGTCTGGGTTTGGCACTGTGGGGACTGTAGCTTGCAAGTTCCTTCCAGTGATGGCCAGATCAGGGGCAGTGTGAGTGGTGCCTCCTGATGGTGTCTCTCAGGAACAGACAAGAGAGCTACAGGAGGAAGTGGTGAGGTTCTGAAGCATCCTTCACCATGAGGAGTTCATCATTTCAATGCTGGAGGATACCTCCAGGACTGTGGAGGAAGAACTGCCAGAGGCAGTGCTAGATAAGGGAGAGGACATGGACTCGCAGGAGGGTGGAAACTTGTGACCTCTGGCAGCAAGCAGAAATCTTTACTTTCATCTGCAGCAGTTTGTCTGGAGAACAGATATGCATCCCTAGCAACAGAGATGGAGGATAAAATTCCATTGGTGGAGGAGGACAGGCCAGATCTCACTAAGGTGGGAAGAATTGAGACAACTGCCACCAAGAAGTGATAGATGGTAGTGGTTAGAGACTACTTCCTGTGGGGGACAGACGTGCCACCTTTCAACCTAACCTGTTGTCTTGGGAAGTCATCTGCTTGCCCAGACCCCAGATCTGAGATGCCATGGAGGGACTACCAAGGCTCACCTGGCCCTCTGACTACTACCCCATGCTGCTCGTCCATGTGGACACCAATGGCACTGCCAGGGGAGACCCTGAATATTAGGGGTGTACAAAGTGAGCCATATCCAATTCGGATTCAGATTCAGCCCAAATCAGGGACAGCGATTCGATTTGTTGATTCAGATCACTGTTCCCAATTCGATTCGGCCAAATCCGAATCTGAAGATTCAATGCTGATTCAGAGAATCAGCGATTTGGCCATAGACACAAGTTTAAATGTTTGTTCTACATACCTTGAGGTACCAGATGTGGCTTAAGAATGCTGCGATGCTGGGGTGGATGGAGGGTCCAAAAGGAGCATTGGGGGTCCCCCATGTGCTTGGCAGTGAACCCAGAAGTGGACTGGAAGCCCTTCCATTCTACTTCTGGCTCTGCCACCTAGTGCACAGGAAACCCTCCCCCTGTGACTCCTGGCTTGGCAATCAGCTGCAGAGGGACCCCAGGTGCCCCCCCAGACCCAGGAGGCACCAGTCACCAAGCTGAAGGGGCGAGGGAGGGCCCCCCGGCGTGCTCCCTGGCAGACCAGGAAATGGACTGGAAGTGTTTCTGGTCCACTTCCAGGTCTTCTGCTGAGCATGCTGGGGAGCTCCCCACCCTCCTGTGGGATGCTCCATCCACCCCAGCATCCACGAGTTGCCTGGTACTTTGAGGTCTGTAAAAAAAATATTTAAAGATGTGTCTATGTCCAAATCTCTGACCATGGGGTATTCTTCTAAGAGGGATTGCTGGAAAGAGATGGAACCCACCTGATGAAGAGAAGGAAGAGTGTTTTTGCAGATAGACTGACTAACCTAGTGAAGAAGACTTTAAACTACGTTCACTGAGGGATAGATACCAAAGCCCTCAGGTACATGGGGAAGAGAGAGACCTAGAGGAGAAGGAGCAAGCAGGAGAAGGAATCATGGGTGGTGCTCTCATACTTCCTGAGAAATCTGGGCAATCAACTAATTACCCCAGGTGCCTGTACACAAATGCACAGAGCCTGGGAAACAAGCAAGAATTGGAAGTCCTTGCACAGTCACAGAACGTTGGTGATTGGATAACAGAGACTTGGTGGGAGAGCTTGCATGATTGGAACACTGTCATGGACAGGTACGAACTATTCAGAAAGGACAGGCAGGGGAGGAGAGGAGGAGGAGTTGCATTTTATGTAAAAGAGCCATATGATTGCTCAGAGCTCCAATGTGAAACTGGAGATTGGCCTGTTGAAAGTCTCTAGGTTAAGGTGGGGAGTATTAGATATGCTGGAGGGTAGGGCTAGGACTCAGAGTGACCTAGACAAATTGGAGGATTGGGACAAAAGATATAGGGTTCAACAAAGACAAGTGCAAAGTCCTGCAATTAGGACAGAACAATCCCATGCACCAGTACAGGCTAGGGGGGTGACTGGCTGGGCAGCAGCTCTGCATAAAAGGGCCTGTGGGTTACAGTGGACAATAAGCTGAATATGAGCCACCAGTGTGCCCCTGTTGCCAAGAAGGCTAATGGTATACTGGGCTACGTTGGTTGTTATGTTGCCGGCAGGTCAAGGGAAGTGATTATTCCCCTCTATTCAGGACTGGTGAGGCCACATCTGTGTTCAGTTTTGGGCCCCCCACTACAGAAAGGATGTGGACAAATTGGAGACAGTCCAGCGGAGGATAATGAAAATGGTTCTGGGCTGGGGCACATGACTTATGAGGAGAGGCTGAGGGAACTAGACTTATTTAGTCTAGAAAAGAAAAGACTGAGAGGGGATTTAATAGCAGCCTTCAACTACCCGAAGGGAAGTTCAAAAGACAATGGAGTTAGACTGTTCCCAGCATGGATGACTGGTGCCTCCTGAGTCAGGAGGGCACATGCCCCCTCAGTGGGAAGTCAGAAACTCATGTCCAATCATGCTGACCGTGGTCTACCCCTGCAGCTGATCATACTAACCCAGAATTGCACTTCCGGGCACTTCCGAGTGCACTGTTGGCACTTCCAGGTTGGTGCGATTGGCCACGGGGGGATGACAAGGATCTCTTCTCCCAGAGCCCCCACTCCCCAGCCAGTGCTCTCAGGAGGGGCTTCAATGTGTGTCACAGAGCACAAGGCATTCTGGGAATCATACTGCTGTAGAGTGGAGATGGTCATAGCCATTTTCGAGAATTACAGTTGCTAGACCACATGAATACATGGCTTATTCCTGTACTCTAAAAGCCAGAAGGTTTGTGTGGGGAGGGAGGGCAGGGGAGGGTGGGGGCCTTGTTATACATTAATTTCAGGTGGTTCTTGGAGCTGTTAACCCCTGAAACCAGTTTTAAACACAAATTAGGCAGCTTAAAGTTACAGTATCCTAGGACTCGTTTACCTCTGATCTGTGTTACCCAGCTCATGTTCCATTAACGTGTGGTCACCCCCCCGATGAGTCACCCATAGTGCAGTTCTCCAACACCCCAGAATGCAGTATCCCCTCCCCCACCCTCCTGTGTGGACAAACCCATAAACTCTATTTCTTAACACAGGGGTGGGCAAAATGCAACCCGGGGGCCCCTAAAAAATGTAGAAAATTAATATTTATCTGCCCTGGCCTGCCTGTCATGTGGCCCTCGATGGCTTGCCAAAACTCAGTAAACGGCCCTCCACCCAAAATAATTGCCCACCCCTGGCCTAACAGGACATTCTGGCACCAAGCCAACTCCTCTTCCCACCCCCAGGAGTACAATCCCATGCAAATAGCCTGCAGAGACACACACCAGCTAATCAGGCTTCAGGGCACAGGGCACCTTCCCTCACTGCTCCCACCCCCCAGCCACCCCAAGTAGCATGACCAGCACCCCCACATTCTAGTCCCAAATCCCAGTGTATTAACCTGAGACTGTCTTTAATTTACTTGCTTTGTTTTTACTTCTTTTAACGTTATCCTTCAGTGCCTGATTTCCTTCATTTCAGCACCCTTTCCCCATCCCATTTCTTTTCCATCTCCCATTTCACTACCCACCCCCATCCCAGTAACTCTCCACCTCCCAGCTCCATGCTTTTCCCCTGCCAACCCATCTCTCATACCCCCCTACCTAAAGCTGCGATAGAAGCCCATCCTGTTCACCAGCCCTGCAGTGGCAACTCACAGCTGTAACTTCTAGTCACACCTCTGCTTGCCACCCATTTAGTGGCAAATCACAGCACTGCAGGTGGGGCACAGAGGTTTTTAGCCCTTTGTGACTGCCCCAAACTTGAGCTAGGACTAACACAGGTCAACAATTGAGCAGCTCAAAGCACAACATGGAACAAAGCCCTGAGAGAGAACTGTCCCTGTTGCATTTTTTTTCCATGATATGCCTCTGCCTCCAAGAATAACAAGAGTTCCAGGCTTTAAAATTTCTTCCTATACAAAGTCTTGTGTCTTCTTCAGTGTTATTCAATAGAATTCACTAAACAGAGCAAGAAATCCTAAGTTTCTTGGGAAGAATTAATTTTTAAAGGCCCAGGAGATCAGGTTCTATATCTTGGTCGCTCTGGTGGAGATACACCTTACAAAGATGAACTGGAATTAAGGTGGCCAATCTGGATTGCTTCTGAGAATTCCTGTTAGCTCAAGTCTTAGTTTATACGGACCTTTTCAGGGAAAAATGAGAACACTTAATCAATTTAGGTACCTAAATAATTTTTGAGCTCTTGAAGAGGGGCTGGATTGTTTATTGTGACTTCAAGTGCCTAAATACCTCGTATGTCCTATTTCGTTGCCTACAAGGTTGATTTGAATCTGACTCTAAAACCTGCAAGTGGCAGTGAGAACCCATGCTTGCAAGAATATTCAATTTCTTGGAATGGTAATTCCTATCTTTTTTCTCCATATCTTCACTAAAATACTGGATTCTATTCTTCAAATGCATTTTATCGGTATCTCTGCTCTGTCTGCAAATTCCACACTACAGAATAACTGTGCTACTCTCTCCAGATTCCCCCTGTTCTCTAAGCCTCTTTGCGTGACACTTTTCTAAATCTCTTTCTGACATCTAAAATGGATAAGCAGTCTCAGACCATACTATTGTAAGCTTACAGAAACTCATATTCAAAGAATTGTTGCAGAGATATGTCTGCAATTTCCACATCAGAATTTGTCACAATGAAATGCGTTTTGGTTCTTCGGTCAGGGTAATTAGCAGATAATCTGGCCCATGGCAGAGAGTTCACATGAAATGCTAGCCTTAATGGTTTTGTATTCAATGGCCAATAGCTAAAGGTCCAATGTCAAATAGTAGGAATCTCAAAGCTGGAACTTTGCGAGAGAATCTAAGCCTCCCCATGAAAGAGACCTGAAAACACCAAGGAAGAGAATAGGCTGTGGAGGTCACCACAGTCAATTCTCACAGAACAAAGAAGGAAATTCCTCAATATTTCAGAGATTCAGGGCAGATCATCAGCTCATTTACATCTGACATTCAGGTGCATGGTGAATTGTACATTAGAGGAGATGAAATCAGGTTATGGTCCATGGTCTTTCAAATTCACTTCAAAAGAATATCCAGATTGTCATGAATAAACAGACATATATATTAGTTTAAAAGTCAAATCAAATAATTTATAAAATTATCACTTCAGAACTAAGTTTTTGGAGTTAAGCACACTTTGATCACAGTCAAAGGGTATGTAACAGTTGTTTCAAAAATAAGTTCTGTCATATTAGTTGTAAATTTCCAGGTGTAAAGCTAATAGATGCCTAAAAGACTCAGTGGAGTAGATTTTCTGTTCTCTATGGCCTATTATGTCTCTGTGGTTGTATAAAGAGGCCATAAAAGACAGCATCTTTTATTTTAGGGACTAACCTGGCACAGAAGGCTCCTTGCATGATGTAAAGCTAGGAGAACGCTGGCTGCCCTCTCAGCTCCAGCATGTTTCTTAGTGAACTGTTCAAGTATATGCTTAACACAGACAGTTCGGTTTATATCATTAATAAGAAACATGTTTTGAAAAGTATGGCTTGATTTTATTTCCCCCCCACAGAAAAGTGGACATAAGGTTCTTTGGCGTGAGACTGTGATATGCTAAAACAGAATTTAAAAAATTTAAACCAGCAGCTTTTACATTGAAGTTATCCTGGGGTTGGGCATCCTGAAAGTGAATGAAATAGTTGCAGCTGCACTTCAAAATGACAGTAAATACAGTGATTCAAATCCTGACAGTTGTGAAAAATTAAAATTTCCACAGACTTCAAAAGGGGAACTCGAAGTACTAATCTCAGCAGATATTCAGCCACATGAGATAGGCTGTGTATTGTTGGAGCAATAAAAGCTACCCTGGGGTCCCGTTTTCTAGGCAATGTAGGAGGAGTTCCAACATAGTGGGTTGTATTCACCACCTCTCAGAATTTGCTTTCTCAGCCACAACAACAGAGTAAAAGCATATGAATATCTAAAGTAGTTTTGTATCTAGGATCCACAGGATTTATTATGTGCAAGCATGAAAATCTTTATGTAGATGCCAATCGTGCAGCAGATCATCCACACTATTGTGAGTTAATTGATCACATCGGATCTAAAACAGTAGTTCAAAAGAACGGCAAGTTACAGAATCCAGGATAAATTTTCTCTCCTGTTTGTCTGCATCTCAAAACCACCCCAGCAGAGTATAATTTAGTACAGTTTGACAGCCTCTATCCAAGGAAGAACCATCAGTGGCATAACAGGAGAATTATAGGGTCAGATCCGAAGTGTACTATCAGAAGAAAATGTTATATCTAAGGCGAGGTACAGACATTTAAAAAGCCCAAGGCAGAACTGACCAAACCTACATGGGTTTCTGTACATGGAGTAGGTTACTTTAGAAGTAAACAGAAAACACATTCTTCCTTTGGTGCTGCGGGGAGGGGAGGGGAGGGGGGCATGTAGAGTGCCTGGGCTAGTCAAGGCCAGCAGGCTGGAGGCACTCCTGCACACCACCAAGGAGGCAAATGTGGGCTCCCCAGGCTACCAGAGAATGCCAAGCAGAGCTGAGCAGCTGGGCCACCCCGACTGGCTGCTGGGTCCATGCAGTAGATGCTTCCCCCACAGCTGCAGCTGACAGCTCACCACAGGCAGGAGCTGGGGCTGGAGACAGGGCTTTGCTGGCTCGGCTATATGAGAGCCCAGGGGCAGGACCCACTGGGAGCTCGGCCTGAGCAGCCAAGCGCTATCAGCTCCCTGCAAGGGTGGGCTACTGCGGGGTTGAAAAAGCGCTGAGATGCCAGCAGACAATGACATAACATGAATCAATAGGGGATCTGGTACAGAAGTTTGAGGCAGTAGCGTAACCTAAACCAATTAAGTTTGAGTGCACATGAGTCCAAGGCTCTTAGATTGGGTTCTGCCATTTTTAAACCAGTGCCCTGAACATCTGTTCTGTTATGGATGTAGACTGGTTTTCAGGCACTTACACCAGTTTACGTGTATCTCTGTACCTGGCCTATATGTGGTTTCCTTATCTTTAGTGAATGTTGTATAACAAAGCTGAAAGTGTAAGTTGTGGGAAGAAACATAAACAAAAATGAAAGCAACTTTTCTGCTTAATGTAAATATTACATAAAACCCTTCAATAAGCCTATCATCTTTCACTGCCAGAAAGTTAGAGGAGCTGGATTTCTTAGAGAACTTCTTCTGGTACTTGTTGTCTAAAGTTTTTTTTTTTAATTTATTTTTTACGAACCAGTGTTCATAACATAGCATGTAAAAGCATTAATGTAGCTAATTCATGGTTCCGTATGAAACCATTCTTGGGACAAATTAAATGAAGCCAGTAAAGTTTATGCGAAATGGATAATACAGGTAATAGAATTAGCTGCTCCTGAGCTAAAGCTGTTGTTTTTTTAATTTTCATTTTTTGTGCGCACACCAGCAAATATCTCATTTGAAATGTATTATAAAATGTCCCTATAAAGCAATATTTTCTTATAATGCTAACTTCTGTTTGATCTCCTATGGAAATAAATTACATCCATGTTAATACTAGGCAAGCTCATTATGCTAAACGTTTTACATTGAATACTGAATTGAATCACAAAAAGAAGCATATTGCCCCTCTTTGCTACAGATAATTTATCACAGAAGACTTTTTTTTCTTCCAGAAAAGAGGGAAAACAACATTAATGAGGTATAAACTACCCTGTATTCTCAGCCATTTAGTCACACAACTTACAAAAAATAGCTTTTTATGAAGAAGGTACTTTCTTCAGCCTCTCACTTGTAGAAAAATCCATGTCAAAATTGGTACATTTCAAGCCCCTTTCTAGATGACTACTTATAAAATCATTATATCTTTACAACTTTATTTACAATGTCACAAAAGTACCCCGTTACAAAATAGACATACAAAAAGCTAGAACTCTTGATTCCCCATTACAAAATAGATATTATTCAAAACCTTTCCTACTCTCATATTCATAATTAATATTCTTAGTCTCCTAGTAACTCTTTCCCCAAAAGAAATAAGAAAAGAAAACAACAAAGGAAATATTCCCATGGCACATTATAACTTATGTTTTTGAACTTTTCTATTTGCATATGCATGTTCAATAAGTACTACCCAGTGACATCTCTACAATATCTCCACACCACCTTCTAGACCGAAATTGCCACTCTGAACATTGCCAAGTGATAGATAATGATCAAATAATAAAATACATTCAAAACTACTATATATGTTCTTAGTCATTGAATGTTCTCAATCCTATTTTAAAAGAAACGGTAAGAGGGAGCTTTTAGAATTGGGCATCCTGCACAAGTTTTTAAGGGACTTCTGAAGAGGAAATCTGATCACAAGAATTAGAAGCATTTCTATTTTATGTCAACCGTTTATTTAAACTTTCTTTTTTGAAGGAGAAACCATTAAGTAACAGATGATTTACCATATAGATCTCTAGAAATTAAGTAATTTTGAATATTGCGAAGTCATATTTCTGACAAATTGGATTATATTATTGTATGCCAGTCATATAATAACATGATATTAATGCAACCAGCAACATATATAATAGTCACAGCTATTGAGTGACCTTTTTATGAGTGACCTTATTTCTTGTCTCACACCCAAAAAAAGGGGGGGGGAATTATTTTTCACAAAAAGATACCTTTTTTTCTTTACTAGGACACAGCCAAAACTTCCCTGGGGAGGAAAAAAATGCAGACTGAAACTCCTGCATGATTCTTCTCTGAATCAGATCGATGTTTTATTCTTGCTATGACTAGAAAATCAAGTGGTGCCTCAGAAGTCAATATGTTTTCTAGGGAATCTTTGGATTTAGATTAACTGGTATTTCACAATGAACAAATTAATAGCTAATAATTATTGACTGAAAAATACTGAAAAACTAATAAACAATAAATACAATTGGCACTAGCTCGCACTTTGGTTGTCCAGATCTTCAGAGAGGGAAGTAGTATAGATTAGAGATTTGACACCATTGGTTACATCAGTGCTTTGGTTATAAAATAGTAACTGGGAATGAGCCCTGTCCTAGAATTCTATGGTTAAATATGGGACATCTTTCTCCAGGGATGTCAGTCATGATCCTTTGATCAGGACACATTTGCTAAAACAAAGAATGCAATTTTGTGTGAATTTTCCAATGTCAAAATGTATTGCTGGGTATTTCATGAAACAGTTGCAAGAAACACTTTTTTCCATTGTCCAATCAAGTAATTCATATAAAGACAGGTTTAAAAGTTTTGAAGTTTTGAAGTTTTGAAATGTTCTATGCATAATTTAGATCTTTCTAGTAATTGATTAATTATGGAAGTCACTGAAGTAGTGTATAAGCAAGAGAAATCCTTGACATTTAGGGCTGAATTTGGCCTCCACTTATACTAGTATAAGACTGAAGTAATGCGTTAAGATCAGTAGTGTCATAGACAATACAATGCTTGAACAAATCTCTCTCTTTAACCTCTTATTTCTGTACTTTTAAGATTTGAGTGGGTGGTGTGTATCATGCCACAATGAAAACTCTCACTAGACAGTTTACTAATACAGGTTTTTTTACATGTTGCACTTTGAACTGTTCAAATGTTGATCAGTGTTCATGCTAGCTTGAGTTTAGAGCAGTTACAACTTCAGGCTAAAAACCTTCTCTAGCTCCTCACCTGCACAGGTGTGACTTGCCATTACAGGACTGGTGAGCAGGGCCAAGTCTAGGAGCTACAGCTCTGAGTTGCCACCTTAGCAGGGAGGTGAAGAGTTAATGAGATGGGGATGGGTAGTGAAATGAGAGGTGAAAAGGAAATGAGATTGGGAAAATAGTGATGAAATGAAGGAAGTTAGGCACTGAAGGATAAAATTAAAAGAAGTAAACATTTTTTTTCAATAATTTAAAAAAATAAAGAGGAAGTAAATTAAAAGTCTCCTGTTTTAATAAATTGAGATTAGGGTATGGGGGGTGCTGGGAGCTAGAAGCAGTGAGGGACCATGCTTTTGGGGGAGCTACTGTACCTGGCCTGAGAAGGAAGCCCTAACTTATTTGGCTCCTTACTTTGTTCCTCCTGTCAGATGGCTTAATAACACAAGGCATGTTACAATGTAGAAGTGGACACACGTAACACCTACATGGTGTACCATGTACACATGAAAGGTACATGCACCATGATAGAAACATACATGCACATGGTACATGGTGCAATCTGTTCAGGGGCAGATCTAGAGATACGACTTCTCATCCTAGCTCTTTGACCTGATACAAGTCATTTAAACTGTGTGACTAAATGCCATCTCGTGTAAAATGAAGATATTAATTGCTATATATAATATGATAATGAAGAACTTTCTGAAGTCTTCTGTGTGAAAACTACCACTTGTATGCACAAGTGACAGAAAAAAAACATTTGTGGTAGACAAGTACAGACATTCAAAAAGCCCTTGGTGGAAGCTGTTTATCATTCTTTACTTAAAACACAGTAAGTTAGAGCATGAATGACCCAAACAGATGTTTGCTGTTGGGGGGGGGGGCTCAGTGCCTACCTGCACTGGCCATGGGGCGCACTCCCACACACCTCTCAGGAAGCTGCTGGAGTGGCCCCTGTCCCCAGCACCCCACCCTACCAGCTGGCAACTGTGAGCAACAGCTGGTGAAGGAGAGACCCTGGACCCCTTCCCACGGCCAGGCAGTGGTATGCCACAGGCCTGGGGCTGCTGTGGAGAGAGAGACCCTGAACCCCTCCCTCCGTGACTGCCCCTCAACAAGGCAGCCCTTCTGGCCAACCTGGGGGGGCTGTGGGGTAAGGGTCTGGGCTCTGTCCCCACAGGAGCCCTGGCCAGGCAGCACTGCATCTCAGAGCCAGGGCTGTTGCAGGGACAAAGAGCCCAGACTCCTTATCCCACAGCCAGCTGTGCCATGGAGCTTGGGCAGCTGTGGAGAGAGAGACCCCCCACTTCCACTACAGCTGACTACAGCTGACTACAGCTCAGAGCCAGCCAGAGAGAGGAGGCGGCCTGGGATCAGAGGTTGTCCCTGACTCAGGTCAGTGTCAGCCAAGGGCATGGAGCCTCCCTCTGCTCAGGAAAAGCAAACAAGATCTGCTCAAGGCTAGAGCGCAGCCCTGAACAATACCACCTGGTATGGTGGCAATCTCACTCTAAGTTAATCCTCAGTGGGATCTGGCACAAACGTTTAATAAAGCACTTTAACAGAAAGCACTTAAGTCTAAAACCACAACCATCAAGGGTTAACTTAGAGCATGAGCTGCCATTTTAAAAGTGCCCTAAGAGCCATTAATGTCTATTCAGCTATGGCTTTAGAGTACTTTCTGCATGCTTAAAATAAGATAGGTATAACATCTGTACCTAGCCTGTGTGTACAAGTGATGTTCAGGGTTAATGTTGCCACAGTACAAATAAAGAATAGATCAGTGCTACAGGTGTTCAAAATTAGTGTTCAAAACAATCTGTCAGTAAAAAATATTTCATCAAAAATAAAACTGTTCACAAAGTTGTATCAGTTTTGATGAAATCTTCCAGGAAAAGAAGATTCAGAAAAAAATTATTCTTAACATAAGGATGTTGAAAACAGCTGCTTCTCTAATTAGGGTTCTAAAAGCTTATTTTGTTTTTCTCATTCAGTATTAATATATCAAAGTATTTCACTACAAAACAATAGACACTGTTATAAAAAATCAGATAAAATGTTTCAATCAGTGCTAAGTAGCAGTTTAATTAATACTTTTATCATATCATAATATGGCAATGTTAGAAGTGACAGCATGTAATTGGTCATGTATGTCATACTATACTCATTATGTCGACATAATGGAAAACAAGGAGTAATATACATTTTTTTAAATCCATTTTAAACAAAGTGTTATTTTCAAATAAAATGATAAAAATCTAAACTGAAAGTTTCCCCAATTGAAATTTGTATTTTGTAACAATTTTCTTGTATTTTATTCATAGACTCAAAACTGAATTGCATGTTTCAAGAGCTGTTTGAAAATGTTTCATGTGAAAACAAAAGCAATTTCTTGATCGTTGGATGTCAGTGCTGATACTCATGTAAATACCTGCTAATCAATGCAAGTAAAAATTCACATTCTCCCCTTTAAAATCCTGTTGCCTCCCAAAAGGAGAACTAAATTAGATGGATTTGGCAAAATCCTTAAAGGTATTTGCATGCCTACCTCTTTCTTAGGTGACCAACCACCAGTCTGGATCATTCTCTCACGTTTCAAAATTATTTGACTCTGCTCTATCCTTAAAAAAAATTAGTGGTGTTCTCTAATTTTCATTAAATATCTGTGATGTTTCTACTTAATTTGTCAAACAAAGGACAGCACAGGTGGCAATGCAGAACAGCAAGATGAATCTGAAATAGAAGTAACCTCTAAGGGCATTAACCTGCTGTCAATGTTTACACAGAACTCCTACGGACTTTTATGGAGATATTCATACAAGTGATGCCAAGCTTTGGCATATATCATATTCTACCCATCCACCCCCTACCCCCACACCCCATTCAGGGGCAAAGTATTTGAGTCATTCTCAAATATTTTACTAAATCCACGCAATTTTCTTTCTGCCTTACTTAAAAATTTCTGAACAAACTATATCCATTCAGTAGAAAAGCTGCCTGATATGAAGCACTGAATTCCAAATATTCTAGGGGTTGTAGCTGTGCCCTTTAATTGATGTTACCATGTGCAATTGCTGTGTATACAATCAGGAAGACCTCACAGTGGCAGGCAGGCTCACCATCAATGGCCAGAATTGGATTATTTTGAGGGCTGGACAACAGTGGGTAAGTGTTAGCAGAATGTCAACAGCTTACCTAAACAAGTGAGGCTCACATTGGCCTGGAAGCACATGTGACCCAAAAATACAGAAGAGTCCTTAAGGGTATGTTTACACCATCTCATTATCATGCTATAGCAAACCACTCTGCCACTCCTGATGTGCTGTCCCTCAAAATGGACGTAATGTATTTACATTAGTGCTTCATTGGTTAGACATAACAACTCAGCTGTCTATATTCCATCCACTTATGATATGGATGCTGTGCTCCCTAAGAAAGTCTTCCATATAGGCAGTGTCAACATACCCCATATCTAAAAGTCACCTCACAAACTAAAACAAGTTTAAAAAAGAAAATAACTTGTTAAAATAATACCAACTACAGGGCACAGTTACATCCATCTGTTCAAACCCATCAACCTTTACAGATTGGAACTCTCGTAAACTATCCTCGAACATCTCGATTAAGTTAACGTATGTTACCAGCCCCGACAAATTGCACCTCTATTGCCCCTGGTACATCCATTTACAACATAATAATCAGTTATAAACAGAGCTTCAAGATGCTTCAGAAATCTCAACCCTTGTGTCCATTTTAATAATTTAGTTTCATCTTATAACATTCAGTTCCTCCTGTCTCATCACTATGCTTTGTAACGTATACTGCCAAGTCAGATCCGGCAGTCTTTAATAATGCTTCATCAGCTTGACCTCTTTGAGACAGTTTTCAGTTTACCTTAATAAAAAGATAGATCTGAGCTTTAAAGGACTTTTTTTCATAGAAAGATTGATTAATTTGGTATTTTTTCCGGACCTGAAGAATAAAAAATACTTCCAGGACTTCTGAAAAAGTCTTAATGAAATGGAGATATTTCCATGAAGTATTTATGATAGAAAGAGAAGATAAAGGACTATTCTATTAAAATGTTGTTAAAGAAATGGCTAGTTCCATTTATATTTCAGTGATAGAATCATATGAATGGTCTCAGACTATTTTCATACTGCCTCACACTCCAATAAAGAAGCTAGCGTTAATTTAAGCATGGTGTGAAACAGTATGATATTTTTATTGCCATCGTAAACTTCCAGCCATGTTCTTACCTGGTATAAATCTATATGGTCCTATCAAGTTCAGTGGAAGTTCTAGAATCTACTGGTCCTTATGGCGGGCCTATTTTATAAGATTTTGTTCCAGGAATTATAAATTGTTATATGTGCAGAAGAGAAGCACAGGAGTGGTTTAAGTGAAGTAATGGGAAAGTATAATTACTGTTGATGTGATTCTATATGCTTTAATTGTGCCTGGGCAGATCAAAGTGCATGCTTATATTGGAAGCATGTACTTATAAGGAAAACATGCTTATATTGATGGAAAAAAAGGTGTGAATATGTCAGATTTTACTGAATGAAATGAAATTTAGAGAAGACATACACATTTAAATCATGGAAGTTTTTATGATGTAGGTGTTTGGGGCCAATATTCATATAAGGCCAACTCATATAATTGTTACTCTGTCCTGAACTCTAGTAAAATTAATGTGAGTTTTATCTAAGTAGTGAATGCAGGAGTTCAGGATTTTGACATTAAATTGACATCTTATCTTGTTCAGCATGTGTATGCACTTTAAGTTATGTACCTTTTAAAACTCTGCTTAGCTTAATAACATTGATGTGTCATACCGGCATTCTGAGGTGTTTCTATTTTATTGCTATAGCTCAGTCTCATTGGGCACATCTATGAATCTCCCTACGGTGACATAGTGACACGCTACATCCCTACACAGCGCGCCTGGCACAGTACAGGCAGTTACTGTGCTATGCTTTAGTAATTCCAAAAGGAGGTACCAAAAGGAAGTACTAAAGCATGGCACTGTAGCAAAGTCACCAGATGGAGACATGTAGATATGCCCATTGTCACTGAAACACAAAGGATGTGCCCATTGTCACCAATGTGCCCATTGTCACTGAAACACAAAGGAAAAGAAAAACAATAAGCCCCACCTTAACAGAGATGGGTGATGGGACCCATCTCACTCTGACAGCCTGTTTATGTTGAGACAAAGAACTAAAGTGCATTAATAATACTCTAAATTAAATACCCTCATATTTGCTAAGGACCCAAAGCCTTTATTTATACTATA
Organism: Gavialis gangeticus; assembly: GCF_001723915.1. Lineage (NCBI taxonomy): Eukaryota > Metazoa > Chordata > Crocodylia > Gavialidae > Gavialis > Gavialis gangeticus. The sequence goes on from NW_017728995.1 coordinate 14,757,369, forward strand.
TGATTTTCAGGAGAAAGAAGTGGGGATTTTGTAGACAGAACTAAAGCAGGAATATTACAAAGCTTTATGGCCGGGGTTTTTATTTTGTTTGTTTGTTTGTTTTGATTTTCCTCCACCTTGAAAGCCCAAACACAAAACTGAAAGCAGAAAAATTCTGGGATGATTAATTGTTTGATAACTTCTTTGACAAGAGACATGATGATATTTTTCTTTTAGTAAAATAAATAGATGCGGCTCAAGAATAACAAAGGATATATTGTGATCTGGAACACAATGGTGAAAATCCACAATTAACTTCACTGGTATCAGTAGGATTACTTGGGATTTTTGTACAATTGAGATCAGGATCTGGCCAAATAGATATTGGATTTCTGGAGAAACGATATTTTTTATCTTACTTACATGTCATTATTATTAATCTGAAGACTGGCAGAAGAGACATTTGCTTTCAGCAGCCTTATAATGTCTGTCCATTTAAAACAACATTGGTAGCACAGCTCATTTTCAAAGAAAGAATGAACAGAATAGCCATGATTAAAAAGATGGTAAGAGAGAGGATGTGTTAAGAGACTTCAACTAAGGAATTCTGGATTCTAGGACTGGATCAAGTCTCTGAAAAAAAAATGTCTAAGGAGAAAAACAACTACAGGAAAACAACATGCTCAGGACAAGTCACGAATGGAGACAACAATAATACATATGAACTTGAATGAATATTCCAAAATTGTTCTTACAGTAATACAGCCTGGCTACCAATCCATCTAGCTATGAAAACTAAACTGCATGAGCTAATTGAGGGGAAATACAAATGATCTGAACTTTAGCTGAACTTTGTATTGATTTTGATTCTTTTGCTTCCAGTTTGGAAAAGCATCTAAGTTTTACCATCTCAAATGTTCACATCTCTGAATCAAACATTCTCTTACCAGGTTTGGCAATCCCTGCTTTGTGACAAGCTGATGCTTTCAAATTGTGTCACTTTTAGCACACTTTTTCCTAAAGTCAGGCAGGAGGCAGCACGGTCTAGGAAACATTTGCCTCAAGAAATCGATACAGCATATAATATTTGCTTAGGGGAATCCAGATTCTAAAAGAAAAAGTGCTAGACCCAAGACTTTCTAAGAAAGGATTGAGTTCAATATCTAAACTCCCACTGCATTCTTTAGAGTCAGAATGAATCTGAATTATATTTTTATGGAACTGGTTATCGAGTTTTGGTTATTGTTATTTTTGTATTGGGAAGTGAGTGAAACATAAGCAGGACATAGAAAGAAAGGTATTGACCAAGAGAAGGCAGAAGTCAAAGTAGTTTCCAGAGAAATCTTATTAAGGCATTTTTTAACCTGTTGAGGGTTGTCACCTTTACACATGTTACACCTCACCTTTACACATTTTCACTCCTCTCACCCCCATTTTGTGCAGTTGAAATTCTGGGGAACCATGATGTTTTATCAGCTGCTGAATATGTTAACCTTTTACAAGAAAAAAACTCATGCTATACGTCAAAAAATTTGCAACAAATAATGATCAGTTGTGGATTGTGCAAATATTTTTTGTTTCTTAAATAAAGGTATTTTTAATGACACTACTTCTGTAGGATTTGTATGTGTCCAGTTACAAGTTTTTGCTGTTCTTCTTTCTGTGGTGGACTCGTTTCTCCAGCTGAGAGAGAGTTAAGCAGTCTGAGAACCTGTCAAGAAACTGAGCAGGGAATTAGGTTACTACACTATTGTGATGGAAAACAGTTAATATCACATTTTGAGCAAGTGGCGACTGTTGATATCTTTTTTAATCACAAAGTTGTTTTGTTGTTATTCGTGTTGTTTATTGGCAAGAGCAGAAGAAGGAGCCTAGGGCTAAGGACAGAAGTTACACACAAACCAGTTTAAGTGATCAGAAACAGGTTTAAACCTGTAACAGAGCAGAAGCTCAGTGCACATTTAAGATAAACCTGGTTGAATGTAGTATCAGATTTAACTGATTAGGGTCAAACTGGTTTATGAAACTTCTGTTCCAGACCCTTGCTGATTCAAGTTAAATCACAGTTCCCCAGCATCCCAGCATTTTGCAACCCTGGGCTGTGCTGTGCTGTGTTGTCTGCTCCAGAGAGCAGGGCTGGCCCCACTGCTCTGCTCCCTAATTAGAGCAGTGAGAGCTGGCTGACAAGTAGGTGTGGGGGTAGGGGGCAAGCCCAGCTGGGGATGCAGCCCAGTCTACAGTGGGGGGGGCTGCACCTCCCAGGCAAACCCCAGCTGAGTCCTGGGGCCAGGGATGGAGGTTAAACACCTCTTCCCCCACTCAAACTTACTGCTGGCTACAAATGTGGGCTACAGATCCTAGAGGCACCTAGAAGCAGGAAGAGGATGTGATGTGATGTGATGTGCAACCCTTCAGAGTCCTGTTGTTGTAATTCTGGACTGTAAATCCAGGAGACCTTGGGGGCAGCAGAAAGAGGAAATGAATATGTAGCCACATAGCTGTGCTCCATCAGCCCTCCCCCCCACACGCACACTTTTGGCCTTAGCCATTGCAGGCATGTGACTGCATTTCCTGTTCACTTCTGTTTCAATTTCATCTGTGTGTTTTAGACTAACCTGCAAAGACTGAATCAATTCAGCCTTGGGCTTTTTGACTGTCTGTACTTAGCCTAGGAGCCTTATAGAATGGTCATTCAAGTCAGCAGGATTCTCTCCACTGACTTCAATAAATTCTAGATTAAAACAAAGAAGAGTTACTTCTTTGCATCATAGCATTTTTCTCTTGGAATTTACCATTGTTCTGCTCATCTTTAGCCAGTTGAAGAGATGACTTTTAAGGAGCATTACAAATACACAACAATATAGAAATATTGTCCAAAATGCAGGAAAAGACTAGTTTTTCTTTAAAAATAAAACATTGTTTTTTAACTTTTCTTCTTCAGGATATTTCATCTTAACAAGCCCTTTAGCATAATGTCTTGAACCTCCTGGAGTCCATGTACTTAATGCACTCAAGACCCAGAGCTCTAAACTGTTATATACTTTTATCATGTTTCACAATGTCAGTATCTTCTCTAAAGGAGGGCAGCAGTGCAGATTTCCAATATTTGCCTTTGGTCTCAGCATCCAAATATATGATCTTTGTGGAACTATAACAAATCATTAAGTTGCATGATAACTTGTGGACTACAGTTCTCTGTAGATGGGATGCAGTATGCACCTACAATAACTTTTGGATACTGGCCATGGACAAGCATTTGTTTCTAGCAGTGGGAAAGCTAGAAATAGTTTCATAGTTTCATAGTTTCTAGGGTCGGCAGGGACTTGAGCAGATCATCT
>NW_017728995.1:14761261-14775399 GCF_001723915.1 Gavialis gangeticus
CTCCCCTTTTTGTAGATGGGAACCACGTTGGCCCTCTTCCAGTCCTCTGGCACCTCTCCAGAGCACCACGAGTGTTCATAAAGCCGTGCCAGAGGACTTGCAATGACCCCAGCAAGTTCCTTCAGGACTCTTGGGTGAAGATCATCCGGGCCAGCTGACTTAAAAATGTCCAGCCCCTCCAGAAGCTCCCTAACTAAATCCTCATTCACTCTAGGCCCAGGTGAGCCTCCCCCGGGGCCCAAAGGGGGCCCAGCAGGGAGGTGGCAGTTCTGGTCCTTATGATTCCAAGAGAAGGAGCAGTTCCCCAGGTTCCCCTTGCAACCACCTCCTCTCCCCTACTTTTTGCATCTTTGAGAGACCAGGGTGATCTCAGCCTAATGAAAGTATGGGATGCTTTAGTCCTCTTGTTCCCAGGGAGAAAAGAACATGAGGAAAAAGTCTCCTTCCTGCTTTTCACTGGCGTCTCCAGAGTGAAAAACAGGCAAGGGACTTGTGGCACTGTTCCCTCTGCACAGATCCCAGGGCCCAGAAGCTGAACAGACAGAGCAGTAGAACTAAGCCTCCTGTCTGTTTTTCATGTTTGGAATGCTAGTGTGTAAGGAGATGACCAGGAACAGCTTCTGGCTGTTCCTCCCCTCTATTCACAGTCTACAGGAGGGATGGGAGCAGCTGTATCTTCCCCCATGCCTTTTCTAAACTGGGGTGACCAAGGCAAAAGAGGTTTTTTGTACAGTTCTACTCCTCTTGGTCCCAGGAGGAGTTAAGCTGGACAGTGTACAAACATTTATTCTCCTGGGAGAAAACCTAGGAGTTGGGTTATATTTCCACCAGAATGGCCATTTTTGCTCCAGGAGAAAAAGATGAAACATCTGTCCATTTGTTGTCTCTACCGGAAGAGTGGAAATCGAATGCATATACATGGCTATTCTGTTTCTTAACTTTGAAGGTCAAACTAAAAAATGCATTTGTGTGGAGTCAGGACACCTAAAGTTTCCTCTAAATGTCCAAAAAGCTACGTGTTCTTTACTGTTTATAAATTACTTTTTGAGAATGGACAAATCCTCCAAAGGAGGATCAGTCTAACCTACAATGTTATTTAGTCTGTACTATTTTACAATTCCAGCAATTCACCTAATAAGCAGTATATGTTCTTTTAGCCACATATTGACATTGAGTAATAATGTTATGCAGTTTCTTAAGAATAGTAATCTCAGCCACTGAAGTATCTCATGGAGACATCATATGTATTTTTTGTTAAAAGGTACACTAACGAGGAATTATTTCAGTGTAGCTTCATTAAAAACAAGTTAAAAATGTACTGAGCACTCAGTTACAATGGTATATTTCCTATTAACTTGAAATGGTTAGTGTTTAAATTGTGAGAACTGAAACTAATCTGAACAACATGATAATGTGAAATTGAAGCAAAAGGTATAAGTGAACTGGTTGCTTTGCTTTGATTTTTGTGTCATGACAATGGGGCTAATGACTATGGCCTACCCATGGAACAGAGTCTGTTACAGGAGTCAAGACATTATGAACCAATTAACTGTTATTCTAGACCAATGTGGGGAGGGAGGCTAAATCAGTTACCAAAGTCATACTAAGGAGAATCCAATGCTTGCCTGGAGATTGTCTTGAAAATTGGCCTTTGCTGATATATTCTGAGTCTATGTTCAAGCTTGTTCTGTTTATGAGGGGGTTTTTTTAAGTTAAAAGATTACTGGGGAATTCTAGAAATGACTGTTCTAGACAGCCTGGGTAGTTTTTTTGTGGACTGAAGAAGTTTCAAATCTAAAATTAATCAGCAACAGAGTAATAGGAGTCATATCTTTTTTCTTGTTGTTTTGTATCATGATCTGTGTCTGTCAAAGTAGCCATAACTCTATCCTGATGCTGACAACAATCATCCCTCACTCTCCATAGTCTTTTAAGAAGAGCATGAGATCAAAGTGAAATAACAGCAGGACCACAGAAAAATACTTAAGACACAGAGTTAAATGACAAGTGTATCAGTTCTTTTTGGACAAGTGCACCAGAACTGCAGTGTTGGTAAGAACAAATATTTACTGGTGGAGCTGAAATGACACTTGGAATTTAAAGAAGCTGGAAGGACAAATTAAAGAGCTAGGTTAAAAGACTTACTCCTTCAAGATAAAAGTAGGTCAGCTGGTAAAGGAAAGCTTAGAATACAAAAAAGCAATCAGGACATCATGAAACTGTATTTAGAAAGTCACAGATCATACAGAAGTAGAAAAGAATGCAGCACAAAATTCCGTAACAGCTAAGTGACTATCTATTAGTTTGCCATTGGATTAGAACAGAAAAAAAAGGGATTTTCCAGTTGGTGAATGATAGAAAAAAAAGAAGGTGGAGAGATTAACTGAATAAGCAAAATAGCTTTTAAGAGAACACACTCTTGTTTAAACAGTTCAGACTGGAGTGCCAGTAGCAGAAAAGTAATAGACCTGGGAAATGAGAGAATCAAGAAGTAAATTTATAGATGCATAAATTATAGGGCCAAAAGGGACCGTTCGGATCTTTTAGTCTGACCTTTATAACACAGGTCATAAGGCTTTCTTGAATTAATTCTTGTTTGAATATCTTTGAGAAAAACATACAATCTTGACTAAATTTCCTAGTGAAGAATTCATCAGAGCCCTGAGTAAGACACTCCAATTGTTAATAACCCTTAGTGTTGACAATCTGTACCTTCTTTCTATTCTGAATTTGTCTATATTCAATTCCAGGCTTTGGAGCTTGTTAGTTTTCTTGGATAAACTGAAAAGCCCATTATCAAAGTTTAATTTACCTTATAGACCATGATCAAATCACTCCTTAACCTGCTCCTTGGTATGCTAAATGAATTAGCCATTAGAATCTTGCACTGAATCAAGCTTCCCAATCCTTTAATGGCTCTCATGACTTTTCTTTGAGTCCTCTCCAGTTTATCAATATACTTTTCAATTGAAGATATCATTTTTGAGCACAATATCCCAATAGCAGTTGTAACAATACCAAAAGCAAAAGTAATATAATCTACCTTTTCCTATCTGAAATTATCCTTTTTAAAATGTCCAAGGATTACATTAGCCCTACTGGCCTCAGCATTTCCCTGCATGATCATGTTCAGCTGACTATTTGCCTTGACCATCCCCTACTGTTTTGCAATACTAGTGCTTCTTCCCAGGATAGTCTCTCCAATCCTGTAAATATGCCCTAAAATCTGTGCTCCTAGATGTATAACTTCACTATATCAAAGCATATGGGCGTCATCTGGCCCATGTAGTAAGGAGGGCTTTAAACTTGGTTCAGTGGGGGATGGTGAACAAAACTCTCTAGCAAGAGAGCACACAATCCAGAGGAGAAAGGACTGAAAAAAGCAACTTAACTCTGGGAAAGGACAATGGAAAAATGGGCAGGCCACCAAGGAAGCATGCTAGGTTATAGAAAGAACCTGCAGGGACAAGATCAGGAAGGTAAAGATAAAGAAGGAGCTGCACCTGGTGAAGCAAGTTAAGAACAATAAGAAGTTCTATAAGTATATTGGCCAGAAACGAAGGAGCACAGAAGCTGTGGGTCCACTGTTAATAAGCCGGGGGGAACTCTTAACTGAAGATGCAAAGAAGGCAAAACTACTCAACAGTACTTTGCTTCAGTCTTCACAAAAAAACTGAGCTGCAGCCAGATACCTAGGATAATCTGGATAAGGAAGAGGGCAAACTGAGGGATGATATAACAAAATAGATGATCAGAGAGCTTTTGATGGGTCTGAATGAATTCAAGTTAGCAGAGCCAAATGAACTTCATCCCAGGATACTGAAGGAACAGGCAGAGGAGATCTTGGGCCCTTAGCAGTGATCTTTATGAAATTTTGGGTGATGGGCCAGGTACCAGAGAACTGGAAAAGAGCCAACATACTGCCCCTCTTTAAAAAGGCAAGAAGGAGGACCCAGGGAGGAACTACAGCCAGTTAGCCTTACTTCAATACCTAGAAAGTTACTGGAGTATATCCTAAAGAAGGCCATTTGCAAGCATCTGGAGGAGGAAAAGCTGATCCCAAGCAGCCAGGATGGATTTATGAAAAACAAATTGTGTCAAATAAATTTGATCTCCTTTGACAAACAAACTACTTGGGTAGATGAAAGGAATGCTATGGATATAGTGCATCTGGACTTTAGCAAGGCTTTTGACAAGGTCCCACATGACATTTCATAAATAAATTTAAGAAATGTGGACTGGACAAAACTACTATAAGGTGGATAGATAATTGGTTCAATAGCAACAATCAAAAGGTAATTATTAATAGGTCCATGTCAAAATGGCAGGACATTTCAAGTGGAGTCTCATGTGGGTTTGTCCTGGGGCCGCACCTGTTCAACGTGTTTATTACCAATATGAATGGTGGCACAGAAAGTAGCATAGCTTCTTGAGAAAGTTTACAGTCAATAAAGATGGGAAGGATTCTGAACATATTGGAGGATAGGAGTGCAAGAGATTGGAAAGCTGGGCTAGAGCTAACAGGATGAAGTTCAAGACTGACAAATACAAGGTGCTACACCTCAGGAATTATCATCAAAAGTACAAATACAAAATAGGTGGCACCTGGTTGCACTGTGGATGGCAGCACTATGGAAAAGGATTTGGGAGTGTTGGTAGATCATAAACTCAATATGAATGTGCAATGCAATGCAGCTGCATAAAAGAAAAATGCAGTTTTGGGGTGCAGCAAAAAAAGTATTAGGTGCAAGATGCAGGTGATAGTGCCTCTGCTCAGCACGGGTTAGGCCTCATCTGGAGTACTGTGTGCAGCTCTGAGCTCCACATTTTAAAAAGGATGTGGAGAAGTTAGAGAGGGTTCAGAGCCAGGAAAGCAAGTCATATGAGGAAAAATTTAAGGAGCTAGGCATGTTCAGCTTGCAGAGAAAACACTTAAGAGGAAACATGATAGCAATCTTCAAATTCTTGAAGGATTGCAATAAAAAAGAGGGAATGCATCTTTTCTCTCTCTTGCTGCAAAGAGAAGGATGCAGACCAATGACTTGAAGTTTCAGCAAAGTTTATATTGGATATCAGGGAAAACTTCGCTGTTAAAGGAGGAAGGTGGTGGAATAGACTGCCTAGGGAAGTTGTGGACTCTCCATCAGTGGAGGTGTTCAAGAAGAGGTTGGTCAGGGATGATCTAGGCATAACTGTACCTGTGTTCTACAATGGGTATTCCCCATGCTTCTGGGCTTTGCTGGTTGCCCCTCTCTTGCCTCCCCCTCTACCCCCTTCAGCTACAGGGTGTTTTTAAGCCTCCCTCACTGGCACTGGGTCTTGGCTGCAGCCAAAGCTAGGGATTTTGACTGCAGTGTGCCAGTGTTCAGCTGGGATCCAAGCTGGAAGTTTCTGGCTAGAGGATATTGCTCCTCGGCTCATGATCAGTCCAATCACTATATTTGGGGTCAGGAACAAATTTTACCCCATGGTCAGATTGGTATGGACTGTGGGGATCTTCCATAGTGGGACTGTGCCATCTTCCGGGTATGGACTGTGCCATCTTCCGTAGTGGGAGTCGTGGCCCTCTCCCTAGGATCTCTTGAGCATATATTGACAACCTTCTATAAAAGTCAGATATTGGCTGTCCTTATTCTCCTGCTTTACCTATGGCAGGTTAGGGTGTTATATCATTTTGTGTCAGGGTTGACTGCTATTTTACACAGAGTTTGGATTGTGGATTGTATATGATGGTTTGAATGGGATGAATCTGTCTCAGGCGCGGGGTTGGACTAGATGACCTCTGGAGGTCCATTACAGCCCTACTTCAATGGCTCTATGACCGTTGAGTCTTTGGGTCCTGCAAACTGTATCCAGGATGATTCTATATTTCCATTCAGCTCATTTATAAGATTTTTAAAAAGCTTGAGGCCTCTGGGAGCCAACTATAAATACACCTGTTCCATAATGATTCTCTATTTATAATTACATTTTGAGAACTGTCGCTTTTAATCCTTTTAAATGTGCACTATGTCAAATCTGTATCACACTAGCTTCTTAATCAAAATTCTGGTGACATGAACATCAAATGCCTTACAGGAATTCAAATGCATTATATCAAAACTATTAATTTTATTGATCAAGCTGTTGACTCGCATGAAAAGGAAGGATATCTAGTTCGGTTAGCAGGATCCATTTACCATAAAGAATAATTGTAATTATTTGCTTTTTTAAACACTGGTAGAAAAGTAGCATTCTTTCAGTGTTCTGGAACTTTTCCAGTATCCCAAGACTTATTAAAAAATCAGTATGAGTACTCCAAGGACCTCCTCAGACAGCTCTTTTATAACTCTTGGATACAATTTATCCAATATTGCTGATTAAGGTAAAATGCAATTTGTGGTTATCATCCTAGAAGAATATTATCCCGTGATGTGATTTGCCCCCCTATTTTTCCTTCAGACATGGAACAAACATGTTTATAGAACATTTATGTGTTTTCTGCATTACTATTGAGAATCCTACCAACCAAATCTAGTGGACCAACAATATTATTAGCATTCCTTTCTTAAAATTATTTTAAAAACCCTCAAAGTCTCCCCCTTTTTAATAATACATAGTTTTGATCTAAGAAGTTGTGAGGATGTTTGGCAGCATGACAATTTCAACAGATGTCATTCAAATTTAACTCTTCCATTTTGACCTGCTTTTTCTCCTGCCATGTTATATATAAGTGCTTAAAAAAACCTGTCATGCATTCTCCAGGGTGATTTGTTGATCAATTTGCCCCCAAATTGTAACATATTTATTAAATCATTAACTTCCTTGCAAGTTGTCAGTGACCTGGAAATAAGTAATCTTGACAAAGGATGCCTCTGTGTTTCTCCTTTACCCACTCCATTCTTCCTAAATAGATAATAAACTATTCATAGTTATATGATCCAGTTGTGAATGATTCCTTCCAGGTTTAAATAATGCCAGTTCCCCTTTTGTAGTCTCTCTTCACCTTCCCTTTTTCTTATTGATTTCATATACTCTTGACTCTTCTAGCCAACCCATTTCTAAATCTGGTTCCACTTCTACTGATTCTGTTAATCTCTCTAACGGATACAGCCCGCCCACATTCATATGCTTGGAGCAGTGTAGAATGCCTCTTTGTCCTCTGGCCTTTGGTGTTTATGAAATGCCACACCTCCTTTCTGATCTCTTTTTCTTTGGTTGCCAGTTCCTTTCTTCCTTGAATCTGGCGTAGTGATGTTATTCATACTCATTACTGAAAAGTTCTTCAGCTAACGTGATGGTTCCTAGCATCCATCCTTATCCCAAAATCTTTTTTCCCATACAATTATAATTTACACTTCATAGTCAAAAAGTCCTTTCTGCACACATTTAAGGAGGAAAATATGACAGAACCATCACAATTCACAGCCCCCGTGCCCTCACTGGGTATCACAAGAAGGATAATTTTCAGAGTCCTATAAACTTCCTTCAATATTTTCCTGTTTTCTGGACCTCTTTATGGGTTGTTTTGAAGTTGATATTACAAGAAATTAATTTTGTCTCTTTCCAAAAAGAGGTTAAGATGTTCTGCTAATTTTTGCATTTGTTTGTCCTTTGGGGAAGGAAATTTGGCCAGTTCAAATACTGAAAAGTTATTTCAGTCTGACAGGGTGTGATAAAGTTAACCAACTACCTGTTCTAAAAATGGATGTGTCAATTCTGGCAAAAAGAACATATGTGATATTTGAGATGGTTGAATTCATCATGTGCATCATAAGAGGAGAAATACCACTGTATTTTCCAGCAGGTAGGATAATTTTAACTTGCTAGAAAAAGTTTCGAGAAAGCTATGATAAAAGTTTTGAGGAACCTTACTGAGAAATCAAATTAGTAGAAATTCAGTGCAGCTTTCAATAATTTATTTCTAATTTTTATAAGGATTTTAGGTTGCTTTTTAGTTGCTTTTGTAAAGGTCAGGTGGATGTGAAATGCACTGATTTTAAAGCGATAGCATATCTGCAGAAATTATATGAGCAAGTGAGAATTACCTTCCTCTAAAAAAATGGAGACACAAAAGAATCATGTGGATGGCGTGGCAAAAGACAGCCAATGAAATTTAGAGTGAACAAAAAAACTATTCACATAAAAAGTCTACAGTTAGTTACCTCTAATCATAAAAAGGATTAGCAGAGATGGACACAATTGTGAAAACTTTCCAAAACTTAAAGGAAAAAAATGAAAGTCATGCTGAGAAACCTATTAAAAGGACAACTGGCTGCACAGATGGAGTCTCTGTATCCGTCCCACAATTCCTCAATCTCTCCCTAAACCTAAAGTTCTTGGGTATCCAGTCAATAAAACAAGGGCCATTTGACTGATGCTCCACTGAAAGTTCAGGGGTGCATCTACCTCTTAAAATATTTTTCTACTCTGCAAAATCAAAGACAGACTTTGATTCTTGTGTAGCTTCACTGCATAACTCCTCAAGGGAAAACAGAATGGCAAAGGTGCACTGCTATTAATGTGAAGGAATATTAATGGTATCTTGTCAGCTTGACTTAAAATCAGAAATACCATTACCAGACACATCTTATAAAAAAGTCTGGAACCTGTATCTCTAAATCTCAGACTAAAGGACGAATGTGCCAGTCTCATGGTAAATTGCAATAAATTTACCTTCTATAACCGACTATGCAGTACAAGTATGATTTGTAAATTATATTTCATTCACATGCAGTTGAACGCCCCTGTGGTGTATTTCAGAGAAGTACCATTCAAATGATACTGGACACTGCTTTGTCAACCAGTTTTAAAGTTATTATAATCTCAGAGGAGAAACTTCCTGGAAAGATCCATTTCCATTCATTTTAATAACAGCAATTGGAGGAAATTCCATCTCAAGCCATGTTACAGAATCCCAGGCAGTGTGGGGAATGAGCAAAACTCAGTGTAGCAGGACTTCTTGCCTCCAAATTTTTAAAGGCATGCCAAGTTCTCACTGTAACAGTTAACAGCAGCAATAAAGCTTATCAGCTTTGCCGCTGAGGTTGTAAGTAAACAGGTTATGAATGTAAATTCTAGATCTAATCTAGGCATCTTTCTTAAGGCAAATGAGAAAGATTTCAATGCAAAATGGCATTAACTTGGAAACCCCTATGATGTGTAAAACAAGTTTAATATGCCTGAAGTATTTTATCCAAAAAGTTAAAGACATTTGTCCACTAGAAGCTTCTTTCTGGACTCAACAGCAACACGTCTTTAACCAAGCACCAAGACATCACAGTGGTAAGATCAATACAAGAGCCCAAGCTGAATGGAAAGGAACTACTGAATGTCTATTAGAATTTTGGGAAGTTGCTCACCTAACTCTCCTATGTCAAAAAAAGGGGAATCAAAGGTCCTCCCAAGCCTAGTAGACCATAGGATACATTTAGTTAAGACAAGCCAGTTTTTGTGGCCATAGCACACAAAGAATTCATATATCTAACACCATATCCAGACAACTTTGATGCCTCAGTCCAAAAAGACCATTTACAGCTAGGTTAATCTTTGACAAAAATCCAAAACAGTCCTTGAACTCACATCTCTAGAACCATAATGAGACACACTAACCACCGTGCCACTTCACTGCCTTTTCTAGAATAGGCTGAAATTGGTATCAGAAAGGTATGACTTGTTCCATCTGATTCCAGTGTATGTTTTGACATTGTGAACATAACTATATCTTACCTTCTTACAAATTAATCTTTTAAATAAAAGATTTATCTTTTTTTCAGAAGAGAGAAGGCAGCATTGACATAATTTTATTTTTTTTAAGGACTATAAGTGAATGAAGGTATGCTAGATTGAGGTAATGCAAGAGGAAATTGAAATCTTGGAGGAAGATTATGCAGAGGGTCAGCTTCTTGAATTCCAGATAGATGTACACAAAGAGCAGGATTTAGTCCATGTTAATAAGTAAATTAACTAGTCTGGGTGTTATGATTAATGAAACTGTTCAAACTGGGTCACAAATCCTGTTTTATAGTAACATGCATGTTGCGAAGAGTATGATATAAATACCTAGATGGGTGTATAGGCAGTAGGCATGTCTACATGTGCACAGTTACTGTGCAGTAACCAAAAAATTACTGTGCAGTCGAGGCAGCTTCTACACATGCACACCCGTACTATGCAGTAACTATGGTGATGTACACTGAGTTGGATGCAGGCATTAAATTTATGCCTGACTACTTACTGCACAGTAAGACGTGTGTAGACTCCTTACCGTGCATTAACACTGGGTGTATCTACACCTGAACCCTTAAGGGAACTTAAGACAATTCACGTTGCATTAATCGCCTTAACACTATATGGACTGCCTGGGCTGGAGCCAAGCCCACAGGGCAGCGTGCTATTGCTGGGTGCCGTGGTGCATGCTGCTGCAGATGCTGGAGCCACAATTCCAGCAGCAGAGAAAGCCCACTCCCATCCCCCAGCTCTGCACACACTGCTCTTCCCCTGCAGGGAGTCACAGCAGGGCCTTTCCTGCTGCCAGAATTGTGGCGCCAGCATCTGCAGCAGCACACACCGCGGCACCTGGTGACAGCGCACCATCCTGTGCACTGGGCTCCAGCCCACTCTCTTTGGACAGGAGGCAGGAACACTGGGAGGAGGTTAGAGCCAGGGCTAGGACTGACCAGGGCAGGCTGACGCAGTTGCCCAGGAAGCCACATTACAGCGCCTTAAAGTGTTAACAGTTGCACGTGTAGATGCCAGCCTAAAAAATGGTTAATGAGCAGTAAGTAACTGTGCAGTAAATGCACATGTAGACACACCAGTGATAAATAAACAGGCATACCTAATAAGCACTTTTGTAGAAGGAATTGTTTGCTCAAGTTGGGAGGAATGAAAAAGTCCCATGACTGCTACCAAAGCATGTAGTCAGAAAAATTATACACACAGTAGATCAAATGCAACAAAGCCACACAGCCTAAGTAATCCAAGTAGCATTAGAAAGATCATCAAAACCAATATTAGAAAATCTTTGAAAAGTTAACCACAATCACCACTGTTTCATTTAAGCTAATCCATTTATTATTATAATAAGCAGGTGATTGTGAGTTATCTTATCTAATAGCTTATAATACCATTCAAACATATATGCCACTACTGCATATATGAGAAATAATTTGGACAGATGTTTTACTGACTTCAGCTTATTAACATTCACAAAATATGAGCTGTCAAACTCAGACTGCTCCAAGAACAAGAACTAAGAGCTGAGGTAAAGGATCTAAGAGAACCAAATTACTGCATCAGGATCTGATTTCTTGACAGAGGGAAATGGGGGAAGGGAACTCAACTAAATCAGAGAAAGAAGGGGAAAAGACACTAGAGCTAACTTCCAAACACTACTTCTGTGCTTATTTTTTCCTCTGTGATGATTAAGAATAAAGGAAGAAGGTGAAAAACATGGTTTATATACCCCAAAATAAGTTTTTTTTATCCCTTTATACATCCAGCACAATAGGGAAAAAAATAACCCAAGAAAAAAGGGATGACATAAGGGGTTACATGACCAAGTGTGTGGAGTGGAGGACTCTGAATAAGAAATCTTCGAAAGGTTTTCCCATTTACTCCAGTCAATAGCTATATTACTGTAAGCAAATAATGTGATTTCTAAAGCTTAGTCTCCCCTCCTGCAAATGGAGATAATAATGCCCCATGTTCTTTCTTTTAAAACAGTAAATCTATTGATGAAAATCACTAAATATCACTGCCAACCTCCAAAATAAAGTTTTTATAATCTAGATGAAGACAGGCACCTAGAAGTGCCTGTGGATGGTTTTCTGGGGACAATATATCTTATAACAACCGGCAGGTTTTTTTTCTGAATAAGCATTCAGAGAACCCAGCCCTGAAAGGTGATGCATATCTTTCGTTCAGACTTTTGTAGGATATTATACCAAATTTCTCAAACAATAACATAAAAGTAGATTGGCAAGTTTTGGGAGGGTATTCACTAAATAAAAAATATAGAAAGATACTTCATGTAGTTAAGTTCCCTTGGTTTGTAATTCAGGAAAAGACGAAATTAGTAGCTCTCTAATGAAGTTTATAATCACCACTATGCATCTGATACTAAACTTTACATTAATTTTACTAGAATCAAATTATAGGAGAAACTCTGGGGAAAAAAATTCAGGTAAGTTGTTAATGAGATAATCTAAGGGGAAAATATCACTAGAGACATTAAAAACAAAAACAAACAAAAACTATAATATATGGCTTTCCCTAAATAACTTGGTCTTGAAACTCAGAAATTGGCGCATTTACATTCTACATCCTCAGTGAAGAATGGGGGGATTGAATTTTGGGAGATCCATTGATTAGGTTTAGAGTTATTCAAAAAACTTTTTCAGGCCTCTGCAGCATTTGTAGGTGAGAAAATGGTGTTAAGTAGTCTAAAAAGTATTTGGCATTAGCCTATAGATTTAGCAAAGCCTGCAAGAAATACTACTGGGTTTCAGAATTACTTTTAATTTTGCATGACCTAGTACAGATAGAGATATTAAGGTTAAGGATCCTGGTAAAGCCTAAAACCCACAGATACAGAGTGAGTGACAAGAACGAAGTAGCCTAAGAAGAAAAGACAATCCTATAGGGTTAAGAGACTCTGTTTCTCAGGACGGGAATTGTGCAGAGCTGCTAAGTTCTAGGGTCAAAATTTGAACAGTTTAAGAATTCTGAAGGACAAAGATTAAGTACTTTGCAAGCACTTCAAAGACTTCCCTTCTCCAAAATAAAAAAAAAACCAGAGAGCAACTTGATCTGTTTTTATTTGGTATGTGGTTGCACCTGATTGGAAGGGGAATATTTGAAAGGATTTGGTCACCTGTAAGGACTTTAGTTTGCAAATATAAAAACACCATTCAGGGATTCTAGCAAGACTTTATGTCCGGGTAAGTACCAGTATGGTGATATAAATTCTCATACAAGAGAGTTTAGTATAGAGAACTTTTAGTCAAGGTCTTTATTTGTAGCATAGCTTTGAGTTATTTTATTTTATTTCTATATGTTTGATTCAATGTAATGAACACTTCATCCTAGAACGACCGTAATTATCAGGCTGCCTGTTTTGTTTTATACTCTAGACAGATTAAAGGATTTCACAGTGTCTGTAGTCACGCTATTCTTGATAGCTCATCTTTACTTAGTCAAACAACTGACAGCATGGAAAGAGACAGAGTTAGGTAGTTTAGCTTAATTTCTATTTCCAGACACTGCTTAGCTAAACTAGAAGCTCAATTTAAATTTTGTCTTTAGGTATGGCAATGTTCTGAAAAATTAATCCTCCCTCAGAATAGCATATCAGAAGTTTCAACCTTAATTTCTGTTCTTAAAAAACTGGGGAAAGGATCAATTAGCTAATTATTTTTTGCATTTGCAGCACACAAAATGCCCCTTATTTGTTTGCAATATGCTAATATGTATCTGAGTCTCCAGTCTATTGCTTCTTTTCTAGAATGTTTCCATTCAAAACATTGAGACACAACATACACAATAACATATATTATTCTTATTGCTATTTAGCAATCAGATAGCAGTAATGATGTACTGAACCTTTATAGATATACAGATTAAGTTCTACAATAATCTTCAGTCTGGACTTGCTGTTTAACTCGGAACTGAAGTCCATATAGTTATTTGTCATCTAAACATTGTTATATTTGAAATGGAAGATTTCTAGTTCTGTAAGACAGCTAACATTAAATTATAGATTAAACTTGGGGGGGGGGGCGGAAATTGAAATATCCCAATATTTTCATTTCTTTCCTAATAGCCTTTTAAACAAATACAGCCTTCACAATGATGAAACATTGTTGAACATACTGCATTCCTCCTTTTTGTTACACTGCAATGAGTGTGTTTCCTAGCAACCCTATATTGGAAAACAAAAGATCAAAGGTATAGGGGTCACAAGCTACATTTGACTGTAATTATTTAAATTATATTGGTATTTTATGTCTACATTTTTCAGATATAATGTATAAAATTGCATCTACAATTTTAGACATTCTCCCACTGGCATTGCTCTCTGCCAAAGTAATTTAATTAACTTTACCAAGGATAGATTTGGTTTATGGTGGTATGGCAGGGGTTTTCAACCTTTTCTA
>NW_017728995.1:14780399-14787041 GCF_001723915.1 Gavialis gangeticus
TCTGCCAAAGTAATTTAATTAACTTTACCAAGGATAGATTTGGTTTATGGTGGTATGGCAGGGGGTTTCAACCTTTTCTAAGAAGTGCACCCCTTCTGGTGTGTACCCCTTCTACAGTGTACCCCCTTCCAGATGGGGCCAGGGGGAGGGGATACTAACAGCTGGCTGGATGCAAATCTGATGGTGCGTGGCAGTACGGGGAAGTGGCAGCAGTGCAGAGTGGTGAATAGCGGTGGCGGGGGGTGGGGAAGAGGCATGCAGTGGCAGTGTGGAGTGGGAGATGGCGGTGGCAGGGAGCTCACATGCAGTGGCCACTGCTGCCATTCACCACTCCACACCACCACTGCTCACCACTTCCTTGCACCACTGAGCATACCCCCTGGGGCCATCCCAGGTACCCCATGGGGTACGTGTACCCCCAGTTGGCAATCCCTGACATATGGGATCAGAATCAGGTCCTCATGATTCTGTTGAATTATTAGTTGTTGCTAAATATTTAATCGCATAATACTTTTGCACTATGGGATTAATTTTGAACTCTTACACTGGTTCTTGATTGGTATTATCACTGATGTAGTATGAGTTCAGAATTATGGTTTTAGGCATCATTTATGATGCTCCTTTGATGTTGCCTCTGGAAAGCACATTTGTTTCTACTACTCAACCTCCTTACTCATGGCTTTTGATACTGCTACAGTTCTCACCTCAAGCTGCCTAGTCGCACAGAATGTTTTTATTTCTGTGCTGGCATGCCGCCCATACTTTATCCTATTTCCTACCATTTTGTAGGAACATATTTTGCAACTGGAACATGGTCATTTGTATTCAAATTTTGTGCAGTGAAATAGTAGCCTGGAGTCCCTGAAATGATTCCTATGGTACTGCTCACATTGCTGGGCTATATAAGAAATGGTCCCCCCCCCCTTAACCAAAACCAAATTTCAGCAAAATTTTTAGGTAATTGTGTCAAAATATATGCACTGGTCACCATTTAAGAAGCCATTTACTAATATCCTTGCTGCACAACTGCACCTAGGAGAGAGTAGTATTCCCTATCGTCACCATAACTGTTAGCACTTGTAACTCATTAACGACTTTTTCCGATTACTGTCTTCTTTTGTTCTGCCTTAAAAATGTGGTTATTTAACAACACAGAATTCTACCAATGAAATGCTGTAGTAGGCTAACATTCTTGTGGACTAATTATATTGTTGTTATACCACTAATACATTAAGGTATTATATTGTGGCACTAAATCAAAACATTAATTATTAGAAAGGGTGAACTCACTATACCTGTCAAATTAAATACTCTACATTGTGTGTTATGGTTGTGACATGTAATATTAATATTCTGGTACTAATTCATTCTTTGCTATTTAAGAACTCAAGTCAAGTCAGTCCTGAGGCTGCACCGACTGTTGGGGCACCTTTTAATGTAGCAATAACTTTCCGCCATTCTTCCCAGTCTTTTGCAATCTTTGAACAATCAGTCAGTTTTAATCCTGTCCAGTCTTTGATGCTGGTGGTCCATCTTGTCCTATGTCTTCCATTTATTCTTTGTCCATCCATAGCACCCTGCAGGATGGTGTTGGTAAGGGTGCCAGGCCTTCTTACATGACCAGACCACTGCATCTTTCTTCTTATGATTGCAAGTAAGGGTTCGTATTTGCTGACTTCTTGTCTGATTGATCTTGCACAGATTCATTTGTTCTGTGTGCAGTATAGGGAATGAGTAGAAGTCTTCTGAAGCATCGCATTTCAAAGGTCTCAAATTGCGTTTTCACTACTTTAGTGAGTGTCCAGGTGTCTCAGCCATAAAGGGTTGTTGAAATGACAACAGCATATAGTACACGGAGTTTTGTTTCCATTGTGATGTTGCTGCTAATCCAAATTTTCTTCAGTTTTGCTAGTAGTCCAATGGCAATGGCTTATTCTTGTTTTTTACTTCTTTTTCTGATGTAACATCTTCTGTGATGGTTGTTCCAAGGTATTTAAAGTTTACTTTTTCTAGCTTCTCGTTATCAATTTTTACTGATGCATCAACATTGCTACTGGCTGATGTTATCATCACTTTACTCTTCTCTCAAATAATTTCCAATTCCATATCTCTTTTCATAGGCTTATGCAGCCATTCTGTTGTTTCTTTAAGCTCTTGAGCAGTTCCAGCTATTAGGTCAATGTCATCAGCAAAATGAAGGTTGTTAATTTCTCATCCTCCAATTGACACTGTTCCAGTGAAGTTCTCTAAGGCATCTGACATGATTTGTTCCATGCATAAATTAAATAAGCATGGTGAAAGAAGACAGTCTTGGCATACTTCTCCTGATGCTGCAAACCAGTCTACAATGATGTTGTCAGCAGGATTCCACTAATTATATTGTTGTAGAGTTCTTCTATAAGATTTATCAATGTGGTACTGATATTGTGCTTCTTTATTGTCAGCCAAAGTGCTTTTCGCCACACCCTGTCAAAAACTTTTGCAAAAGTCTATGAAATTATGATGGATTTTTTTTTGGTGGTCCTGGTACTTTTCACACATGATTTTGAGGTTGAAGATCTGTTTCAAGATACTTCTTCAAGATCTGAATCCAGCTTGTTCTTCTGCTAATACAGTCTCTATGTATGACTTAAGCCTATTGAGTATCATTCTAAGAAGCACCTTACTTGGATAACTGATACGGCTAATGGTGCAGAACTTGGTACATTGGTGAAGATTCCTCTTCATGGGAATAGGGATTGTTATTTATTTTTGTCTACTGTGTTGGCCAAGTTTTTCTTTTCCATATTGTATTACAGATTTTGTACAGTATGTCAATTGTCTTGTTTCATATTTTTATGAGTTCTGCGGGTATATTGTACAGGCCAGTTGCTTTTCCTCTTTTTCATGCTTCTGATGATAGCTTCTTCTACTTCTTCTCTTGTGATGTCTAAGCTCTTATCTTCTACTGCAGAATTACTACCTGTTAAGAATTATTACCTACTAATTTCTCACCTGTCAGTATGTCACTCATTGTCTTCTTATGCACAGAGTATCCCCTCCCTCCAACCTTGTAACTGTTTCAAGAAAGAAATACAGTTTCAGGAACAACTGTATTTTAAATTAATAGAATCTATCAGAGCTGTCATATGTGTATGCCAGTATTCAGGTCTATTTTTTCCAGGATTTTGGCTTAACATATTCCTCTGTGCAGTAAATGTAACTGTGTTTGCAGGAAAAAAAAGGTGTGCCTTGTGTTACCTGTTCCCTCAAGAAATCCAATTAGATTTGGTCCGCAAATAAACTTCCTTACTCCCCTTCAGCCACATAAGAGCTAAGGAGAGTCTCAGCAAATATCACTGGACATAACTGGATAGCCCACTGGTAGGGCAAAACACAAAGAGTAGATTCGTGTTGGTCCCCTGCCCACTTCCTTTCTCTTGAAAAACCTTGGCCAGGGCTGAATAAATGATCTGCAGGAGGGGCAAGATATTGATATCTTTCCTTCTTCCCTGAAGAAACAGAGCACATATGACAAGAGAAATGTACTTGTAGCAAGAACCCAGGAAGTCAGCAGTTCTGGATTCTTCTCCCTGCTATTTTACATAGAAACCAAGAGATTGGTGTGTGGGTGCTGCTGGGCTCTCCAGGTTTGGGATCATTCATGAGTAGAGCCTATCCCCATGGTGTTGTGTGTGTGTAGTGTTCAGGAGCTGTAGACTTCTGGGTCTTGAAAGGAATGTATAATGGTCAGTTCCAGCTGCTTCTGCAGTACATAACACAGGTTTCTGCAATGCTTCTCTCTGGACAGCTTGTTTGAGAAGAATATTACTTAATCCTACACTTCTGATATCAAAGGCCATATGAGGCAAAGAATAAATTGGGGGAGAGGGGCAGAAAGTCCCTTTTCAGAGAATTTCTTTTGGCAACCAAAGAGCTGAAGTAACCAAAAGATGGCTAGCAGTGGCCTATACTAAATGAGATGACTGAGGATTTCCAGGAACCAAGTGCCTAGGCTGGCAGCAGGGCATATGTGATCCCATTGACCCCCTACAGGCTAGGCAATGATGCACAGTAGGGGAAGTGGCAGTAAATGACATATCATGGACTTCTCACACTAAGTACTTTTATCCAACTCAAAGAGAGCATGTAGGAACAGGAGACACAAATTACAGTGCATGCCTCGCAAACAACCATTTCTAGCCATAGTGAGGTGGGTCTAAATAGGAGTAATAATATGAAAATACAAAATAGGAATCTAAATCTGAAAGAGGTTATATTTTAAAGGACAGAATACAAAATAGAGATGATGCAAAGTTTGGGGGGTTTTTAAGACCTGAGAGAAAAGTTGTTTGTTTGTCACAGCTGAAGACTGTTTCTGAGAGTGCTAATAGAGCAGCAGGAAGAAAGGAAGGAAACTTTGAAGGGGAACGGGGTTCTTCCTCAGGCCCCTGGACAAGGGAAAGAGTTGTTCAGCTAAGAACATCTTCCAGGCTTATGAACACGGCTGTTAGGTTTCCTCTCACCTCCTTCCTTATCAAAATCCCCACAGGGTATGTGAGCAAAAAGACCTATGTGTAATCTCCTGGAGGTCAGGAAGAATGATTTTCACTAGATAAACTATTGATAGATAGCTCTTAGATGTGTTAATTGAATGAAGCTGGGGTTCAACTTTAAACATTAAGCACCTTTAATGAAGTTGTTTTTCTTGTCTTCCTACAAATTCTGGGACAAACCACAGTTTGATAAATCTCATGCTTTTTACCTCATTTTTCTGATATGTGGAGTTTTCTAAACAACCCAAGATCCTTAAATTTCTAGCCCTTACCATTTCAGAGAGAAGCTGGAAAATACGAATGTTAAAAGTCTGCAAACCCAAGGGGAAATCACAAGAACTCCAGAAGCATTTTAAAACTGTCATGTTTTCGGGGGGGAGCAGGGGGGGAAATACCTTTATGCTGGAGCATTGTAATGATGTGAAGTTAAAGCAGGGCTCTTTCAGAGTGTGATTTCTAACTCTAAGTGCCATTATGTAGGGGCTCTGGCTGCAATAAAGCATGTTGGACTTTTTTTTTTAATAATGGTGTCTCACATAACCCCTGATGCCGTGTATCAGCCCTTAGGTATCAAAATATATGCTGGTGCTGTAAATAGAACTAGGAAAACTGTCAAACTCCTCAGGATTGAGTTAATACATTAGAACGGTCTGTTCAAGTGAAAAAGAAAGAACCTACTTAGGCTGCCAATATAATTCACAAAATTAATTTTTGTGATCTGTCAGGGGACTGTTGGAGTCAATATTTGTAGCACATAAAATGTCAAACACTGTGGAACTACAAAGCACTATTGCTTGCACTGGTACTCTAGCAAAGGTGACAAGTCTTCTGCTCTTTAAAATGACTGTGATAGTTTGAAATTTTAAGAGTTTATTTGTACCAAAGGGTCAGTAAAACATATGATGTTTTTTCCTCCCTATCGAAGGCTAGGCGCTGGGCAGAGAGCCAAAAATGCGAAGGCTTAGCATGGAGTTAGAGTGGATATGAAAAAGGCTGAGATGCCAAAAAAACAAAAGAAATGACCTGAAACTGCAGGAAGAATTACCAAGAGGTAACAAAGGGCTTAGATTGTACACTCGCATTTCTGATTCATGAATGGTGATAACCTAATAGAGGAGAATGGATTATATTGGTGTATTAGAAGTAGCCTATTGATCCAGGAATGAGACCTTCTTGCAAAGGTGCATAAGTCTTTGACTCGTAAATATTGCACTTGTCAGAGATAAATGAGAAAGAGGAATCATCTAACTCTGAACAAAAAACACGGCTGAAATAGGTTCCTGTGCCAAGGCCTTACATTCTTTATTTTCTGTAATGACAAAGTAAAGAAGTAATGACATAGATTAGCTGACAGTATATGGTGGTAGAAAAGGGTTGCTACCTCTTCTGACATCCATGCCATTTTTCTTCGGATATCTGAGGTTTTGTCGGGTCAGCCTTCCAGTGGAAGAGAAATTGGTGACTGAATGTAGGTACATTATGCTCTAACTTGCTTTGTTTCAAATGTATCAGTCCAATTCCACTCGGAGCTGAAAGCAAAGAGCAAACCACTTGCTGCGCTTTATAGTTCCCTGATTCCCAGAACTTCCTCTACCCCAAAACCTCACATAATGCAAAACAAACAAAAGCATCTTGTGCCTTTCCAAGAGTCAAAACTTGCCCACCAAGAAAAAGAATCTGAAAGAGTCTGTGTAATAACTCCATGCGTGGACACCTGCTTTAACATAGTAGTTTATGATGTTCTTTCTTTAATCTATGTACCTCGCTGCTTGCTAATAAGCGCTAAGTACATATACAGAGTATTAACCAGGAATGATGTTTGGCTACTGAGGATTTCTCTTGGTTTTGTAGGTTAATTAGAAAAATGTCTGTAAACTAATTGTGATAAGACACTTCAGATGGTACTTACAGTAATGTGTTTTAAATGGTCTGTTATTAATACTGTTTTGCAGTTCTTCGTTACCTTAAAACTTTACAAGTATGCATCATCCTCCTATAGAAATCTTAATGTTAATCATTATATATTATCAGTATAAAGTCATTGTATCTATAATGACTAACATGTGTCATACGTACATACATGTTTGTACGTATGATGCATGTTAGT
>NW_017728995.1:14792041-14805352 GCF_001723915.1 Gavialis gangeticus
ACTGTTTTGCAGTTCTTCGTTACCTTAAAACTTTACAAGTATGCATCATCCTCCTATAGAAATCTTAATGTTAATCATTATATATTAACAGTATAAAGTCATTGTATCTATAATGACTAACATGTGTCATACGTACATACATGTTTGTACGTATGACGCATGTTAGTTAATAATATATTATATATATTAGCTGTTATATATAGAATGACTAACAGTATATTATATATTGAATTAAATTGTATATTTAATCAAAATTATGTATAATTAAATTTTGTATTTTTATACATTATTGGTTTAAACTAAATATACAATTTAAAAGTTGGAAGTGGCACACTGAGTGCAACCATACCCTCCTGGGATATTGGTGGTTGTGTGCTGGTTAACAGTTTGTATATGTTGTTGGTATATTTGATAACCTACTGCATTAGCTCAAGGGAAGGTTCTGGTCATCTTGAATTTATGAATGAGTGTGGATGAGTAGTGTGGATGAGTAGTGAAAGCAAAAGATAGTGTATTGTGTGCATTGATGAGAAGTGTGTGCAGAGAGAGAAAGTGTGGGAAGGCATATGAGGCAAGAGAAAGTAACTATTTCGCCTGGTAGCTAGGTGTCAGGTGCAGAGGCCGAAAAGGCCGTGAGCAGAACAATGTGCTGTGTGCACCAAGACTTGATTGGTTGAAGGGCTGATTGACATGTGGCTGTTGACAAAAACTTTGTAGTCCTTGTCTTCATGGGGCTGCTGGTCTTTTTTGTCTCCATTGCCTAAGCGTCTTGTCTCTTGGTTCCCTGCATCTGTTTGAGAGCCTAGACACTGACTGATTGAGAAGGTTGTTGTGGGAGGGAGTGAAGCTACAGCCTGTGGCTGCATTAGAGACAGAGAGCAACATTGCTGTCCGGCACCCTCAGGGCTGTATTCTTGTTCAGTGTTGTAGGTAAAGGTTTTGGTTGTTGTTATTGTTGTTATGCTTTGTTCTTAATAATATAACTAATTATTACCCCTTCTACTTGTGTCCTTTGTGGTTTTGGCGTGGTTTTCACGGTTAATTATCATATGATAAGTGCAGCTGGGCTGTAGGCCTATGCTTAGAGTAGTCTGCCCACCATCTCCAACAATTTCAGGCTAATTAGGGTACTGTTAATCAGTTGGCTTGATTGCCCTGTTAATTGCCCATTAACAGTGTGTATCTTCGGGAACTTGATCAATAATAAAGACACTGTTGCCTCCATAAATTTGGTTTCTAACTGTTGTATATGTGAAAAGGGCTTAGCATTGTTGTTTCAGCCATATTCTGAAATAATTGTTTTCATTATTCTGTAGATGGAAAGGTGACAGGCAACTCTTATAAGATGATTCTGGGAATGAGTAGGGAAATTTTACAGGTGGTCATTCTCTATCTGGGAAAAAAGACTTCTTATGTGCCCTGTTCTTGTGCAGAACTTGGGCAACACAGCAGTAGGTATTAAGTAAAAAACTTAGCATTGGTCTTGGACTTTAACCAGTGTGAATGGACCTTGCTGCTCATAAAGGAAACCCACTGACATCAGTGGCACTCTCAGTTGGTCTCAGAGCTGATCCACACAGACATAATTGCAGATCTCCACCTTACATCAGTTGAATGGAGTGAACTTATGCTTCATCTATGTTACGAAATGGATCTGCATTGCCACAAAACTGACAATTCTGGCAAAATTAAAACGAGAATAGTAGCAGCTATCAGTAGCAGGTGGGAAAGGAACAAAAATGTTTTCCAGTTAATCTCTACTTTAAGTATATGTGTTGTAAATCCCCATTCTCTTCTCTTTCTTCCCTCAGTATTTCTCTAGATGCAAAATGATTTCAGGAGCAAAAGAGGATACAAATGATTGAATTCTCCAATAGACAGCTTTCCCTTCATTTCTGGTACCAAGGTAATCTTCATTCTTTGGCAGCCAATAATTGAAAACTTAACTCTTGGAGTTTCTAGAGGCATAGCTGAACAACTTTGCTCCCCGAGCAGCCATGTGCCACCTGAGCCTGTGCCAGCTCCTTCAGTGCCAGTCACAGCAATCTAATCAGCTGCCACTGTGGTCACAAGTATTTTTGTTCTGGGCTACTGTCCCAGTTGTTCCCTTCCCAATCCCCGAGTTATACTACTGGTAGCTTCTTTTAACCAGATATTCCCAAAAGTGTTTCCTCTTGAGCACTGTTATCTCCCCTATGGGAAGGTGTGGTGCTGTGCTTTCCTTTCACAGATTAATCTACAGGCAAAGGAAAGGGGTTTTAATATACTTTGTAATAACCTGTTAATGGAACAAAATAGGATTTTCATATTACTAGAGTTTCTCATACTCCCTTTTTGCACAAAAATCAAGAAAGGTACCCAAACACCCAGGTCCTGTAATGAGGTTTGAAGAAAACTGTGTAAAGCTAAAGCACAGGTGGCCCCAATACTGATATAATATGCAGATTTAGAGTGCAGGTATGCTAGGCATACTAGTTCCTTTTAGCAGTAAGGAACTTCCACTGTATAGAAGCATATTAGCTATGTTACCTTTCTTTTGACCAAACTCTACATTGGCTAGGAGGGGAAATAGTGGAACATGAGCCACTAAGGTATCTCTGCTCCACCCAGAGATTTGTCTATGCAAGGGGAGTCTTCTGCCAGTTGTTAAAGGCCATCGTGCCACCAGAAGAGCATGAAAGCTGCCCCATCCCAAGGGAAGATCTTGATCCCATTGAAAACAAAGGCAGAGCTTCTGGGGGCTTCGTCAGACTCTGAATGTAACTTCTGTTAAAATACTTTATCTTTCAAAAAGCTCATCAGGTGTTCTAAAGGTTATGCTTAAAATAATTATAGAAATGCTCTCCGGAAAATCCAATCTGCTATAATAATTTGCATTTTCAAATATCCAAACTAATCATCCTATATTTACATTCCCATTTATTTCAGCTATTGAAGACGCTTAGCCAAACTATATAAAGTACAAAACAGCATTCTGTTTTCTAGCCCCAGTCTCCCACAAGGATGGGATTGTGCCTCAAAGTCTTTTTTTTAAAGCCCAATTCTAATACCTTTCCTTGCATTATGTAACAGCTGGCTTAAAAATGATGGTCTCTTTAGATTCCCTGGCCTGATTATGGAATAAATTATTCTACAACAGGGGTTGGCAACATTTTTGGGCAGAAAGCTCAAAACACTCACATCCTTGACTTGTAAGATGTTGGCATGCCAGGGGTGGATGTGACAGGCCTGATACTGGTTGTGGCAGCACAGCCCTGACCCTTTCCCCACTGTCTGCCCTGAGGCACATGTGCCAAGCAAAATTCCTTTGTGTTCCATACTCTGGCACCCATGTCCTCTTCTACCACATTTTGTAGGCTTCAGAATTTGACCTTAACACATTTATAACTTGAGACCATATATTCCTGATTCTCCACTTTTGCAAAAGAAGTTGGACTTACCATTACTATCACAACTGTAATTAATTGGGCACATCTACATGTGCTATTACTGCTATATAGGCTTACTGCCCAGGAGTGCATGTACACGTGCACCCTGTTGGAAGCAAATCTCCAATCCAATGGGAGCAGCCCAGAAAAAACTCAAGGCCCCCCCAGGGGCTGGCAGAGGACATAGGGGCCTATCCTGATGTTCATAGGGCCAGGAGAGCTCTGCCAGCTGTACCAACAACTGTCTTCTGGCCCCATGCACATTGGGAGGGGTCCTGACATGCACAGGACTGGAAGACAGCTGCCACTGCAGCTGGCAGAGCTCTCCCAGTCCCATGTGCATTGAGACATACACCTACCAGTATGCCCCATGCCCATCAGGGCTTCCTCACCCAGCAGGGGGCTCACTGGAAGCTCTCCTACTCCTGGGACACATGCCAGTGACCCCCAGCTGAGCAGGGAAGCAAAGAACTCCCCAGTCCCAGTGTTGCTCAGCTCCTGGGGGGAACTGGGAGCTGAGCAGCAACAGGATCAGAGAGAACTCCCCTGTCCCCATGCTGGTGTGGCTGATTTGCTCCTGATCAAAGTTTGCACAAGCATTACTCTATTTACAGGTACCAGCTAACTACACCATGTATGTGTAGATGGTGACGCTTTACTGTGCAGTAGATTAGTCTACTGCTGCACAGCAGATTAGTCTACTGTTCAGTACCGCTTCTCATATAGATGCACCTATTGGGATAGAGTTGTGGGTTAACACAAAAATGTTATAGCTGTTTTGGAAGGATCCTGATTTTTTTGTTCATTTCAATAGATACTCCTAAGACCCACTGAACAATGTGTGTTCTGTACTTTGAAATTGATCTTTGGAGTTTTATATAGATTTTTTTTTAAATGCAAAGTTATTTCAGCTACTAGCAAGATCCAAAGTCATTCCTCTTAGGATAAGCATTCTCAGAATATGAATATTTTAATTGGGCATCAGTAATATATATACTGATATATATATATATATCAACAAATCTTTTCTATTACATAAGCAATCAGGGTAGAGGTGATATCTTTTATTAGACCAACTAGACGTTTGCAAAAAGATTGTCTTTAATTGCAAGCTTTCGGGCACAAACACCCTTCTTCAGGCAAAGGAGAAAAGATTCTATTCTATTGCATGTTATCCATGCCTATTATGTAAGTTATTGAGAGCTATGTCATCTCTTTTCAAAGCACAAATTGACACTCCATACCATTTACTTGTGAGATAAATAGCAATTCTTCTATCTGGATGACTTAGATGGTATATCATTTTTCTTAAAGAAATTGTTGCATGCACTTTATAGTAAAAAGATTTATCCTATGCTTAGTGCCTACCACAAATTGCTCCACCTTCTGAGTTATGCTTTTGGGTTCTATTATCTATAAATAATAAGATAATAATGTAATTGAATTGAAACCATGAAAAGCCTACTTGCATGCATTATTTCCTATGGCTACTTTCTGGCCATTCATCCCCAGCATTCTTCTTTCTCTTTGGCGCGCTCCACAGACACAGAAAAATAATATGGGTTTGTAAACCTGGTATCTCCATTTGGCCATAATCTGGGTTTGTAAACCTGTAACATATAGCCATAGCATGAATAAAAGAGAACAGACAACCAGTACTAACGTGGGATGAATATAAGGATGTAATTTGCTCTGTTCAGGTTCTTATACTATCCTCATAATCATAGTGTCCTCAGAAGTACAGTAAGTGGTGTGACTAGCATTTATCACCTGTGATTTCACTTTATCCTTTTCCTCCTCTCTTTTTCTAAATGACACAGTACCACTTATACCCAGTTGTACAGAGGAAAAGAACAATTTTTGACACGTTTTTTAAAGGCATCTAGAAAGCTTTCTGATATCCTGGCAAGCAGAGATGGTTAAAGCATTTATGGATTCATGATTCTGGCTACCTTCCTTCCTCTTCTGGCCAGATCACATCATGACAGTCCCCTGTGGTTCTCTGAAATTGTGAATGGCCCTTTGGAAAGTTATGCAAAAGAAACAGAGTATCCTCTCTTCTTTACCCTGCATGGACATGTAATTGGCTATGGACCTTTCTGTTGTGATGCTGCACTACAGATGAGAGAGAGAAAGAACTATAAATCACATTCAGTGATTATAACCTTAGATTTGCAGCCTTTGGGGTCTAGATAATTCAGGAGAATGGAAACAGGTTTCAGGGGTTTTTTGGCTCCCATAAGTAAGTCAGAGAGAGCACCTATTTCAGTTGCAGCTGAAGGCTATTTCCATGTGTTAACTGTTTGATAGCCTTTGTGAATCAGTTGATCTCAGTCCAATTCAGTGTATCACAGAAAACACTTTCAGAAATAGCCCTTGGTATCTTTGCTGGGGTTCTACCACTAAGGGCTATATCAGCTAGTAGAGCATTGTTTTTACTGCTGAGTGAGACTTTCCTTAATTTGATGACAACAATCATCTTTTCCCTTCTGAGCTGAATTTAGAATGAATTCAGGAGAGGTTTTAATGATGTAGAGCAGGTATAAAGGTACCGAAGGTATAACTATGGGGTACTCCGTGTTTGATTTACTATTTGTAATGTCTAGGAACAATTTGCTTTACCCATTAAACTGTGGCTAATTCATCCATAACATTATTTAATTCAGTGTTATTAAAGACTGGGTCTAGGTAGTTCATCTGTTAAAACTCCTGGAGCCGATTAAGTTTTGCAGCTTCCTGGGTGCATATTCCTGAGTCTCTGGAACATAAGTGAGCAGGGGTTGTAGGGATCATTGATTCTTATGCATTACAGATTACTTTCTATAACCCATTTGCCACTGGGAGGTATATTAGTAAATGACATGTTTGGTTGCATTTGGAATATTCTCATCTGATCCATAAAAGTCCCACCAACTATAACAGTGCTAAGTATTTACTTTCAGCTGGAGGAAGTCTCTATTAGCTTGAGTAGTGAAAGTTGTGATGCTGAAGCGTGCAAGTTCAAGATAGCTAAACATCAATTACTTGAATAGTCAGGGCCACCCCATTGTAGATATTGGCAGTACCAAATAAGGACACTTTATTCAGTCTGACTAGCATAAAGACTTGTGTGAATCACTATTCACTATAGTAAGGTATATACAACCTGGTCCTATGTTTGAAGGACAGAATTTATGTTTATACCCCATTCACTATACTCCAGGGTTTATCCCATGGAAACTTGCTTGGTATGCATGTATTTCTCCTGGCAAACCAAATGTTTTATCCGAACGAGCAAATATTCAGATTGGCATGTAGGCAACTACCTATCTTGAAATAAGGTTCTATTATCCTGAGGGCTCCTAAAATTGAAAACAAGTACTAAATACCAGCTTTTCTAGCATAATGTTTTCCTTAGGCTGTCTTTTCACAGCCTTTATTTTTAATTTCCTATGAGTCAGTTAGAAAAAGTGGCCTCCAGGTCCCAGTCTAAGAGAGGTCTGAGCATGCTGTTGGGTCAAATAGTTTGTGTCACCTCTAGTTAATATTATATTAATATTTTGCCCCAAGGCAACTCACTCTCCTGTGAAGTATATTTGAATTACAGAGAGAGAGAACATGACTACAACAGTCAAGAGAAGCAGATTAACATAAGAACATCAGCATCAATACTTGCTCGAGAGAGGGGTCTCATAATCACTTTGTTATGACAAGACCTAAAGAGTATAATTTATTTTTGAAATATTAGAATCATTTTAAGTGCTTGTAAACCATTTTCCCCATGTACACATATTAAATAGTCTTTAAAAAATTAAAATACGAGAGAAAATCCTGGGAAACAGAAAGAAAGAAAGAGAAAATGGCTTGAACCCAACATACCTAAGTTGCTTCCTCCTTTTTCTGTGCCAGCACAATCCCTATAGCCAAAAGTAATACCCTGCAAGTTCCATCAGTGTGCCAAGTCTTTTCAGCAAAAGTACATAGGAAGTCATTTTTGGTAGTCGCTCCTCAGTTCTAGAAGTCCCTCCCCCTTAAGGCCCACTGGAGTCCAAGCCATCTTTTGTAGGAATATTATAAGATCTTCTTGTTTGGGCAGGTGGTAGGAAGACATGGTTATGCTTGGGATATTATTTAGGAAACGGATTTATCATTCACTATTTAATTTTAATTTTTATATTTTTATTGGCTTATCTTGTTTTTATTGTAAGCCATCCTGAGCCTTTTTTGGGAATGGTGACATAGAAATCATAGAAAATTAGGGTTGGACAGGGCCTCAGGGAGTCATCTAAGTCCAACCCCCTGCTCAAAGCAGGACCATCCCCAACTAAATCATTCCAGCCAGGGCCTTGTTGAAACAGGTCTTAACAACCTCCAAGGATGGAGAGTCCATCATCTCTCTAGGTAACCTGCTGCAGTGCTTCACCACCCTCCTACTGAGAAAATATTTTCCTAATATCCAACCTAAATTTCCCTTGCTGCAAACTTGAGCCCATTGCTCCTTGTTCTGTCAGATAAAATCAAACAAATGCATAAATTCTAAACGAACAGTTGAACAGATTTTTTTTTAAACATGCAATGAAGTTTTGAGTCATATGGAACAATGTTCCACAAAACACTACTGTGGCTAGGAGAATAAACAGATTTGAAAAAGGACTGGACATATACATGGAAAGTAAGAAAAAACAGATTTCTAATTTTTGTGCAATAAATTGTGGAACGGGTATTAGCTATCATGCTTCAGTTCAGAAAACTCTCTCTTTGGGTACACGGGTTATGAAGACTTGTTCCATCGAAAGAAATTATTCCATAACTTGAAGGGCTTCATATGCTGTTTCCTAAAGAACCCTGGGCCGTTATAAGAGGCAGAGTAATCGAGTACATAGATTGCTAGTCTGATCTAGACAATTCCTGGGTTCTGCACTCTCATGGGAAATTCTGTGATGGAATAAAATGTGAAAGTTCAAAAATTCCTGTTTTCAAAACAGTTTTCAATCTGCTTTTCTTTTCTTTTGATAAAGTACTCAGAATATTTCAAAATGAAAAGGGCATATGGATTTTAGAAGTATAGTTCAGTTCCAAATAAGTCATAAATAAAAAGTTTAGATACGACTTAAATATTTCATTTTGACTCTTCTAGACGCAAGTTTGTGGAAATCAACAACTAACAGCAGGAAGATTTGATTTTGATAAAGTGGGATTTTCTGAACCAAATATTCCATCCAAAACACTTATAACCAGTTCAAAGATTTCTCGAGGTGGATGTTGTGACACAGTTCCATGTAGCTAGAGGCCAAGTCCTAGCAGTAAAATATGTATTGGTTGAATATATCTTCTTTCTTGTTTCAAAAGTCTTCTTATTCCTATCTCGATTTTTTTTAATGCTAATTTCTTCACTAGATTGTACTTAAGAATCTGCCTTCCAGTATGTCTGATGGCATTTGACAAAGCAAGCATAGTGTCAAGTACAGTGAACAAAGTCAAAACATTCTTTTGGCTTTCGACCTGAAGCAAGCAAAGTACCATTACTTACACCTTCTCTTAGTCATCAGGGCAAACCTGCCTTTCACTACTTCTGTTTTAATCAGACACAGAGGGAGTTCCATTACACAGTATGTTAAAGCACTCGGCATGTACAACCCCACCTCTCTCGTATACTCTCCCTAGATCCTATCATCAAGTTGCAAAGAAGAACCACATTCATTCTGTGGTGCCTGGGGCTCTCTCCCTCCATGATTTAAGGGCTTGAGGAGTTGCCGCCAGCCATTAAAATCAGTAAATCAAAGAGAGCAGCTCTCCAAGTAACATTTACTAATCTCCCTTGCAGTGAGAATGTCAATATTTCTTGATGAGTTCTGATTTGGGGAAAAAGGAAATGAATAACCAAATCAGGCCAGGCCCATGTCCCTACCTCAGCAAAACAACATCTGAACACACACAGCAGAAGCAAATAAATCATGATACATGGCCTTTTGAAAGGTCACAAAATAACAAGCAGTTCTAGACTAATTGGTATTGGCATATCCATTCTAAAGAGGGGAAAAAGTGATCAATGATCAGATGACAGAACAAAACCTACAAAATAGATGCATCATAACATGTTGACAAGGTCAAGGTGGTGACCTCTGATATGAGTGAATGAAGGCAAGATTGGGAAGCAATGTCACACCCTTTAGGTGGAGCAGAGGTATGGGGCATGTTTTGTAATGAAAACTTATTTAAAGAACACATCTTGAGGGAGTTAGGTGGAATTTAAGAGGGAAAGTAGAAGGTAAAAACTGAAAGAGTTACAGGGGTGAAAATGTTGACAGATCCTTATTTGAAACACAGCTTAGCTTTGGCTCCAAGCGCCTGTTGGGACAGGCAGACCAGGTCAGATCCGCATCTTGCTGGCTGGGGCTCTCCCAGCTTTAGGTGGGCAATTAATGAGATCCAATAATCTCTCTCACCAGCAGAGGAAACCCATAGTGTCCCTCTCTTCACCAAATGAACTGGACTTAACTTGTACCTGCTGCTTCCCATGTTAAATCCTCACTTGAAAGATAAAGTGAAGCTGGAGTGACCTCTCCAGAGTGCCAGAGTATCTGGAGACACTGAGCTGCCCATACGCCATCATCCGCCTCTCAGCCTTGCTGGTTTAATCCAAAGGAAAGGCAGGTGCCAGCATGCTGGGAAGTGGCATGGCTGTAGGCACTGCTGGAACAAAGGAGGTCATTCATTTGTCCGTGTATTGCAGCTACATTCCTAGACTAGCTGCTGACCAGGGTTAAAGAGCCCATCCAGCACTCAGCATCAACAGTAACAGGTATTACTGAGGACCGTAAGTTGCCTGAGCTGACAAGAATGCACGGATAAAGAGGAAATGCCAGTGAAGTATCATTCTTACCAATGATAAGCAATGATGATAATGATACTTGAGATTGGATGCTTGGGTAAAATGATCAATAGAAAAGACATTCCAAGCCTGAGTCTCCTTCTAGTAGTTTCTCCTTCTTACTTTAAAATCAAAAACAGAATGAAGACTGAACAAAAGCAAATGCCAGATTTGAACTAGCTCTCTGTGAGCTCACAACAGCTAAAATAGGACAAGAGCTTTCCATGCATGTTTGCACCCATGTGCCAGAGTGAGACATAACCCTTGTCCTCAATGCAAAGCTAATGCAGACAAGGGGAAATAGTCTTTCTAGGCACTTCAAAGAGCCATAAACCCTAAATAGCCAACCATGCTAGCTACATGACAGCACACACTAAACAGAATGAAAGGTTATAGCGCACATTATTCTGTCCCCAGCTGTCTTCTGGAAAAACTGTGCTTTCTCCAAACTTTCAGGTAAGTCTCTTCTGCATGTGCGTTAGTATGGGGTGCATCTAGAAGAGCTACCCCATCTGTATTAGTTCCCAAAGCTTGAACAGTGACTGCCGTTTTTCCATTGGGAGCAGAAAGCATCTGTGAAAAAGTCAATGAAATAATTACCTGATATAGGCAAGCTTTTTTAAAGTTGGTTCACATGGCTTGCCCATTAAACACATAAATATTAAATGTGAAGTCTTAAATGAAAATATTAAACAAGGTTTTTCACAGTACATGCTGAGCTGATCATGAGTCAGGAATCTCTGAGGAAGCTTTGATGGCAGCTAAGATTGGATGCTTTGCTGATCACATACAGCCAGCATATAAATTTGTATTCACTGTATTATTAGTATGCATCTCTTTGATATATTTTCACAGTAGGAATAAAATGAGAGAAGATTGTTACATCTTGCACAGAATATTTCATCTCTTCTTTATATCAATAGCTCCCCTCATCAGACATTATACCTCTTTTCTTTTTTTGTTCATAACATTTTGCCACTTAAGGATATGTACAGGAAACAAAACAAAAAAACCCTTGCTTTTAGCACTAAAAGTCATGTTGATTTACAAATTAAGATATTAAACAAGTGACTAGTAATATACCAGCTTGTAAAGAGCAAATATTTTAACAATGATAAGTGATTGTTGCTATGTAATTTTTTGTTTGAAATAGCACGATTATCCCATCTGAGATGGATGTCATTTTCTATCTAGTCTTTCATATTAAAATCTTTATTATTTTATTAAGGACACAAAGCATTTTCAGGTTGCTTGATTGCCTTTTGCATGCCTTGCTCCTGTTCAGTGAAAATGTAGATAGTATCAAGTTTTTCTTAGTGAGAGTTGTACAGATTTGGCCACCATGGATATTAACAATGTCCTAGCAGTGATAGTTCCTGAATAACTATGATTTAATATAGAAATGTGGATCAAATATTTAAGTAGTTTGCTTAAATAAGGAGTGGAGGGTGGACTCTATGGAAGAAAAGGCAGAAATGCTATGGCAATGCTCCATTCCCAAACATCTTCATGGGCCTGATGAAGGGAGATACACTCAGGATGGGCTTGGCAACCTGTAAAGAACACGCACTACTTCTGAAGACCCCTCCAATGCTTTTCTTTCAATGCACCACTGAATTACACAAACCTACTGCCCAGGCAGCCCTCACCCCCTCACACACATACATGCATAATCCCCACCCCCCACACACCCAAACAGGGCAGGGGCCACCCCATGATCTTGGCCTTGCTGGCCTGTCTTGCTCCTGAATACCGCTCCCAACCCACTCATGGTCCCATCCCAAATAGGGAGTTTTGCTAGGTTGTTGTGGCAGGGGGGAGAGGGGGTGATCCGACCTGTGACAACTCACCAAACTTCCTATGTGGCCCCGGGCCTAAATAATTTCCCACCCCTGATTTAATAAGCCTTGGCTTTGTTATCTGGGAAGTCTCAGACTTCCAGAGAGTGCCCCCCACCACTGCAGAATAACCTAGCATCTGATTGTTACAGTAATCTTCTGGGAAAGGGAAGGCCTGAATTTGAATCACCTCAACCAGAGGAGTGAATAGCATAGGGCTCTTGCTCTAATTGCTAGGTCATTATTTTAAAAAGTTTGTACCACCACACATACTCTCCCTCTCCCCTACTTTGACATATTCATGAGTGACTTCTGCTGGGCCTTTGATAGAAATGGTGACATTAAAAAGTGAAGTACCTCTCAGGAACCCTGATGGAGGCATAAGAAAGGGTGTGTGGGGGTGGGAGGGAGAGGATCAACAACTTTGGACTCACCCCTCTCCTCAGTGTTTCTGTATTTGATAACTCTAGGCTACTGCCTGCATACTAAATACTGGTTGGCTTGAATTGCTACTCTAAAGTATGTGAGAGCAAACCTCTTACAACGAGCTTGAGAGCAGTACCAGGCATGCCTGTGGTGCCTCATTTCTGGGTTGGTACATGTGGGCAGGAGTGGGTAAGCGAGGCATACTTGAGAGTGGCCCCTGATGGGAGCACTGAGGATGTTGTGTATACATACCTTAGTCTTCCCCAAGTACTGTATAGTGAGCTTCAGTGCCTCTGAAGGCTCTCTTCAGAGCCAGACTGCTAATGTAGACCTGGCAGCACCTCCTCCTTAGATGCTTAGGTCCTTTACTACTACTACTCCTAACTGCAACTACTAACCACAGAAGTCTAGTCCTATGACATTCAAGGTTGTCATTTATCCTATTTAATTCAGTAGACTTTTTCACACTTTAAATAATACAGTTTTAAGTCCTTCTAAAGTAGGGCTCTCATTCTGGGATTGTGGGCACCAAAAAGATCAGAACTAAATGAACAGGATTTGTCATGATTCCATGACTGTAGTGCTTCACAGGGACATTGGCATGAAATAAGAGTGTATGGTTTGGGGCAGGAGTTTTCATCCTTTTTGGGTCAGTGTACTCCCAACAGCTGGTCAAGAAGGAAGGAATCGCCTGATGGCCGGTCAACAAGTGGCAGGCAAGGGGGGGGTGCCAGTAGCTGAATGGTGAGTGGGGGGGAGGGGTCCCCCA
>NW_017728995.1:14805973-14822396 GCF_001723915.1 Gavialis gangeticus
GGAGGGTCCCCCAGCGTCTGGTTGGCAAGTGTGTCAACAGCACTGTGGTGGAGGAAGTGCTGGCGGCACAGCAGCAATGGAAGTGCTGGCAGCATGGCGACGGCCGAAGTGCCAGCAGCACAACAGCAGCAGAAATGGCAGTGGCAGAAACAGCAGTGGCACCTGCTGCTGATACCTGCTGTGGCCTTCCCAAGTACCCCCAGGAGTACATGTATTCCTGGCTGAAAACCCCCAGTTTAGGGCAGTGGGAACTAACCATTTTGCTGAACATACTACAGATCAGAACCCATTGTACTAATCTGATCCCCTTCTTGTGCTCAACCTGCTGCTCTGCTTTCTGCTTCCTGTCCTGTTTTCCCTTCCTGGTCTGCTTTCTGCCCTATCTGGTTCAGTGCTGCCTGTATGCTCCCCTGATGGGGCTGTCCATACTACTTGTGGTACTCAAGTTTGGCCATCCCTGTTCTAAGAGATTCAACTGTTCGGCTCCCATCAAAAGTAATGAAAATCTCACCTAAAATTTGAAGTTTTGAGCTCTGTTTAGATTTGGGAATCTTCTGTTTAGGATTTCGGTTTAATTCAATCTCTTCTTTGAACTACACAATTTAGAGATATGTGTTGACTTAAAGATGGTATTTAAAGGTTTCTTTTTTGGGAATTGGCTTATAGATATAGATATATACATTAGAATGGTTCAGGATGGGCAGAAGGGGTTAACTGATTTGTAAGAAGCTTGGATCTTTCACACAAAGTCTCATAGCCCTGGAAGCAGACAGGCTGTCTAACACAACAAGGCCAACAAGGACACATAGCCTGGAAAGAGGGTGATATGTACTACACTCTTCCATAACGTAAGATAAAGTGGCACCAGCTAACAAGGCCTCAGAGCAGGGATACCTGGGTACTGATTTTAGGGAAACAGGCCAAATTAGGAGAAGGGCCAGAAGTCTATGTTTGTGTGTGACCACAGAGAAGTAACCAAGCAGAGATAGCCACAGATGAGGAGTCATCAGAAGTGAAGAAGAATACAAAAGCAGAGACTTGAGATCAACAAAGTGTCCCTCCCTTCTCCCTTATCTCTCCATGTCGTCCTCTGCCCAGGTTCTTTCTTCTCCTCCTCCCTGTCCCCATCCCCCAAGAAGCGTCCCCAAGGCCACAGCATACCACCATCCCATCTCATCCACACCATTGGACAGAGGGTGTGGGCCTCAGCATCCCACCTCCAGACTATTGACATCTGACACCTAAGAGACAGCCTCAGAGTGAAGATTGCGTCCTAGCCAAATGTAATTTGACTGTGATGACAGCCCTAGGATTTGATAGATATACAGAATTGCTTGATTGTTTTTATCGCTTTTTTCTGTTATCACTATGTATCAATAAACTTGCGATTATTGAATGGAAAGGCTGTGGTCGGTTTGAGGGTGGGTTCTGCCCTGGAGCAAGGCCTCTGGCTTCTAAATCCAGAGCCAACAAAATGGGAATTTTAAAAAATAAGGTATGATCTAAGAGGACAGCGGTACCATTAATCTTTAGAAACATGAGTGTTTTCCTTGCATGATTCGTTGCTGGAGTCATGCAGAAATAGTTCCCTTGCTGCTCTATTAATTTAATGATTAAACAGGAGTTAGAATTTCCTGACAATGTATTAATGAATTTTATATTAACACTAACACAGCAGGAATAACTGACCTGCTACTTTAGCGCCAAGGATCCATTGCATAATGCATACAACAATTTGCTGAACATGGTGGAGATGCCTGGTGTACAATGTTGTCTCCTTGCTTGGAAGACTGTAAAAGCTAATTATTAGAATTTCCTCAAACATCATGTACATAAGTATTTTGTTTTGAAAGATACTTTTTTCCATTGTTTCTGCTGAACTGGATGCTTTTGAAGAAGATCTGCTATGACCTCAGTGGAGAGGTTCAGCACAGCTGTACAAAAAAAGTACAACCAGCCTCAAAATTACTTAAATTGTCACCTTACTTCTGTCTGTCCACCTGTTTGTGTTATCCACCTTTATACTTTGATTGGAAGATCTTTTTGAACAAGACCATTTCTTCATTTATATTGGTGCATTGCCTCCACAAAGGAGTTTTGGCTCTGCCACAAAACAGAATGACAGAAAGCATTCCCTACGTTCAAAGTTTGAAGCAGACCCTGAAAAGCGTAAATGCAGGTGAAAATCAGTCACACAAGTTTGGTAGATTTTGAACTAACTTGCTTTATTTCACTTACTGCCACTGAACAAATCCCACTTGCCCCCACAAGCACATCCAAAGTAAAGAAGAGACTCCAGTAATGTGTGCCTGAGTATCTGAGATGATTGGAACAGAACCTGGCTAGAAAAAAAGGGAATATTTGGGGAGGGTTAAAGGAAAAGAAGAAAAACTTCTAACCTCTATGATGCAAACTTCAACTCTTATTTAAGGAGCTCCTTCCTGAATCAGTTGTAGGTTTATAAAACCACGGAGTCTGCCTCTCATTTAATGTAGCTCTTGTTGATGTTAGCATTAGCAGAGTTAGACTACTGCTAAGTAGTTGGAAAATCTCATAAGGCAATTCATAAAATTACATTACCTGGGAGTTGGGTGCCCTGATATTTTGCTTAAAAAATACAAACTGTGGGAATGATTCTGCCATGTCTTGTATGTTCCAGATACTGGTTGCTTGTGCTTTAGTTCCAGGACAAAGCAAACCATCTGTTGTACACAGTTGTACCTCTATAAGCCAGTTTAGTGGCTTATAGAGGTGACTTGCAACCACTGGTAAGGGTGTTCAGTCCATAATCAGGTTCTGAGTAGAAGCAATGGACCAAAGTTGTTTTTGGGTACGTATAGTCATTATAGTTATATCAACCTAACTAGGATTAGGTCAATCTCAATGCCCATTCATGCAGGCATTCAGAGGGATTAAATCATGAAAAAAATTATACATCTGATCTAAATTATTTCACCTCAGGAGGTGCACTAATTTAGATCATGGTCAGATTAACCCAATCTAGGAAAGGGTTAACCCAGTCTCAGGAATGACTATATAAATTCACAGCACAGTCCAGGGGCTGTTCTAATCCCACTCCCCCTGACCATGACTGGACTAATTTCAGCCCCCAACCCCCTACCCCATGGACCCACCAGCCCCCTTACAATCCTGCCTGCCCCTCTGCCCATCCCACATTAATTTCACTAATATCAGCACACAGTTCCTGGTAGTGGCTAATGCATGCACATGCCATTCCCAAGAGCAGTGAACAGGCCCACGTGCCTGCTCCTGGTCTAGGTGTAGGCAGCTTAAAGTAAACTACCTACATGTAGGGAAGGTGAAGCTTGTTCGCACTCTTCGTGTTTAGTAAAGTTGGCATTGATACTTACAAGCTCCTCCCGTAGGCACTAAAGTGTTAATTCCTGATCTGTCTGAATTTAATTGTCTTTAGCTGCTTAGCGCTGGAAGAGTCAGAAGAACCTACTGACATGTACCATGGCGCCAGAAATTTTATAAGGATTAAAGATTTTTTTTTAAAAAGGGGGGGAGCTCATAGATTAATTTATTTCTAGACAGTTCCACAGCAATAAGATAAAGATATCCTCCCTTCCTGCAAGACAAAAATAAACAACCAAGAAGAAAAGCAATAAAATGATTTTTTTTCCCCAGCTAGGAAGGTTTATTAGCTCTTCAAGTGAGTTTTTAGTTCAATAAAGTTTTAAAGAA
This sequence comes from Gavialis gangeticus, assembly GCF_001723915.1. Lineage (NCBI taxonomy): Eukaryota > Metazoa > Chordata > Crocodylia > Gavialidae > Gavialis > Gavialis gangeticus. The sequence goes on from NW_017728995.1 coordinate 14,809,682, forward strand.
GTAAATGTTTTCTAACTTCATGAACTTGAGTCCTCTAACTTGGATCCACTCTTAATACTGAACACTTTATGTAACAAGGGTATGAGTATTAGGACCCAATTCAGCAAACAATTTAAGTTCTCATTTAATGTCTATTATGTGAGATGTCTCACTGCATTCATAAGAAACCACCTCATTGGGCTGCACATTAGTTAAAAAAGAAAAAGAAGAAAAGAAAGAACTGGGTTTTCCAGACTCAATCGAGCAAGGAGCTGCAAGACCTTGGTACTGACACTCCTTCTATTGCTCTCTCTCATGGATTTGCTCCTTTGCCATTCAGTTTGCATAATTTGGCTGACCTGTGCCAGTCATTTTATTTAGTTACCTAGGTTCTGATCCTGAAAACAATCAGAAAAGTATTTGACACTATTCACATCGCAGGCCATGTCAGATTCCAGCAAATCTGCTAAATACCTTGTCATCAACAATCTCAGACATGCACAATTCTGGAAGAAGATTAAGCTTATGACAAAGTAGAAGTAGTAGAATGGTAAAAGTAGGTATGGGCTTAAGAAGAATGCAATGAATTAGATCTATACCTAGATTTAGAAGATACCTAGAAATCTGTAGTTTCACTACCGTCAGCTGAAACATTCAGAGAACTCAATTTTCGCATGCACTTCAATTATTTCAATTACAAATAGCAGCCTCCTTGTCCGGCTTCATAAATATTGTATTGGGGAGATCATATATACAATTTAAGTATAGTCTTCATGTACATTGGTTGCATAGTTCTCCAAATGAACAAGGCCCATAAGTTAAAGTTTTTTCCTTACAGGTTCTGCTCCAAAGACATTGGAAAATTCAATGGAAAATTCTTACTGTTTTGGAATAGTCCCATGATCCATTCCACTAGGTTCTTAGTGACACAAAAATCATGTACCAATTTGAAAAAATATTGAGTTTAAATTTCATTGGCTTTTTATTTTCATGGCAAATTTTCCTATTGGTTTTAGGTTTGGTAAAAAGTTTTCAAGGTGTAAATTTTGGTTCAAATTTGACTTGACAGTATTCCTTTAATTATCCAAATAGTGCCAGCAATTTGTTACAATATTAACACACACGCATTGAATAACATACTCAATAGAAAATATTTTTCTTATGTAAATGATTTTGGTTGTTATGATATAATTTATCATCGTAAATATTAAACCTGAACATACGAAACCCAATAATTTCAACACTGTAATAGGGAATTGGAGTTATGTATCACTAAGTACCAAGTCCACAATAAAAAGGTTTATCCCTTTTTTATCTTTGTGTCTGCATACAGACTAAAGGCAATTAAGCAGGATGTCCTTAGTGTGCAATGTACTCTAACATTATCCTCATATTTAAAATGTATTTTAGTAACCAAACTATTTCTGTAATTGGATTCATTTTCTTGAATTTTAACCTAGGTGATCTAAACCTTCAATGTACAATCAAGCACAATTTTGGAAAGAAAAGAGTTTGTCAAGGATAATCATTTAAATTACCCTGTAATTGTGTATAGAGTGTGCAACATAGAAATGCAGTCTCTTCCATGTGTATTTGGGACAAAAATATTTTATCTTTGTGATTCCCCTCTGTCTTATTTTGTAATTACAAATATTGTAATTTGCAGTTTGACTCTCTAACCTGTTTTTTTTCCAGAAACTGCAAACCACCACTTATACAGATACCATTCTAGGACTTCCAAATGTGCTCAATTTGAGTTTCTTTGGAACTCCACTCCTAATCTCTCTGCCCATATACAGGGAGGTCCTAGAAAAGTTACTGGGAATCATCACATGGTACCAGTTACTGTAAATGGTCTCACTATATTGTTTCACACAGTGCATAGCACTTGGATTTTGGAGATGTGCTTATTATCACTTACACAATTCTTTTTTAGAAGCATAATTGCATCTCTAGGAGAAATTCTGTTCAGCCATAGTTTCCAACTTTCTCATTTTATTTCCTGAAATATGGAACCATTATGCTATGCATGCTATACCAAAAGACAGACCAAACGTCTGATTGCTTCATGTGTGCATACTGGCCATTGTTTATAACCCCTGTTGTCTTTTATTTATTTATTTTTTTGTGAATAAAAGTAGTATGGTACATATGGGACTATTTGGATATCACAATTTTTTTTAATTCACTTTCATTTCACTTTTGCATCTTTTTAAAAGTTTCCGTCAGCCGGTTATGGAGCAGGAACCAGTGCATGTGACTATTCACTTACACAAATGTCTGTCAGACTTTGTGAATCCATCAGATATCCAAAGGCCCTGCCTCCTAGGTGTTCCCCACTCTTGCACTTGTCCACGGCCAGTACACTAAGGGGCAGAGAGAAACTGTGTAACCGCATCCCTGAGTAACATGAATCCTAGAACAAAGCTACTCCCAAAGAGCACCAGTGTGTAAAATACAGGCATCATTCATAATCATTCTCATCAAATTAGTGAAATACTTGCTATCCTAGTTTGCCTAAATAGTCTACATTGTCCATATGGCTGTAAAATACCACCACTGCCATTTATATTGACTTTGCAAGCTATTCTTCTCACTAAATTATCTTATAGCTTTACTTTTTTATTACTAGAAATGCTTATTTGCTTGCGCTATATTAGTAGAATAATTGCAGTTAGGGCGAGGTTCTGATTTCTGGAAGTGATCATGCCATCCATCAACTGTATAATGTCCGTAAGATGACTAATGGCAAAGCCTTAGATATTGGAACACATCTATTTTCTAATTAATTAAGGCTTGTAGGAGATACCTTAAAATAATACAAATGGTAACTAGCTTGTCCTAGTACACGACTGCAGATACTAATCACCATTTCAAAGTGAATGAACACTTTGACTCAAAAATACAGAAGTCACTGAATCTGAAAAGCTATAGCAGCTGGCTGAAACACACACAAAACTTATTAAATATTTACAAAATTCTAAATAGCAAGTAAGCAGCCTTGTCTTCAATTCATTTGATGGTTCATGTGCACAGCTTGGAAAGTTGTTACTGGACATTTGTAACCAACAAATGCCCATTTCCTTTGAGAGGTATGCTAATAGTTTACCTAGCAAACTAATGGGCCTTCACTGCTTAGCTTACTGAGACAAAGAAGATATCCAAAAATTAGCCACCAGTTCAAAACAACTGTAATCCATCTGTTTCATTATGGCTGAAACCATAGATAAAACTGTAGGCATTTGCTAAAAGCAGAAGAAGCCACAGGGCAATTGATGTAATTGCTTCATGAATCTACCCTAATTGTTTTCAGTAGTAAAACTGCATAATTACATTTGTGTTTGGCCTCCAAAATCTGCCAAGAAAACTTGCATTTTGCTCAAAGTTTTTTTTTCCCCTTATGGGCAAATATTGTTATTAGCTGTAGACAGATAAGACAAAATTCAGATTTGAACTTAATCAGTTTTTGGGAATGAGGGATTGAGGATTTTGGTTTTGCCTCATTATAACATCCAGTTTGGGATACCAATATCACCAGCATTCAGTGGTGTTAGGATTTGAAATTTTATAAGGATTTTAAATGAATTTAAATATAAATAAAACCATTGCCCTGAAAAAGTGGAGCAGTAGGTTTAAAAAAAGTACATGTAGGCTTCAGACTTTTCACTATTTCAAATAACCTTAGGCTCAAGGCTGTGATAAAGAAAGTAAATCTAAAATAAAAATAACTGAAAATAATCAGTAAAGGGTGGATAAAGGACAACTTAATCTCTTTGATTATAATAAAAGTTGCTGAGCCTGTAGCAATGCCCAAATGCATGTGTTTAATATTAATATATAAACAGTAATGTGCACACTGTGTAGCATGAAATAAGAATAGGGTCTGATTGGAAAAGGTCAGGACTGATGTATAAGCCTTAAATACTAAAACAATCTTGGGGAATAATCATCTTATTTTTCTAGATTGAGAGATACATTTTGGTGCTTCATATTTCATTTGAAAAACATAGACGTTAGCATTAATTCTGCATAACATTGGAGGAAAAGAAATATGCCCTAGTATAGTATTTCTCTACGTTGCATCCATCTTAAATGTACTAGAATATTGCTTCTTGTTTATGGGTATGTCTGCGGTTCTATTTTAAAAAATGCTTTGCAGTAAATATCAGCTGGTCTAAATTGCAAACCCAAAAGTTAACCGAAAAAGATGCCTTTATGAACATTAGTGCAAGTGCAAATCATAGCACGATGGCAAAATATGACACCTTTCATCATGGCCCTGACAAAACACATTATGATTTAAAAACCCCAACATTTTTTCTTAGTCAGTTAAGTTGGACCAGCACTTAGAAAATGAAGGGAAGAAGAAAGGTCATTCTATCTATTCAAAGGCCATCTTAGTGGAAATGCTGCAAAAAACTCATAGAGGACCTTTTATGAGAGACTTGGGGCATGCTCCATATAAACTAAGTAGACAGAAGGATTTTTTTTTTCTTAAAGTAGTCAGTACAGCAGGCTTGATGATCCCACTACTTTAAAAGAAGGCAGACTGCAGATCCAGGAGCCAATCAGAAAACCGTGACCTTAGGGAAAACAGAAATCAGTGTCCACTTTGGCCATGGTTTCCCCACAGTCCTAACTATAGGCCTTCCTGTGTTGGCCTCAGGTGAACAGTCCTTGTTCTCTTTAGTTGGGTCTCCATCCCACCTCACCATTGAGTTGGGAGCTATACTTATTTGCTTAATCTAGGCAGATTTTATTCAGACTAAAGGACCTTTCTCTTCCCAGGAAACTAAGTCCCTCTTCACACACGGCCTTCCCAGCCAATGCACCAAATGTAGCAAGGTTCATGTTGCAGGGATGTCTGTGACATCCCTGGTGGCCATGCAACCCCTGCCCTGCTCCATCTCCAGGTATGCTCCTCTTCTCACTCCCCTGTCATGCCTTGATGTATTTGATCAAAAAAGGACCTAAGGGTCCTAGAGTGAACCCCATTTCTTGTAGTGGCCGGCGGGTCCCTCCTAGACCCCACTGGTTTCAGTTCTGCTTCTCTCAGTCTAAGTAGGTGCTCCTGACCCACCTGTACCCACTACAGGTCACAGTATGTGAGACCTGGTGCAGGAGGGTGGAGTAGGGTGGTGAGAACCATTGCTGCCAGCATCATGAGGAGTAATGGAAGGGGGGCACCACACTGCCCTCATCTCCTCCTGCCTCTAACTTCAGTTCTGCCCTGCTGCCATGACACAGCCGCTGCGGCCACCACCACTCCACTCAGGCTGCCCATGCTGCCTGCCACCCCACCTCCCCCCAGGGGTACAGCCACAGCCTGAGGGGAGCAGCAGTGGCAGCCAGGCCATGGTGATCAGGTACAGCCAGGGCCTGGCATGTGAGAAACTGGCAGTGAGATAAGGTGAGAGCAGCATTGTCTCCCCCATCTTCATGCTGCTGGTGGCACAGTTGGCATGGGATTCCTGGTGGCGGCTGTGAGTCTCACCACCCTTCTCCACCCTCCCATGCTGGGTCCTGCTCAGTGGCCAATCTGGCCAGGCTACAGCCCTATTGCCTACTGTGAGTGGACAAATTACCCCCTCATCCGTAACCCCCAGATGCATCACCTGTGACCCTCTTCCCCCAACGTGTTATCTATGCACCCCCCACCCCACCCCTGACATTACATGCGGGAGCTGTACTCCGTGCTGCCTGGCTGCCATGTGCATGTGCACGTGTGCACGTGTACATGGCACCCCCTGCTTGATTGCTCTCCTTGTGCTCCCCGCAGCCTCTAGCAGCCCCTTGCAGGCTGTGGCAAAGAGAAAACCCAAATCCCTGTTTATTAGTATGCACAGCATTAACATATGCTGAAGTCTTTTTTGGTAGTGTTTAATAAAAATTAAAACATCTGTGAAACGTCCTCTTTCATATAACTACTGACTTCAGTGGAGCCACATTAAGAGCGGACTTGACAGAAAATGTTCTAAAGACACAGCCCCATATTATTTCAATCTGTTTTGTACTTGAAAGACTCATGTCCTTTGAACCATAACAAAGATACTCAAAATTTGCCCAAAATCAAGCTATGCTTGTATATAACCAAAAGACAGAAACCCTATTCTGCTTCTGTAAAATTTAGTACTACCCTATTTTTTTCATACAGTAATGGAGCTCACAGAGGTTTCCTGACATGTAATGACCTGGTAGCATCACTTCTTCTTGACTCAAAACAGAACATCCACCTGCTGAATAACCTGGTCTCTACAGGCCACGTATCCCTAAAATGCATAGTGGCAGGAGCGTGTTGCAGTATAGATTTCCATTTATTTTCAGTCCATCAAAGAAACAAACACATCCAGTTTGGGGCACTCGTGCAGGCAGGATCCTTTTTACAAATACAAAGGAATAAATCATGGTGTCTTTTAATAATAAATAAATAATGATAAGCCACTGGTTAACTAATTGCTCTATTCATCAACTTTACACTCATACGAGCTTATATGGGCTTATCTTTATGACATTTCTTTTCTTGTGCTAGACATGTTTGTTGCATTTGTTTTTAACAAGAAATCATATCTATTCAGCAGCACAGTAGAATATAAGCAAGACGGTCTAGGTCAAAACTAGCCTCAGATATGGCTCAAAGCTATCCTTCTCCTTATAATAACAGAACTGTGTCAGGCTTACTATAGAGGGAATACTTTGCCTGCCAGCAAAGAGATAGTCTCTGGAAGAGTGTATTGAATGTAAATATACTTACTTACCAGTCTTTTATTATGCTAGAAACTCCACATTATGCTACATTTTTACTGATGCCTTTCACTACTGTTGGTAAAAAAAAAAAAAAGGTTCTTCTATACAATTTAAGACAGATTCCATAACAAAGAGTGCATCTACACATGCCCTCCATGGTGTCATTGTTACTGCACCATCATTTAGTACTTCCATCCAGGTGGTGCAGTTATTCTCAGATGTTATGTCACCATAGCAACACATTGTAACAAGGCAGCTCATTGCTATGGCAACAGAGCATTGCCATCACAGTTTCTGCCCACCGATGCCATATTGCTGTAACAACGAGCTATGTCACCATAATGCATAGTGCATCACTACAGCAACATAACATCACATGTAGACATGCCCAGAAAATACTTAGAGCACGGTGTAGTGAGCTGGACTTCTGAGTTCTGTCCCTCGCTGTGACTGATTCACTATGTAGCCTATGTCAAGTGGCTTAAACTCTCATATATTATTATTGTTATTATACTTATGTTATTGATTAACTTACAGAATATGATGCAATGCTATGATATAGTAAAAGGAATACTATTTACATGCTATTAGAGTATATAAGGCCAGAAGGAACCAACAAATAATCACATCACACATACAGTATAACACTGGCCATGAAATTTAAGCCCCTTCTACTCATTAACTGATCCTAATAATGTGTATTTGATTAAAGCATACTTTGCAGACTGCTATCCAATATTCATGGAAGACTTGAAGACTTGGTTTGAAGTTTTCTATATAACAGTACTGTGAAGTTAATGGCCAAAGTTTTGATTTCTACAAATTTTGCCTGACTATAGATTTCAAGGTTATATACTAACCAGTTAATATTTGCAAGGCCTTGTGACTAGATCCCTGGAGAGAAAAAGATGGTCCTGTGATCAAGGTAATTCACTAAATCCAGATTCATTTTCTACATCTGTCAGACTTTATGTAACCATGGACAAATCAGTTAATCTCTGTGCCTCAGTTCCCAGTCCAAAGGATGTACTAGAATGGAGACTTGACTATGGTATTTTAGCCCTGACTTTGTCTCATAAAGCTGCTAATCTTGCAGGGCCAGATTCTGAAAGTCTCCTACCTAACTACTACCTGCTCAATATCTTATGAAAATAAGAAATTTCCATCATGGGTCAGGGTATCAAAATCTGATCCTCAGTCAGCTTCCCATTACATGATTCAGATGCTTTTACAATATTTAAAACCAGAGTTTCAAAAAACCAAACAATCTCTGCAAAAGCTCTATGCTTCAATGCTAATTAGCTGTAGTCCATCAAGGTTCACATCCTCTGATACTAATGAGAAGATCTGCAAGTCTATAAGAAATATTCTGAAAATATGAGCTCTAATTCAATCCCCATTTTACTTTCTTCCTACTCAGTTCTTCAAAGGCGAGTTATGAAACAACTACAGATTCAAAATAGCCTGCACCAAGCATGCCAAATTAATCAACTGTTTTATCTTTTACAATAGGGTGCTCATTGTACAGTTTGCCCCTTGCAAAATAATTTAAGAGGATTACAAAAATCCATGTACTGCATCTTACCTTTTTAATTGATATAATTATTCACATTGTATAGTAAGTAATGTTTCCTGGAACAACCGAGTCCAAATATTTTTTCCTTTGTTCACCAATGGATAACATGTAAAATATAAAATGCAACCCACTTAATGGAATTTCTAAATTGATAATAATTCTCTCTCTAGCAAGGTAGCAAACTACTTCAAGGTTGTTGTTTTTCTTTTGAGTCTGAATAAAAGATTGTTGTGTGTGTTTGAGCCAGATCTCAAGGGAGTTACCATATATTTGTTTGTTGAAGACTTTCTCCAGAATGAACGTGTTTTGCTGAGTGCTTATCCCATATACCCTACTGAAGAATGTCCATGGATATATATGGCTTGGAGATAAGTCTTTTAGTTGGTGGGTGTATTTAAAAGTTTGTTATAATGAAGATACCCGTCTCAGAATTAGCTACTAAAACAGTGTGAACCCTAGCCTGTAATGGAGCTACCCCTCTTCCCCCACCTAAGCGATGATAAATCTGTGGATATAAAAACACCTACCTCACATTATTGTGGTGAGATCAAATAGAAATATCTGAGAAGGGCTAACAAGATGATCAGCAGAGTGAAGAGTCCATTATGGAAGAGAGCACTAAAATCTGGACTGTCTTGATGCATAGGATGAAGGGAAATTATTGCTTTGTGGAAATACATTGAGAGATAAACAGTACCGTGAAGGGATAAGAGCTGCTTAAGCTAAAAGACAATGCTGACATAAGACCAAATTGGTATGAAGTAGACATGAGTAAATTTAGGTTGGAAATTAGAAGATTTCTAGAAATCGGAGTAAGGTTTTAGAATACATCCTTCCTGTATGAGTAGCAAGGGGAAAATCTGAACTGGTTTTAAGATGAAGCTTCGTAAGTTCATGAAAGGGATTCATAGGCCATCATTTCCTACCGTTCTGTGGAACTGGACTCGATTACACCTGGCCGCTTTCTATCACCCAGTATATGCTAGCTAAGTATTTGGGGGCCAATAGCAGAAAAGTGCCCTTTACTACACTTCCTTCTAGAACATTTGCACTAGAAGTGGAGGGCAGCATTCAGACCCTCAAGCTCATTTGGGAAGAGGAGGGTAAAAAGGAAGTGTTTCTGTTTTCCCGCATGATTCCCTAATGAACTAGGTGAAGATGTAGGGCCGTAGGAATTTCTCCATCTGTTCAGCCCTGTCGGTTAGTGGGAGGACACACAGAATGAGAACACAAGAAATAAAGCTCAGCATTCCTCAGGGAGCGGGAATTCTTTACATAACTACATTTCCTTCTCCTCTTCCCCACTGTCATTCATTCAGTAGCATAATTAAGGGTGGGACAGTGGGGCAGTAGTCCTGCATGCCAATTCAGGTGAGACACTAGAATGGCAGCCCTCATTCACCCCACACCATGGCAGTGGCAGCCAGGGTCTTGCAGTTTTCAGGATCAAGTAAGACTTTCCAGTGCTTGGCATCACCCCCCGCCCCCATCCTCTTCTGCAGCATGTCTGTCAAGGGAATGAAAACTTTTTTACTCTTATTTACTCTTCTAGGTTTGTTGCTTACATTTGTAGAAATAGCCTTTTCTTTTCTTTTTTTTTCTTTTTTGTCCTGGTGCACCCAAAACATATGTCAAATGAATAAGTCAGCCTGATGCTCCAGAACACCTCTCCAATGACAGTAGCAGAGGAAAAAACCTAACTACAGTAAAATCTTTGTTATCCAGCACAAGTGGGGAATGGGCGGTGCCAGTTATCTAAAAATTTCAATTATCTGAGAATATACCTAGCAAGAAAGATAGTACCATACTGGAAGTGCAAATTTTCAAGGAATTTGTGTACAATACTTTACAGTATAACATACTGTATAAAGAATAAAATAGTATCCAGGTACTCACCACCCAAGTAGTAGTAAAACAGCACTGGAGTGAAGAGAAATCCTGAGGCAGTGATGTACAGTACAGTACACTAAATTTACATGTAGAATAATATTGGCAGAGCATGACATACATGTAGATCATTTAAAAGTACAGTACACTTAACACTACAACATGTGTCCAAAGTGGTGCAGCGCTGTGCCTCCTGCCACTGAAATGCTGGTTAATAGAGTAATTTGGCTGGTTAAATGCCAGATAACAAAGATTTTACTGTACTTTGAATCATTTCTGAAAGGCATTATATGACATGATAACAAAGGACAAGATAACAAGACGGTTCCTCCCAATCCTATATTCTTATCTTGTCCAAGTATCATCTTCAGCTGGACCTGAAACCACCATGGAAATCATCACCAAATATATACACCTCTATCTCTTAAGCTACTGCACATTTTTTTCAGCTATGAGAAACTAACAAGTACTATGTAAGATAAAACATGAAAAGATTGCAAATACTAAACCGATTTTTGTACGCTTTTCAAAAGGCTACATAAAGTTGACGATGGCACAAAGTATTGGACTGCACAGTTGATCTGTAAAATAAATGTTTATTTCCTCTTTCCACTCCAGTTTAACATCTCATACACTGCACACAACATTCAGATTACTCGCAAATTAAAAATATGGATAGAGATAGATTCAAAAGAGGATTAAAAATGCAAGTCTTAGAAATTCATTTTTGGCACACTACTGAACTTCTATAGTAAGTACATGAACTTGCATGTAACTAGTTCAAAAATAATGTGTTTATCACAGAGATAGACATGCACTGAGAATGTATATACAAATATCCCCATACTCTGAAATGCAAACACAGATCCTAATTTAAAATTTGTAGATGTCTTTAAAATGAGTTCAACTGCAACCATTAACTTCAGTGTGTTTGACACCTAGATCCAAATTTTCTCTCTTGATCCCATCTCAAAATCATTACTACCAGTTACAGCATTTTCTGGCAAGGCTATTACATAAACCGAGGAGCTTTTAGAAAGTCAGGATGTAAAATGAAGAAAAATGGTTTATGTTCTTGGTAGGTGTGACTGGCAAACCATTAAATGAATTTGAACTTTATGAGTTTTAACTTACAAGATTCTAAGGAAATCTGACTGGTATACTCCGTTCCTATTAACTTAGTGCCCGCCTGCTTTTTTGCTGGGAGTATCAATTTCATTCATACTTACGTAAACACAACTTACATATTTGGTATGTTTTGGGGAAAGCAACTAAACTCATCTGGATCTATTTACCCACAGTCCACTTCTGTCTAACAGCAAGTTGACTGCTATTGGATTTTGAAAAGAACATTCTTTATAACTGATATTGTTTGCATGTTCAGTTTTAAAGTGTCTTGCTCTCTCCTTTTACCATCTTACTCATAGATTATAGGAGAAAAAAATTCCAAGAAGACGAGCATGCAAATGCATGAGAACATAATTTGTGTGCAATGAGGTAACTGGATGTACAAAAAGTTATTTATGTGCACTTATTCACACAATCTTCTGGCTCTTAAATAGACTGACAGAGAGGGGGAAAGCCTCAAACCATTGCTTCCATTCCTTGAGCCAATAAATAATTGTGAACACCCTTTGAAACTGCTTCACTTCAGCTTCGCTGAAGTCAAATAGAATCTTTCCATTCATCTCAATGGGAGTTAGAGAGCACCTCAAGTATATCTGGTTCTGCTTATGATTTACAGAAAGTAAAATATAGTAATGGAACCATATTTTGCAAATGGAAAATATTTCGAAATTCATATTTGGGTTTCGTCAGACAGCCACAAAAGATGTGGCAACTTACGTGATTTAGGAAAGAGAAAAAAGTTGGATTTTCATCATTGACTACTGCTGGCATGTAGTTTTGAAGTAAATTTAACTATTAGGGTCAGATCTTCCCCTAATGTAGAGTTTGTAGCAACTTTTTACATAAAACATGTTTCTATATAAAAGTTGTTTTTCCACTAACTACTACTCCACAGAATACTAAGAAACACATTTTCTTTTTGTTCAAAATCTCCTATTGCTTGCGCCACACCATTTTTCTCAGCAGTGGTTTTGGGGGGTTTTGTTTTGACACGAGGATCTCCTGGTGTAAAAAATAAATGCCATACTGCAAATTAGCAGCATAGCCAGTGACCGCACAAGCACCATGTGGTTTTCAGTGCCTCCAACTGCTTTCAGTTGCTGCAAACTGCACGCGTGCACATGTCGAGATGCACCACGAGACTTTTCATTGCTGTGATGAAAGTGTGCATGTAACGGGAGGAGGAACACTATAAGGGGTGCAACTAAAAACTTTGCCAGTACTTTTCCCTACACAGAGATCCAGGTTGTTCTCACCTCTAGATCCAGACCTTATCACCTCCTCTGGCCTCTCCTACTTCCAGGCTCTCATTGATCTCCAAGGCAGTAAAAAGTAAAATGGTAAAACAGTATAAAAATAACTGGCTAGGGTTTCAGCCTTCTAAAGCTGTAAAGGGTTTTA
>NW_017728995.1:14822407-14846025 GCF_001723915.1 Gavialis gangeticus
GCTCTCATTGATCTCCAAGGCAGTAAAAAGTAATTCATGATCTGGCTGCCCTTTCTTTTCATACTTCTAAATGATTTGCCCCTAATGAGCTGTTGAGCCCTCATATAATATATTGATATGAATCCTACTGGGAAATCAGTCTGCTTAAATTTAGATTGTTTTGTAAAACTCATGTGATTATGCACTGTATATTTCTGGAATAGTGTTATAGAACCTGTCTGGAAAAGTAATAGATAAATTATAATTTATTTCACAATAACCAAATACACTAGGTATATAAGATTCTACATTCCTTTCTATTTAATGACATAGTAAATTAGATTTTTGGTTCCTATATCCCTAGAGTTCAATTAAACCAGATGTTTGAAAAACAGATAGTAAAGTAATTTTATTCGAGCAACATTCAAGAACATTTTCCAAATAAACCAGAAGGCAATTTATCTAAGGCTCTGTGTACTGCATACTAAACCTTTTCTCATTGTTTACTGTCATCCTAGAATTAGTTTGCATGTGGGGTACATTTTACTGTATTTCAAATACGAATGACTGCAAAAGCACATTTTTTTTAGTGTCAAAGGGTTGATTTTATGCTGCAGAATCATAGTCTGACAAATCTGCTCTGTGTCATAACAGTATGTCATGATACAGACATTTTTCTTAATTATACAGCATTTACTATATTCCCTGATTATGACAGTTTGCAACTACCTGAAAATATCCCACACTGCATTGTTTTTAGGCTTCCTTTTATTGTTGATTAATCTAACTCAAATTATATAAATAAATAGTTCCAGAAGTCATTTATAAATAAAACAGATGCCTATTTTAAATAACCGCGAAGTTCAATATCTTTTTCGCTATGTCTGCTTCTGCCTGCTTAATGTGTGTTTCACCAGACCCTTGTGGGAATCAATCTGCCACCTTTCCTCGAAATTAATAAGCATCTCAATTACATGTGAAATGTTACACTGCATTAGCATGAAGGTATGATCAATAAATGACCAACTCATTCAGCATTTGGAGAGACCTTGCAGAATGTAAGGTCACGCCTGATGAGAATACAATAGCAAAAGTGTCACCGAGCAATTGCAGTGATTTGACAACAATTAGGGTATTACTTTTGCTTAGACACAATGCTTGAACAACTCAGCTGCACTAAACTATCTTTGGCAAGCTCCACAGGTTTTAGAAGTGCAGCCAACTGCTCTCTTTTAAAAGTAATGAAAAGGAGCTTTCCCTTGCAAAATAGAGCCCTGGATCATGTACAAGAGAAGTGGCAAAGGGTGTCTATTGAGCACCCAGGACAGTGGGGGGAAAGGAGGGGCAAACAGATCCTGGTACCCAGTGCCCCCCCCCCATATACATTATGGGAACAAGACTAATCCTACTGTGGAAAAGGCTGCCAGAGGTGGTAGGAACACCATTCGGCTTACCCCACTCACTGCCCCCAACCCCGCGGTCTAGTGATTGGTGCAGCAATTGCTTGCCTGGCTCCTGTGGCCAGGCAGTGGAAGCACAGTTTCCCCTACCGCAGAAAAAACTGTGTGGGGAGGAGGTGTTGGGGGGAAATTTTAGCACCCCTCATAGTCAGTGCCTGGGGCATATTGCTACTGTTTCAGAGAAGTAATATGTATCATCTATCATGCAGCTCACTGTTTTTCCAGGAGTAGTCATTCATTACTTTCCCCGATGCAGTTCAAAACCCTCTAAGAAGTATATAATGGCACAACAGTGAAATACCGTGAAGTCTGTTCAGTCCTGAAGTCCTTGAATAAGAATGTAATATAATTTCCAATATTGTCCCACAGAGGGAACAGAAAATCCAATCATTTGGGACCTCCTGCCCAGAAACCTAAGGTTCAGCTCATTGTGAAAGAGGAATAGGATAGTGAAGAGAAAGCTGCAACCTGCTAAGAGTTACTTTCTGTACCACCACACATGTAGAAATCTACCTAAATTTTCCATGTGTCCACCCATGTGATTGCTCTTCTGTCTGGGCCTTTCCATGAAAAAAATGCAGAGGGAACCATAGGAGAACTCGGCTACACCTCCTGAGGGATCTCTCTAAAAACCCTATCCTCTTGCTATCCATAAGTGCTCAATAACTGCTCCCAAAGTGCCTAGTTTTATATCGAGCACTGCCAGTGGGACCTATACACACGCCAGTAATCCCAATGAAGTTTAGAAAAAAAATCTGCCTGAAAATCTTGTCTTGCAAAAAAATGAATAGCAGTTTTCTACAGGAAGGTGAATAGCTTCATCCAAAAAATGTTGTGAGAGCTAAAATGGAAAGCAACATATTGCTTATGATAAAAGGCTTGTAAAAAGCTAAGTCAGCAACAAAGTTCTCAAGAGGTGAAAGCAATAGTTTCACACAACTAACCCCTCTCCTGTGCTTTTCTTCTAACAATAAATGATAAATCAGCCTTCGTGAAATGTCTTTTTTCATTGTGAAGTAATTGTGTGCAGTTAGATTATGACTGCCTCTGCTCTATGCCCTTCAAAGTGCTTTACTCTCTAAGGGATCTCACTGGCTTTACACATAAGGTTATATATTTTCAAAGGCTAGATCTTTTCTAAGGCTTGTAGAATCATTGTACTATCTAGTCTGGTTTGCTCAAGTGCTTCATGAGTAAACATAACCTCTGACCAGGGTAAAGTATAACTGTAATGCTCTTTTCTGAACTGAGGAGTGCTGATGGGAGGAATCCCAGGAAAATAACCAAGAAACACAGTTCTTTGGTGCAGAGCCAGTTTCCTCCCTAAAGTAAGTTTTTTTCAACTTGTGAAGGCGAATGAAAAATCTTTCACTTTTTTTGCATATTTGCATGTTAAATTCCTCCCCTCCCCTCCCCCCTGCAGTCCCAACACCAGGGAGAAGTTTTCTGTACACTTCCAGCTGCAACGTAAGATCTCGCCCTTGAGAGTTCAGAGAAGTAACTCAATACCAGCGGTGCTCCTCCACCCCCAGACCCTTCCATCCAAGTCAAGACAATATGGAAAAATGATCATTCACAATTAGCAGTCAGATCTAATAAACTCCATGTCTGTGCAGGTTTGCTCCATCTACCTTGTAGGAATAAAACTGTGCGGGCACTAATCTAGAAACGCAAAAGAAGTCTCAAGCAAGGCACGTTTTCTTTGGCTTTCAGACTTCTTTACTTACTTCAGTGACAAGACTTACATTTTGCATGAAAAGAAGGAATGACTAATTCAGAAGTGTTGACAAGTCAGGATGATGTTAAAATCCCAAATATAGACCAGTAATTTGCTGTCAGCATTTTAACTGGCTCCTAATCAAAATTGACCACTAGCTTGTTACATCTAAAATCCTTTATCGTATATGTAAGAGAGAGAGAGAGAAAAAAAACAAGCAAATGAAAAACGTATTCATTTGTTTATGCAAGTAGCAAGGATTTTGTGGGTAACGTATTTTATTGGACCAACTGCATGGCTGGGATAGACCGGAAAACTGTTGGGTACCACTGTATCCTTCCTCAGGTCCCTGGGGAGAAGCAGACAGCATAGAACTAAATAGCAGATGGAACAAGGACTGGTGTAAAACTCCATGTGTTTACCCATTCAAGTAAAATTAAAATAATTTTCTCAGAACCATACTGGACAGAGAGATGTAACTATTACACACCAAACAAATTTAAGTACATATGCTGGTAAGAGTTATATTTGCTTCTGGGAAATTATGTTTAATTAAAATTCATAAGGTGCTCAAATTCTAGTAGTCTGCAGGGAACTTGAAGGGCAGCCCACAGAGTTTAGGAAGCACCAAGAAGTCAGTCTGTCTGCCTAGAATATTTGTCATTACAGCATCTTTGAATACTCCGCTGAGTGCCAGTTCAGTTTTAGAAATCCTGAGTTCTCTATAAAGAGAAATATGTAGAGATGTTGCAATCACAACTCTCATTCTTGCCATTCAGTTTAGTGAGACCGCCAGCAAGGAATATTGTGCGATTAACAGAAAAATAAAGTAACTTTTAGAAACAAAGCAAGCAGACGAAAAAGAAGGATTTAAGCCACGGGAAATACTTGCTATGCAGACAACTATTCAAAAATGGGAACACAAAATGAGACTATGCAAATATGAAAATGGGAATAAAGATGAGAAAATGGAAGTACAGTTTCTTTACACATATGTGGAGAAGAAGGACAAAAAGTGAGCAAGTGAGACACTTTTGCTAGGAATGCCCAAAGTACTTGGGCAGCTGATTAAGGTTTAAGAGGACCTGTGATCCTAGTAGGATAAAATAAGGCTGGACAAACATATTTTATTTTTCTTTTCTTTTCTTTTCTTTTCTTTTCATGTATTTAACATGGAATCAAGAAGCTAAAGAGCATCTTAAGAAAAAATGAGTTGTAATCTTCAGACAATTCTAGTTCTATTGCTAAAGAAACATACCTGACTTCAATATTTCTTTCATTTTGGAAGCTAAAGTTTAACAAGGGGTTCCCAAAATCTATTTCCAATACAGCACAGATTTGTCAATGATTGCTAGTATTCAACCAGTTACTCACTTAGCCACAGTAAATATCTAATTTGCAATTGAAAACAGCAGTTTGAAAAGTGCTGCCCTCTCTGAAAAATATCTTACCCTTAGAAAATTGCAATGACAGTCAGATATTTGCCAGTTTCACTTCACATGCAGAGTTTTCCATGAAACTAAACAAGAAGTTCACCTGCATCTAAAGAAATTATCTTGGTCTACAAAATGATCCATATTTCACATTCGGAACATTACTGTAAGAGCTGATTGAAAGCAGGGTTATTCTGCATATTGCTACTAAAAAAAAAAAAAGGTAAAAAAATCTCAGCCTTCATTTTACTTCAAGTGAAGTTCATGACTTTCATACGGTTTCTGTGATTTTTCCTCACTCATGGAACAAGTAATAGGTGTGTATTATCAGTGCTTTATATATAATTATCTGTTCCCAAAGCTTAAGCAAGTTTAGCTTTTAGGTCTTTTGAGAAAGAAGTTGATATTTACAGCTGATTTCAACTAGCAAATGTTCTACCCACAAAGAATACACGAAAAAGATATTTCTGTCATGAAATAAAACAAATAAACCAACGACTAGTTTTCAGATGTATATTCCTAAAGCTCAGGAAAAGTAATGCTGATTTAGGATGTAGTTGTGAGCTAGAATTCATGCGCATACACATGCAGCTAAGAGGAGTGAGCAGGGGTGCAGCTAGCAATAGAGACGCCTGAACAGAGGCCCTGCTCCCAACAAGGTGGAGCCTGGGTGCAGTGCATTCTGGGATTCTAGAGGCAAAGTGGTTACTTGTTCCACATGGACCAGGTGGAAGTCACCCTAGCACAAGCTAGGCAGTAATGGCTCAGATAACCCTCACCTGAATTTTGAGTCATTCAGAGGGCACTTAGCACAAGTTAACAAACAAATGGTGCCGGTGCTCACATTTAAGTGCTCTTAGTATTGTGTAAGTGTAATGTGTAACTTCACCATCAGTATGGAGTGGGAGGCAATCTGTGTTAGAAGACTACTTCTCACCTGAGTAAGAGAGAGAACAATTTTAGTGACTTCTTGTTATGCCCTAACCTTGAATGGCACTTTACTCAGAGCTTGCCATCAAGTTTAGGGCTGGCTCTGCCATTGCTTTCAGCTTCTGCTTTGCTTAGTACTGTGAAGAATCCTGTAAAAGGCTTCAAGTAAATCCTTGGCCATTAGTAAGTGTTTGCAAGGTCAGCACCCTAATTAATATGCATTGTGAAGTTTTTTGCAAAGCTTATTCATAGTCAGAGATTTTTTAAAAGAATGAAATAATTCACTTGAACACAAAAACAAGTAAGTAGTAACAATAACTCAATAGTAAAACCCATTAAATAGATCCATTTTAATTCAGCTGGGTAACTATTTTGATTTTAATTTTAAAAATGCTTTAAACTTAAAAAGACAATCCTGGTACAACTCACTTAATTAGGCATGAGTGCAGTGGCAATAAATTCTAAGGCTTTTACCTTGAATAGATTCATTTCCTTTAAAAAAATCGAAGTCACAAAATGTCTTTCCCTCAGACTTGAGAGCTCTTGTCCCAGACAGTCCTTGCATAGAAAAAGGAACAACAGAAAGAAAAGGGAGGCTTGCACTTCGCCGTACAGTGTGTTTTCAATTTGGGATCTCAGCTTACAAGTGATTGAATTTTGTGGTTTATTTTGCTGGTGCCTTTGTGAGTTGGAAAGGTTAGTTTTAGTTCCTATTATGTACCCTATTTTCTGGGATGTATAATTTAGGAGAGAAAAGTTGTAGTCCAAACCTGGCATGTACATTCTCTTTCAAGTACCAGGCTGTGGGGCAGGAGGGAATGAAATCTGTTTGTCTTTTAGTTGTTTATGCAAGGCATATGTAATTCCAGGTTTGCCCCCCACCAGCATAGGAACAACTGCACTTGCAAATGATCACTGTAAAATTTAATATTGATTGTATCCAGAATATGCCACTTGTGCAGGGCCA
This sequence comes from Gavialis gangeticus, assembly GCF_001723915.1. Lineage (NCBI taxonomy): Eukaryota > Metazoa > Chordata > Crocodylia > Gavialidae > Gavialis > Gavialis gangeticus. The sequence continues at coordinate 14,828,894 of NW_017728995.1, forward strand.
AATTCTCCTTCCTCACGTTGAGAAGTGCCTTCCTCTGCAAGTAGGCCCATTCTAGTCAATGGATCTGCTTTTAGAGCATCACATCTGCATGATACCCCAGGAGAACCAGTGCATACTGTCCCTCAGCAGAGCCAATTACCCTGCTCAAAACATCACTCCTACTCAGCTGCTTCTGGTTTAAGAGGCAGTTTATCTGGAGAAACAAAGCAATCTTGAGGGTGTTGCTTTCAGGGATGGCAAATTTCCCATGTAAACATGTCCATAGTAATCTTTGCAGTATGCCACCCAATTGCAGGAAATTAAAACATTATATGTAGGCCAGTTTCCCCTTCTCATTTTGCTCCTCCCATATCTTTGCTTTCTTTTCCCTTCGCCTCTTTCTACCTTTTCTTTTATGTCGCCATCAATCATCCACTTTAGGGTTTTGCTTGTTTTTCAACCTTTCTGAACTCCTGCAACACATTTACACCATGATGGCCATAAAAACATGGCCTACCCCCTTCCTCCTACTCTATGAGCATAAAATGAAAAAAAGAGAGTAAAAAAGCTGCTGCTTTGCACATGTGCCTAGTGTGTACTCAGCACCACGCTCAGTCTTGGTTATGTGTATGAGAAGAGCTACATAACATTTCTCTGCAGGCAGAGTAGGTGGGAGTATGTTTGCAGTTGTGTGCCTTAGTGTGGTCTGTTACTGTGTAGACACTGTCCTTTTTCCACACTTGGCCCCTTCCACTAAGGTCAACCATCGATCTACTTTTCCTTGGTACGTCTCTTTGCTAACTAGGAAGGTACACAAAATATATTTTAAGTTGCATAATTTTACAACTTCATTCAAATTCTTAGTTTCTTCTACTCGTTCTCACTGTTTTTACCTTGCATTCACTGGTGCAGATCCTTCTGTGTGACTCAACATTTAATGCTGTAAACAATTTATCTGGTCTCAGAACAGTACCCATAGCAGGAGTGGCCAATATACAGCATGCATGCAACCGCCCCGTGGGCAGTCTGGGTACGGCACACAGCAGATCAGGGAAGGAGCCGGCAGCCCAACAGCTGATAAGGCAGGAGGCAGAAAGCAAAGCATCAGAGTGTGAAGGGAGTATAGATCCTGAAGCAAAAGCAGAGCAGGCAGAGGAGGGATGCTCATGAAGGGTATAAGGCTAACTTGTGGCACATCTCCCAAACAGGTTGGCCTCCACTGAACCATTTGTCAATAGTTTCCATCTGTAGGTGGCTGTTCCTAGTGTCCATATCCAGTATAGTCTGCCACACAACATTAAACACTGGCTAGAAATACTTCCTTGTTCAGGAGGAGACACTGGAGAAATGAAATATGAGGCTCACCTGAATTAGAAGTGAGCTCCATTACTAGTCCTTTATGTAGGGCTGCAGATAAGGGAATGATGGCACCTGCCTGGTCTCTTGTACTGCTGTAGAGCCCTGATGTAATCAACAGAGATAAGACAATCCATCCACTTTATCAATGGCAGAATCAAAGCCAAACGATTAACTTTCATTGATAAGAGTTACTGCAACCCTTCTTGAGAGTAGAAAAGTTACAGGAGCCTGATGCCTTTCAGATACTATATAGTTAAAATACTATTATTTAGAGAGAGAGTAATAATCATATGTGTATGAAGCATAATACTACTCGCCCTGCATCTAAGTGAAAATGGCAGTCTTTTGTTTATTTGCAGTTTCTGGCCCCAACTTTGAGATCATCCCAACATGTTATCATATCAACTGTCATAAGCACCAGAAGTGATAAAAGCAGACTGCTGTAACAAATTTTAAATACTTCAGGCTCCTTTCAATTTAGTCCTGCAGCCTCAGTATTTATGCACCGTATGTGTTATAGATGCATTATGAAAAGTAATACATGGAGACACAGAATGTCAAAATATTAGGAATGTGTTTTCACTCTGATCCTCCTTTGTTAGATTTAATTTCAGTGGACTTTGTCCCCAGATGAATTACTTTCACACTGGGATTCATTACAGAAATGACTCTACAGGCCTTGGGCATTAAGCCTTGGAGAATTTGCTGCTGGATGAATTATTGTGTATGTGAAAAGTGGAAAGGACTAAACAGATGCTGGGCTTTTTTGTGTAAATACAAAGAAACCGTGTTGTGCTTCTAAATCTCTTAAAAGATATCTGAAAAAGTCCAGACCAATAGTTTATACTTTTCCATTATAAATACATCAGGATGAAAGGAGAATCTACTTGGTAATCTTGTCAGTCTTGGGACACATTCTGCAGTTGCAGAATGGGGGAGGTTAACAAATCTAAATGATTTAAATCACCCATTTTAATTGTGATTTAAATTGGCAAGCAAAAAGATTTGATTTTGATTATTATTTGCATTTTACTGTTTAGCAATTTTGCTTAAGAAAAGCTGATTTTTATTTGTTGGCAACAATGCAGACATGCTGAGTTACAACAAAAAGTATCTTTTATTCTAAATTTGTTATTTCTCTTTGGTAACTTTAGTCATTTTAAAACAGTAGCACAGATTCATTCAGATCCTTAATTTCTACAGTTCATTATATCAGTACAAGGTGAATAACATTTCTTATTTACTACATGATTACTATTTTACTCATGATTTGTGTCAAGCTGCTTTTGGATGAAAATTAGAATTTGTTTAAAAATGCAGGAAAGGCAGCATTTTCATTTGTTTGATAAAAATATCCTATATGTGCTGGATAATAAGAAAAAAGGTCCATCAGCATATGTTTTAATATTAACATTAATTGATTTAGTCAGTAAAAGATACATTATCTGTAGCTGTTGAATTGAATTGCTTGTTTCTTGTGACCATGTTCTTCAAGATTTTAATAGACCTCAGCCTCTTACACCTAGATTTTATTTATAAATTGGAAAAAGAAAGCAAGCTTGCATCATTTTTCCAACTTCTAACTGGTTTCCAAACTTTGAATGACCTAGTTATTGAACTGAACTAAAGTGAATAAACTGAAATGAAGAAAATATTCTCTCTGCACCTGCAAAAGAGGCTACAGCTGCCAAAATCTGGTTTATTACTTCAACAATTCTGGTGCGAGGTGCTTAGACAGTTCGGTGGTTTGACTTTCTTTAAAACTTAGGCAGCAAAAAATATATACTACTTGAGCACTATTTTCACTTCATTGGGATGATAGAATTAGAATAAGTTTGGGCATAGATCTGCATACTTGCAAAGTTAATTAGGTTTATTTTTAAAGAGAAAAAATGTATTTAATTGAAATAAAAATCTAAAATTAAGATTATCAACACTAGTTGGAACAAGGCCAGGAAGGAACTCCAAGGAAATTTATGAAGTTATGCCAGATTTACCTGAATAAAGAACAGAATTCTTATGGCATAATACGTATCTATATATCTAATTAGAAACATAATGTAATAAGACAGCACTAATTAATATTTTGTTTATTCTTGTTCCTGATAAACGAGAAATCTTAACTCTAGCCATAACTATAAAATGTATTCTGTGTGAGTAATATTGTATTTTCACTAGACAGATCACTTTATCCAATATAGCTGAAAATATATATATATATAATATCCAAAAAATCTGAGTCAAAAGGAGAGGAAAAGCATTTACAGTTATTATAATAAGCTTTTAGTCCATTACACATCTCTGAAAATCAACCATCTTCAACTAACATGGCAAATGTTTTCTGTTTTTCATGCGCACCGAATTATTTACGAACACTGAGGTCTTTTTATACTAACTATTTTAATATAAACTATTTATATAAGATTTATTTAAGATAAACTATTTTATCTTGTGGCCTGTTATAAACTGGTTAGGGGGGATCAGCAGGTGCTGGGGGAGTCCCTGTTCCCCCAAGCGCCGCAAGGAGTGACCAGGAACAACGGTCACAAGCTGGCGGAGGGAAGGTTTAAGTTGGACATCAGGAGGCGCTACTTCACGGTCAGGGCGGCTAGAGTCTGGAACCAGCTTCCAAGTGAGGTGGTGCAGGCTCCCACCCTGGCGGTTTTTAAGAGGAGGTTGGATGACCACCTTACTGGGGTCATTTGACCCCAGTGCTCTTCCTGCCATGGCAGGGGGTCGGACTAGATGATCTGGTCAGGTCCCTTCCGACCCTAGAAACTATGAAACTATGAAACTATATGTGATGAAATTTACAGGAAATGTAATTAAACACTGCAGTTGTTCAGAGATGAATCTTCTTCAAGTGGATGTGTTTTGGATAGGATGAGTTGAAATGACACCAGTGGTTCTCAACTGGAGTGCTGCAATCCCCAGGAGTGCAGCAAGAACCTGCCTGTAAAATATCCAGTCAAAATATTTTGCTTTACTAAAATAATTTTTTTCAATAATGTTGAGATAAAAATGAAATGAAATTAAACATAGTAGGCATTAAACACTTCATGTTAACAGAGGCAAATGAGAAAGTTTTTCTCCCTTGAAAATGTTGTTAAATCTACAACATTTTTGGATGTCAGTGAAACTGCATTTAATAACAGCAAACTTCTCTCATTATCATATTCAACCAGCTCTAGCATGATAAATAGAAGAATGTGTCCTAATTAACGTACCTCACAAAAGTGACCCCAATTCACCAAAATGGTTCGGCACGTTCTTCATGTGGTATTCTATTGACTTCAGAGACGCTATTCACATGTTTAGATATAAAGTACTTTCTTGAATACAGGGCTTAATACTGGGGTGCAAAACAAAGCATACCACTTCTACAGTTTCCTTTCAAATGCGGGTGGCTATCGGATTATATATTTTTAAACTTTCCTAATTCCCAGAGATGGCTTTAAAAGTCCATCTTTTAGAGAGAGATTTATTTGTTACAAGCATTTCAATCACTTCCCAAGTCATCATGTTCCCTGCAGACTTCCTATAGCAGCATTTCATTCTGTCTGCTGTGATCAGAAGGAAAGATAAAGACCAGTTTGAAGTTAAAATATTCAACAATGTTTTTCAGCCAGTTTTCATGCATGGACTTCCATTACTATACTTTTAACTATATCTTTTTCTCAGTCTTTCCCAACAATTTAATGTGGATTGTTTGACGTTAATGGTCTTATGAAATGAAAGAAATATTTAAATGGTTCACCATCATTTTTCATACAGACCAACTACCCTCCCCTTGCCTGTGCACAGCAATAGATTTGTAACTTGTTTTAACGTTTTTGTACCATTTAGGGCCTGACTCAGGGTCTGAAACAATCTATTCCATTACTGTGGTGTGCCATTACTTTAATTAAATGTAGCACTTACTTATTATAGAAATGTATAAAGTTACTTACTATTTTGTTTGCCTCTGATTATCTATTGATAGTAAGAGACATGCCTGAAAAAACAAGGGCCAGATTCTGCTTGCCTCATATGTAGGGGTGCCTTGGCATTGGAGGGTACAGGGAATGTAGAGTTGTCTTTCTAGTCTTGCAGGTGGGAGGGTGATCTGTACAGATAATACAGGAGGAAGTAATCTGTAATCCATACATTGGGTGCAGAAGTGGACATGCAGGTTCAGAATACAACATGTCCAGAAGACCCCTCAAAGTGACAGTATGGTGGTCTCATCTATAAGCCAACAAGAGACAGAACACCAGCGTCTACCTGTACACACTGGAATAACTCTGTTGGCTTCAATGCCATCATTTCTGTTATATACCAGGTAAAAGCAGAAACCATCCAAAATCTTTAGTCTGAACTCTAGTCCTGTCAATTCAATGTGACAGATACAACAGTGGGTTTTCTGCCATGGGATATGATATTGAAATACTATCCATGATGATAGCTGTTGTGTTTTACATGCCACGCTGTGAAAAATATCAGACTAATTCATGAGTTCTCAGTAAATGATAGAAACTTGTATTTGGAGACAATATTGTTCAATAGATATATTGGATATTAAAAAACTGTATTAAATATTCCCTCATCAAGCAATTGCCTTGATTTTAATTATTGATATTAAATATTGTATATTTTTCTGACTGCACTATTTATGTTTCTAGTCACGGCTGTAGTGTTATAAATCTCATCTGTTGTTTATGGGGTTAATTTGTCCACCCTTGGTATCCTTGGGAATTATGCCACTGTTGCACTGACTTGAATTGAACAAAATTAAAACCTTGGGCTGTAACAATAAAAACTTGCTTCATTGTTTCCCAGTTTAAAGGAAAACTTTTATTTTTTTTGCATTTACAGAAGACATTGTGTTTTCTATGCCTTAGGTTATGCTTCTGTCTTTTGGCCTTTGCCTTTTAGTGATAAGTGTAGGCATGTGTAAAGCTGCTGGATGACTATACAGAACTGGAAAGATGACTTGTGTCCAAAAAAACACGGGAGTATAATAGAGAAAATTAGCCAGCCACAAATATTTCTGATCATAGCATAAGATACAATTCAACATCAAGTGTAGTAGAGTAGGGCTCTTGCCAGAGAAAGTGCGATGGGAATAAAAGAGCGAGCTTTCTCCATCTCATTCATGACTGCGAAACTCTTTCCCCAGAGAACCAACAATTGTAGGTAAAGTACTGAGATGCAGCAGCTTTAAATTATGTAGGAAATCTGTGGCAAACCTAGGGATGGAGCCCTTGGCAGAGTCTCTTGAGGCTACTTTTATAACACAAAAAGTTGATGCTTCCATTTCATCTCTTTGGCAGGGTTTTCCCAAATATCAACAACAATAGCTGCAGCAGTAACATTAAGATTCAAGAAAGAAAAGCAAAATCATTTACTTTTGCTGAAAATATAAAGAGGAATAAGAAAATACAAAGGGAACTTATGTTTAATATACTTCAGGATTTGTCAACCAACATAAACCAACATATACCTGGGGTTTATGTGACAGCTCTCTGAATGCTACTTGAAGGCAGGAATGGGAAAGAAGAAGAGAAAGGAAATGTAACTGAGGGACATGAAAGGAGGGGTGGGGAAATGAACCAGTCTACAATGTTTGAGAAGTGTTTGGAAATGGTACAGTAGAATTGCAGTAACATAAAGAATTCTTTTCTCAGTTACCCACAAGACAGAATTGTAGGCAATATAACAATAAAAAAAACCCTGAAAATGGGGTCCACCACCCAAAAAATTTTATGAATCACTGATCAGTCAGTCGCTAAATACAGGTTGGATTTATTCTAAAAAACACTCATCTGTAGCAATAATAAAAATGGGATGAGTTTCTGGAACACACACATGGGTGGTTGCATTGGCTAGTTTATATAATGATTGCACAGGGGTTTTACCTGTTGTCTGCAAGGCTGTATATAAGTCACAGATGCCACTGAATTACTAAACAATCTGAAACCTCAGGAAGATTTCTCATTGCTTTTCAGCCACCTATTCTATGTGTGATTAGTAATCTAAACAAATGCAAGAACACTTTAAAAGGGGCTGGGGTTTTGTATGGGTGGACGTTGGTTCATTATTATTAGCTTGTAGTCTTCTTTTCCTCAAAGTCAGAAGTACATGTGGAAAAAGACAATTTTTTTAATTTTATTTTTGTATTGAAATGCTTATTTGAAATGCCACAACAGACTACAAACCTTCTCATTTCCTAAGTGACCTCGGAACATATGCTTATGATTTCAAAAGCATTTCAGTTTCTGGTTCAAGATAATTGCTTTCCTAAATTGAATTAGTGACAAAGCTTTTCACAGCTGAAGCCTGTTAAATGCAAACCTACAATATTGTATTGTGATCCCACTTGATACCACCACCTAACAACATTTGGTTTGGTCAGGAGTTGCCTATGAGATCTTTAAAGGACACACCGACATTGCAGGAAATGATGTTTGTGTTTCAGTGCATGCCCTACCCCCGTGCCATATTTTTACGTCTTAAACCTCACAACAGCTACTCAAAAAAATACCCAGAAATGTCATTTTTTCACTAACAAGGCTATCTGTTTCCATTGGTGTCTTTCTGAGAAACAGTAACACCCTCAAATGCTCCAAAAAATTAACCCAAGGCATAGACTAAGCACAGAAAAATTCAGCTCATGCAGGAAAATAGATCAAAGCTAGACACAATTAAAAACAAGGTGGTTATATTTGAAAGCAGGCTACTTTTATAAGTCTGTCATTGCCACTTCACAAACCAGCCTACACACAGAGACATGTGAATGTGCTTATATCACATTTAATTTGATTCTTTTCAGGGAAAAAAAGCTATACAGCAAACATTTAAATCTGCAGTTCTCAACCAGGATGCCACAGGGTGTCTTTCAAGAGTATGATGGTGTGCAATACAATCCTATCACTGTTAGGTGTGCCAGTATGATTCACAAGATAAACCCAGAGATTGCAAACTGGAATCCACAGTGTTAAAAACATTCTGATCTGTTGTGGTCCTTCTGAGTTTTCTGCAACAAAAGAACTGCTTTATCATTTTTCTGTAGTCAAAAAGAAGTGCAAACTAAGAGCTGGTATCCTCCGAGGGATGCCTTGAGTCTAAAAAGTGTCATAGAATCATAGAAACTTTGGGTTGGAAGAGACATCAGGAGGTGATCTAGTCCAACCCCCTGCTCAAAGCAGGACCAACCCCAACTAGATCACTCCAGCCAGGGCTTTGTCTACCTGGGTCTTAAAAACCTCCAAGGGTGGAGATTCTACCATCTCTCTAGGTAACTTGTTCCAGTGCTTCACCACCCTCCTAGTGAAAAAGTGTTTCTTAATATCCAACTTAAAGGCCCTTGCTGCAACTTGAAACCGTTGCTCCTTGCCTCTATGGCACCCTTTACTGCAGGGTCTGACTAACTCTGAATTACTGTATTCGTGTTTGGAATGGCTCTGGGAGGCAGAAAGCATGGTGTATTCCCTTTTCATAAATGGAGAATTGAATCCAGAGACATAACCAAGCAGCTCAGTGCACAGTAGAGTAGCACACATGGGGAAAGGGTGGCTCTGGATGCCAGTACCAGTGTCAGTGATGTGGCCAATTGGTGATAACAAGGGCTGTTATTCATCCTTCTCTCCGTACCATAAGTTGGTGCCCAGGGCTGCTTTCCCTGCCACCCTGCCTTAGTTATGGTACTGACTGAAGCCAGTTCTCCCAAGTTCCAGCTTCATCTGGGTCATGATTTTGCCCATACTAAATACATATACACAAAAATTAAAAATGAAGGGGTATAGAAATAAAGCCATATAATATATTTCACTGTCCATGTTGTTAACAAAGTTATACATAAATGTAATGTCATTATAATCTTCATGAAGAAAACCACAATTGTCTAAACATGTCTATTTCTTTAAATGGCTTTTGAGAGGGTTTATCTATTTTAAAGAATGTATATTGAACCCCACGGACAAAAACAAATGGGATTCTTTTTATTGGTTAATTTCCCATTTTATTTTACAATTTTGTTCACAAGGGAGTTATTCGTTTAACAAGAACATTGATTCTTTATCAGGTAATTTTTGTCTATCTGTAGCAGAGCTATTGTGAAATATTTACTAGGGTTACAAATCTTAGTGACAAGGTTATAAGAAGTAAAGTTACTGGTGGTAGTTCAAAAACAACTGCAATACTGTAGACTGTCTAAGTCTGTTTCAGAGTGGATATTGGCATTCCTGCAGAATAATTTTAGGGTTTTTTTAAACAAGAACTGCACACACAAAAAACCCTCGTAATTGTTAAGTGAGCCAAAGACTTAGGTCCGGATTCAGAAATGTGTACAGGTGCCTAACTCCCACTGATTTCAATGGCAGTTAAGAATTTGGTAGTTGGGCACCTAAAGGCACCTCTGTAGACTAGGCTTTAATTTCCTGCTCCTCTGCATCTCTCCTAGGAGAGGTTGAAATGCCAGTGGAATTCCAAGTCTGGAATATGTTGTGGCACGCCATAACTTCTTTCTTCTCTTAAAATGACTTCACAAATATCCTTCATATTAATTAGAGACACACTATTTATTTCATCTATATCTTAATCATCCAGCTGGTGCAGTAGGAAAATTGTAAGAGCAATGGGTGCAAAATCTGAATATTTTATCCAGATGTGAAGATTCCACAGATTTGCTTGAATTAGCCCTAAATGTTAAACTGTTTTGAGACATGCCCAGCCTAGCAGATGGATGTCAGTGCATGGCTAGTAATCAGAGGCTAGAAAATGTATACATAAGCCCGGGCACTCAAACAGAGGTTAAAACATATATCTGGTATTAAATGTGGCTTGATAGCCCTTTGGGGTGAATGAACAATTCTTATACTCAAATATTATATCATTGTTATACACCTTTAAGTAGCATTTGATAGTGTGTGTGCGTGTTTGTGTGTGAGTGAGAGAGAGAGAGAGAGAGAGAGAGAGAGGGGGGGGGGGGGGACAGGGAGAGAGAGAGAATTACTGCATTCATGCTCTGAATGCCTCTGGGAGAAAGAAAGCACAATGTATTCCCATTTCATTGATGACAGAGGCATAACCAGACAGCTCAGCATGTCTATCTATGTAGGACAAAAGCTAATTATGGGCAAGATTCTGCTTTGGGGTCAGGCTGCAATATTGTATAGCAGGACTAAGTAATCCTATGATTTATACCAGATTCATAGCCCCAGGAACCTTAGGGTGATTAGCCATTTGTAGCATATTCATACTCTACACATACCTAGCTCTGCATAGATGTGCATAGATGAAAGATGCTCTAGTTCAGAAGGGAATGAAGTCATGGCTTCATCCATATCCTGCCTCTCAATGACCTCTTAAAAGAAAGCTAACAGTTATATAATAGTGCTAGGAAGAAACGGGAATGAGCAATTATTAGATCTCCAGATGATGAAGGCAACATAAGATTTGTAATAGAAGAACATAAAATAAAATTCCCTGAGAGATTTCTGGTTCTGTGTATAGCCCCTTGTGTGTTTTATATATCCCCTCCACACTGATGCTGGCTAATTCTTTCCCTGTAATGAATGAGTAACAGAGTATTAATAATGTAAGGCTACTACAAAATCATACTGGACCAAGTGTGGATTGTCAGATAGCAGCAGTGCTTCACAATGTATTGGTGTAATAACACATTGTGTCTTGTGGAAACCTAGCAGGCAAATTAAAATCAAGGTAACTACAAGCTATATAAATCCAGTCTCTCGTGCACACACTCTCTGCACAGACCTTATTTAAAACTTAAAGGTAAACTTTTTGGCCTTAAGTGCTTAATCATAATGTAAAAGTACAGAATGTAGATATAAATGAAAAAGGATTATTACTTTCATAGTAAAAGCACCATGGGACTGCATATTATTTTTTTCAGAATTAGACATTTTAATATCCCCTATTTTTGGCTAATTTTCTAGAGGAGAGGAGAGGAGGTTGGGACAATTTGAATCAAATGCTCACTGTGTCCTTAATCTCTTGCCAGGTTTCCAGGTAAATTTGAAACCTTTATGATCATCAGGAAAAAATGAAGATACTAAACTGGGTATGGAAGACTCCGCTGCATCAAGAAAAAAAATAATTGCTCAATCAATTCTATCTGCATAGCTGGGCCTAACTACTACATCATTATATAGCAAACAAAATGGATCACAAAACAGAGCTCTCAGCATTTGCAAACAGTAGATAAAAATAAGAAACATTATTACATAGCTTCGTTTAAATGCATAATTAATCTTGAAGTCAATAAACAGAATTAATAAAAATGTAGGGCCAAATCTTGGTCCCACTGCAGTTATTGCCAAATATCTGTAGGCATCTATGAAGCCAGAATTTTTTCCATATTTCAACTATTTGCATTAGAAGCATCACTGTAGTAGTAGATACTGTGACTTCGGGGATTTTGATCTCTGATTGATGGTATTGAAAACTACAGAATAACTACTCATATCCTATGCTATACCATAGGGCAGTGGTTTTCTAACTGAGGTACTCATACCCTAGGGGTACATGGCACTTAGCCAAAGGATACGTGCCTAAATCTTAATAGTGATGGTGGAGCTTCTGACTACTCACTGTGCATTGACCAATGGTGTCATCATCGGCACTCTTTCTAAGCAATGAACATGCAGAGACATGTCAGGTGTAGGGAATATGATAAGCGGCAGCATTTTGCAGGTAAAGAGATATGCAACCACAAACATTTGAAAAATCACTCTCATATGGATTGGCTTAGTCAGATATGATTCTGCCTTTTACAGGAGGTTGGATTAGAGGTCTCCTTTAGCTCTATCTTATGACCCTATGCCTAGATCAAAAGTTCAGTGAGCTTTGTAAAGCTGTGTAACAATCCACTCTTGGTTCAGCATAAGGGTAGTTGTGCGGCTAGTTTTATTCACTAGTGGTGGGGGTAGTCTTACTCACCCTTATGATCTGTGATGACCACTGGCTGGGTTACAATCTAACCTCAAAACATTATATTTCTACTTCATTCTTTTGTCTAGAAATGGCCTACTTGACTGAAAGCTACAGATACTAAACTGGGTATGTAACTTCAACATTTCTCTTTGCAGAACAGATTTTATGGCGTGAGCAAGCAGTGTTCTAATCCCTCAGTTAAAAGGAAAACCAAATCAGTCAAACAAATAAAAAATATGCCATTTTAGGCATTATTCGTATGAAATAATCTCCACTTCAGTAATGCCTGGGTGGATGTAATCTGTCAGTGGCATCTTTCCAAAGCAGTAGTAGTTAAATGTGTGTAATTATTTGAATACCTTAAAAGTATAAAGTTGAAAGAAAAGAAAAAAAAGCCTCACAAATAAAATGAGATGACTAGAAGTTAACTGTCAAGTGTTTGAATTAGAGGAACTTCTGAAACATCATATATAGTATCAGTATCTGCATAGCTCTAAAATAATATGACCTTGTGATTACACTGACTATTTTCAGATTTCCTAGTACATAAATCAGAATGAAGTTTTAAAAGCAATGCTATCTGGATTACACAAGCCAGTGTTACAATTGACACACTCAGTATGGCATTTTCTTTCTTTACTTCTGTACCATCACTTCATTTTCTCCCTGTCATCACCTTTTTTTCAAAAAAGACATACAATTTTCAAGCTCTAAGTCTACACAGCAACTTATAACTTATAGCTGAACTGAATGGATAAAAGATTTAAAGATCTTGGTGCTAAACAGATGTTGTGCTGACAGGAAAAAAAACATGCTAGGTATTTTTAATGTAGTTGAATATAAGAATTAATCCTCCAAACTAACTTTGGGAACATATTTCTAAATCATAATAGATCATATTTGTTTTTCACTGGTAAAAGATTTAGTAATAGATATTTTGGTGACTTTTTAGTAGTTATATCTAATACAAGGATTGCACAAAACTAGTAGAATTCTCAACAATATCAAAGAGGGAACATCTGTTCAAGTTATAGCTAGCAGTTGAATACTTCCACTCTCACAGATAAGATAAGCCCTTTTTCAGTTTACATCTTTTAGAACAGGGGTGTGCTATTATTTGGGCTGGAGGGCAACATGAGGAGTTTGGGTGAGCTGCAGAGCCACAATCTGCTCCTCCATACTTCCCTGCAACAGAGGCTGCAGACAGAACTAGTGCCCATCATATGGAAGTGAAGAGAGTGAATTGTAGTTCTGTCCTGGGCCCCAGACCTGTGCTGTCACTGCCCTGCAATCCTGACCCAGAACCCAGCCCTGGCCCTATCCACCCATCCTGCTTCTGAACACTGCTCCCCACCCACCCATGGACCCATCACATCTATCCAGCTGAACACACCCTGCCCATGGGGATATTGGATTTGTTTCAATGGAGACCCTACCTGCCCACCTGCCTGCCATGTCTAGCACCAGTGGATGCAGGGAAGATGGGGCAGGGTGCCTGGGCAGCAGGTCTGGGTCCAGCAGCAATGACAGAGATACTGGCAGTGGCAGATGCAAGTGTGAGGGCAGAGCAAGCCACCACCATGGGTGGTGCTGGGAAGCTGAGTCTAGCCCATGCCACCCTGCCCTGCTGTTGTGCCACCCGGCCCCGTGAACTACAGCTCCCAAGGTGCCCAGGAGCCGCACCAGGCAGTACCTCTGCACCTGAGGGCAGCAGGACCAGTGGCACATGTCACAGCCCAGTCTCCCCCCATACCTGAGACTTGCTGCAAGATGGATAGAATTGCTTGGTGGACTGGATCTAGCCCACAGGCTGTATTTTGCCCATCACTGTTTTATAACATATGGGAAGCTATTGAATTGTTTACTCAGGTGAATACTGTGCCTGAAAATGGAATTATCATAATATGTGTGAACCATATATTCATAATCAAATATTCATAATGCACAGATAATCATAATTATAGTCATATATTCATAATGCACATAGAAATATTATGTGTATAACAGTAAATATGTTATTAGTAATAAAACTTGTGGATATCAATGAAAATGTCACATAGCAACCTTAACAATGGATGTACTTTATGGGAAAAGATGTGATTTATCAAGGGATTGTTTTGGGTGACAGTACATGGATGAAATGGCATTTAAAAAAAAAAAAGGTTAGATATACCCATCTAATAGGGGTGTGCAAAGCTTCGATCTGTGATTTGATTTGGAGAAGATTTGGTCCAATTTGGAGGCCGAATCATTGAATCTGAATTGAACAGGGAGAAGGGAAAAAACCTTTGAATCAATTCAGAAAAGATTTGGAGATCTGGAGATTCAGAAGGCAGTTTTTCAGGGGAACAGAAACTGAGAAGAGGGAGGGGGAACCGGGGGGGGGGAAAGACTGACATCTCTATCTGGTCAGTGACTGATCTCTTCCTGCCTCCCCTTCCAATCACAGTGCTCTGGGGGAGGGCTGTATCAACAGCATATAAGCCTCTGTCTGCAGGCTTTCTGTGCCTTTTGTGAGCTGTTTCTGCCTGAGCAACTGTGTCTGAAAAGTACTGGACTGGCTTGGCTTCCTCCCTTGCCAGTCTCCTGCTACTTCATCTTCTTGGAAAGGATTGGATATAACTTGCTAACTAGAATCCTTGTAGTTATCCCTATCCAATCCATTTCTTTCAATTTATATTTGTTCTTGGGAAGTTTGTTTCCCTACACTTTTAAAAAATAAAGTTGTGTTTTCCCTGGCAATGAAACTTCTGCACCTATCTTCTTGAAACTTGGCAGGCCTCATGCCCTCAGAAGGGGCTACCATCCCTGCTGTTTTCATCCAAATCTGCCTTAACACACACAACACAAGTTCAGCTTTCAGCCATTTGAGGTAGTTTCCCAGAAACCCTTGTACTTTGAAACTTGGCACACTTGATGCCCTCAGAAGGGGCTACCATCCCTGCAATTTTTATCTGAATCAGCCAAAAAAGGACCAAGTTATAAGTATTTCAGTGATTCCCCATTATAGTCTATGGCCAAATCTCCAAATCTCTCTGAATCAGCGCCACATTTTCCAAAGCAGATTCAGCCAAATTGATTTGGGACAGTGATCTGAATCTCTGAATCAAATCAGTGTCCTCTGAATCAGCTGAATCCAAATCAAATACTTCCCTATTTGAGCAGGCCTACCACATAAATATATGTTCCCCTGGATTGTTTTAAGTATTTAGTCAAAATTATTGATTTTAAGTAGTCCCCACTAAAATGGGCAGCTTTTAGTAAACTTTCTAAATTCTGGCATTTTTTCTATGGGATTTAGAGAGGAAATCTGATGAATATAAAATCCTACTTATCTGAAGACTTCAGGAAACAGGTGGTTGATAAGTATTTACTTGTATTGCCTCTTGTGTATGAAGAACTATATGGCTCTATCCCTCTCTGACTTGAACAGAGAAGGCCATAAGTTACATTTCCTCTAAGGTTGTTATGCAGACATGTTGGTACTCCATCAAGGAGGATTTCTGCCTGAGACTTTCTTTAGAAACTAGTCAGTTTAATAACTGAAAGGCGGAATATTCTGTTCCTGAGCAAAACCTGCTTCCAATTTTACAAGCAGATGGAATGCAAGTCACTTTCCCACTTCAGAAATTGATCATAATTGACTAGCAGATATAAAAAGTAGGGCTGTGAAGAGCAGGTAATATTCAATTTGACAGCCATGTTGAATATTAAACCGGGTCCTGCTTCAATTTGCTGTCTGCTTCGAGTCAAAGTCGAAGCTCAGTTGAATGTTCGAGCTGCTTCGACTTCCCCATAGCCTATAATGGGGAAGGTTGAAGCAGGCTATAACTTTGGCATTTCTTGTCTGATCTTGATGAATCATGCAGGAATGGTAGCTCCTGAGGAGCCCACAAAGCCTGCCAACTTTCAACAAGATAGGTTCAGGGGGTGCAGAGAAACTGCACCCCAAATTCTTGAGAGAAAACCTCCTGTGACTTCTGTGTGGAAAGCCACAGGGAGCTGAAAACTGCAGGCTTGCTAGCCCCTGAGGAGCCCACAAAGCCTGACAACTTTCACAGTGATAGGTGCAGGGGTTTGGGGGAAACTGCACCTTAGGCTGCTGACAGACAAAACTCGTGATACAGATGCACCTGGAGCTTGGGGAGCCCCAGTAGTGGGAGGTTCACCTTGAGAACAATCAGCTGCTTCACCAAACTGCTGAAGGTGTCACAACATCCACAGCCATGCTGAACACCCTCTTGCTTGGCACACTGGTCGGTGGACAGGACAGGTATTCCCAGGCAACTGTGGCCAGATCTGGCCACATTGGGCTGCAGGTTGCCCAGTAGGCCAAGGGGTTGCAGTCCAGGGGCTCCACAGGCTCAGCTAGATAGGAAGACACAACGGTGTGAGGGCTGTCTGCCTGATGCTGGGGTCTGGTGGGTCTGGACCCCCTAATGTTTGCCATGGCCTTAGCCCATATTGGTAGCACCTGTGGTGGAGGGAAAGACTGGCTCACGGATGGCAGGCTGGGTTCAGGCAGTGGATCCCCCTGTTCTACTTCCCCCCGCCTCTGCTGTTCTGCCTCCGTCACTTTCTTAATAAGTACCTCCCTCCAGTGACTCAGTGTCCCGCTGCCACATATGGTGCTCTTGTCCCTTGGGTCACAGATGCCGGCCAGCATATGCACTGTGTTGGACCCCAAGGGTTCAAGCCTTTTCCTAAGGCCCTCCTTCAGCCGCCTCACCAGTGCCTGCACATCTAGTGAAAGCGGCCCACCCCAGCCAGCCCCCAGGAAGCTTTCCATTTGGCTGCGGAGCTCCTTCACTATGGGGACCACCTGGCTGAGGAAGGCATCAGCAGCACTGAGGGTCTCA
>NW_017728995.1:14851025-14851263 GCF_001723915.1 Gavialis gangeticus
TGCACCTGGAGCTTGGGGAGCCCCAGTAGTGGGAGGTTCACCTTGAGAACAATCAGCTGCTTCACCAAACTGCTGAAGGTGTCACAACATCCACAGCCATGCTGAACACCCTCTTGCTTGGCACACTGGTCGGTGGACAGGACAGGTATTCCCAGGCAACTGTGGCCAGATCTGGCCACATTGGGCTGCAGGTTGCCCAGTAGGCCAAGGGGTTGCAGTCCAGGGGCTCCACAGGCTC
>NW_017728995.1:14856263-14856723 GCF_001723915.1 Gavialis gangeticus
GCTAGATAGGAAGACACAACGGTGTGAGGGCTGTCTGCCTGATGCTGGGGTCTGGTGGGTCTGGACCCCCTAATGTTTGCCATGGCCTTAGCCCATATTGGTAGCACCTGTGGTGGAGGGAAAGACTGGCTCACGGATGGCAGGCTGGGTTCAGGCAGTGGATCCCCCTGTTCTACTTCCCCCCGCCTCTGCTGTTCTGCCTCCGTCACTTTCTTAATAAGTACCTCCCTCCAGTGACTCAGTGTCCCGCTGCCACATATGGTGCTCTTGTCCCTTGGGTCACAGATCCTCCCTCCAGTGACTCAGTGTCCCGCTGCCACATATGGTGCTCTTGTCCCTTGGGTCACAGATGCCGGCCAGCATATGCACTGTGTTGGACCCCAAGGGTTCAAGCCTTTTCCTAAGGCCCTCCTTCAGCCGCCTCACCAGTGCCTGCACATCTGGTGAAAGCGGCCTGCCC
>NW_017728995.1:14857032-14858211 GCF_001723915.1 Gavialis gangeticus
GCCTCTCGAGCATCAGGTATGTGGAGTTCCACCGAGTCTCCACATCCTGGATGATTCTGTGCTGCAGGACATTTAGCTCTGCTTGTTTGTCCCGGAGCATCTTGCCCCCCTTGATGCTCTGGTGGAAGTAGCCTTCCACCTTCCTGCTCTGGAAACGAGCCTGCTGGTGCTGCTGGCGCCCTCACTGGCAGACCTGTCCCCCTCCGAGGTATCCCTCACAATCAGATGTAAATTGTGTGCCACACAGTGAATACCAGAAAAGTTGGTATCATGGACTGCCTTGACCATATTGGCCCCATTGTCAGTGACCATGAAGCCGCGGGTCAGCTCAGCCTGCCCAACGCCCAGCCACCCCTGCACCATGCCCCCCTTATCTCTGCTGCTGTGTGAGACTCATCCATCACCTTGGCATGAAAGAGAGCCCACCAACAGCCTGACTGGCCACACCAGTGCCCTGTGAGGGAGGGGTACGCAAGATCTCCACCCCGGCTACTCCAGATGTCCGAGGTGAAGTGCCTTGTGCAGCTCCTCCTGCAAGTGCTCCCTGTATGCTTCGTATAGGGAGGGTACCACCATCCTGCTGAAGGTGGTGCATGCAGGCACCTGGTAGGATGGAGCCAGCAGTGCCAGGAGCCACCTGAACCCTGGCTGCTCAACAAAGGTGAAGGGCTGGCCATCCAGAGCAAGCATCTCCCCAATGGTCTGGGTGACCGTGCTCGCATTTGCAACTGGTCCCTTTTGCTCCCAATGTTCCAGGGTGCCCTGCCTCTGCTGTAGGGGGACGGGGGCTGTGGAGCGAGTGGGGGCCATTCCTGTGGCAAAGGGGTAGTACCTGCAGAGATGATTCAGCATCCCCAAGGTGGTCATGTGCTTTGTTCCCTTGCCCTGGCTGATTTTGGCTCAGCAGTGCACGCAGATAGCAAACACAGGATCATCTGCCAGCTCATAATGATCCCATACCATGCTAGTACTAGGTATTTCCCTCTGGCATGCGGGTGCATCTGTGGATGCTGCTGAACTCTCCCCCTCTTCAGCAGTCAGAGGCACAGCAAGAGAAAGAGCGGACTCAGCTGAGCCGCTTGCCTTCACCTGTACAGAGGCACCTTCTGAAGTGCCTTCTGGGAAAGACCTCGTGGCTTGAAAGGAAAAAACCTGAGGGGTGTCGAGCACAAACTCAAC
>NW_017728995.1:14863611-14865296 GCF_001723915.1 Gavialis gangeticus
AGCTGAAAAACTGCTGCCTTTTATGCATTTTCTCTGGCCCTCCCCCAGAGCACTGGGATGGGAAGGGACCTCAGAGAATGCTGACAGGTCACTGGCCAGCCACACATGTCAGTCATGAAAGCACTTCTTCCCCCCTCCCCCTGCCTCCCCTTACTTTCCTTTTTTTTTCCCCCCCAACAGGGAATCCAGTATAGACAAGTCGAATATTCGACCCTTGTCGAATATTCGACCTGTGCTGTTAATATTCGACTCGTGCTGTTAATATTCAACTTCCGGTATTTGATTCGACAGCTATTCAACCAGCTGCTATTCGACCTGACTTTCACTTTTCAAGGTCATATTTGTGGAATTGAATATTAAGTCGAAGATTTGCACAGCCCTAATAAAAAGATGATTTAAAAAAAGACCACTCTGTATTAGCAAACTAATCCACTAAGGGATAGCCACAAGATTATGACAGTGATAATCAGTATAATCGAAGTAAAGCAAGGGATAGTCACCATTTCCTGATAAGCAAAGTTTATGAATTAGTGAAGTAAACTGAATGTTAAACAGATCATTATAAATCTAATCTGTATCTTCTGCACACTATGAATTGTCAGTGCAAACTGGTCTAAAAATAATTTGCATTCATCTGACATGAATTGAAGTGCTGCATTGTGGGACTAATATTTGTGCCGTCAGAAATTATTTAGTAAGGCAGTGATTCCTAGGAGGTACATCATCTTCATCTGCCTTCATGGCAGCTCTTCCCCTCCCTACTTGTCACGTACAGTAAGTAGTTCAGAGATGGATAACAATTTCTACCGTCATCTTTCTGAAAAGAAATTCCATTCTCTTTTATCATCCAATTCTAAGACAAGCAAGCAATCACTTTCTTTTCTATCACTGACATAAAGGACAACAATTTTCCCTCTTTCTCTCACCTTTGTGAGATTCCTATTTTTAAAAATATTTTTAAGTGTTAAGTTCTACTTAACATTACAGTCTAATCCACCAAATTGGTAGCTTGTGATTTCTTTTCTTGAGCAGTCCATACTGTCTTACACATTCATTTTTAACGGAATTTGGGAAAACAATGCCAAAAGTGCCCATATAAGCAAAACTAGATTATAAACTGTCCCTCAGTGCTTAACTGGCAGGAGCTGAGTAAATTGAGATACGTTCTATATCCAAGAGGCAGAATCATATTTTACTTTGTTCCCAAATGGCAGCTTTCTGTCTGTGTCTAAATGGAATTTTTTTGGCACTTTCACACAGTCTGTGATCCTATTCCACATGCAATAGTCTGTGTACTGACTGGACAGGTATTTAGCTCTGTGCACAAAGAATTCTACCCTTACCGTGAAGTAGTTCTTCCTAATATCTAACCGAAACCTATTCTCCCTCAGCTTGTGGCCATTGTTCCTGGTGACTCCAAGGGGGGCCCTGGTGAACAGACTTTCCCCGAGTCCCTGCTGCTGGCCCTTAATAAGGTTGTAGGCAACCACAAGATCCCCCTTCAGTCTCTTCTTGCAGAGACTGAAGAGATTCAGGTCCCTCAGCCTCTTCTCATAGGGCTGGCCATGGAGGCCCCCAACCATATGAGTGGCCTCCTCTGGACCCTCTCCAGGTTCTCCACGTCCCTCTTGAAGTTCGGCGCCCAGAACTGGACACAGTACTCCAGCTGCGGCCTGACCAGCGCC
>NW_017728995.1:14865805-14875491 GCF_001723915.1 Gavialis gangeticus
GTGTATTCACTTTACCCCACAGCTTGGTGTCATCAGCGAACTTGAACAGGGTGCTCTCCACACCCTCATCCAGGTCGCTAATGAAGATGTTGAACTATCACAGGTACTAATAGGATTAATGTAAACAGGGTGCATCTACACATGCATTTGATCTGGGAACAGTTTACTCATGAGCAAAGTACTCACAAATAAATGCTTCCGAGCAGGCATTCACACTAATGGCAGCAAACTGCTTCCACTTCCTGGGGGCCGGCAATGGATCCCTGCCACCACCAGAGGGAGCCCCGGCAGCAGGGAGCTCCTGTCTCTGGCTGCCCAGTCAGGGGCAGGGGATTTGGAAAGAGCTGCAGGGAAGGAGCAGATGCACCTGTGGGGCAGCTAGCACTGAGCTAGCTACCCCACCAGTAGACCGGGACAGGGAGCTGGGACATATCCCATTCCTGCAACCCTTTCCAAGCTCCATGACTCAATCACTCAATCGGGGCATAGGGCTGGAACTTGCCCCTAACTAAAACAGTTCCCAGACCCTGGCCCACACACAGGCCAGAGGCTGGGGAACTTCTTTGCTGCTTAGCTTCACAAATGCAGAACTGAATGGGGAACAAGCTGGGCAGCTCATCCCCTGATCAGCTCCACAGCATGGAGCTGGGCAGGGAACAGGCTTCCCAGCCTCCACTAGCAGTGAACTCCCAAATAATAATGTCCCAGTCCCTGCTGCCCAACTGTAGTCTCGGAGCAGGGGTCTTGGAGCTCCCTGCTGCTGGGGCAAGTGGTTATAATCCCCACCCAGGCTCAGGTGGTAGAGCAGGGGTGGGCAAAATGCAGCCCACGGGCCAGATACTGTCCACCAAGTCATTCTATTTAGCCTGCGAGGCCCCTAAAAATTTAGAAAATTAATATTTATTTGCCCCTGGCTGCCTGTTATGTAGCCCTTGATGACCTGCCAAAACTCAGTAAGCGGCCCTCCGCCAAAAATAAATGCAGCTTCTGGGGACAGGAAGCACTCTCCTGCTCCCTGGTGGATGGCTGACCAGGAGCAGATTTGCTCCTGGTCAGGCATCTACACAAGCACTACTGCACTGTTACTAACTGAAAGTAAAAGTGCTACTTGCATTTTCCGGTAGTATAATTATTCAGGATTAGCGAGGTTTACTGCATAGTAAGCATGTGCATGTGTAACTACTGCTCAGTTAGGCATCTTGTGTAGATGTGCCCACAGTGTCTTTTCATAATGCCATGATATGTTCTTATTGTTCAATCATTTATTTTTCCATTGCTTGGAAAGGTCTAAAGAACTGAACAAGGTGATTAGAGAAAAAATATTTGCAAACATGTTCATGAAATTAAGATACCAATTCAATCTTGATATGTCCAATATGCCTTCGGAGGAGCTACAAACCCTCACATGAACAGAAGTTGGATAATTAGGCTACTTACAAAAATGAATTATGATATTGTGGCCAAGATGTGCTTCATGTGAACCAAAAATCATTTTGGATTTAGCACAGTTATCATTCCAAGTTTTTTCTTTTCTTCTGCTTTTCTTTTTTCTTTGTGAGATTTTCTATAGACAGGAGACAGGCAGAAATCCTGCAGAGCAGCAGTTATTGTCATGGTCAAAACTGACAAAAATAAAGAGTCTTTCCTAAATCATGATCTTCATTCAAGATGACTTTGTGGGGGCATCTATGAGGAAGTTAGGCTACTTTGATTATTAGGAGGCACCTGTACATTCTGGACCATCATGATAAAATAATTCAGAGCAGGATACTAGCTTCTACCACTTTTTACAAACTGGATGCCATAAAGTGGCATCCTCATCAGGGAGAGAAATCCTTGTCCCCTATGACTGATTTAAACCTACAAATCTATGGTACACCTTTAACAAATCATGCTTTTGTGCAGTGTAGTCCAGTGATTTCTGAGACTGAGGGAGGAACACAAACTTTCATGGTACATAAAGATCTTGACTTATACAAAAATATTAGCCTTCCATCCTCTGTACATGGTAGTAATGAAACCAAATCCTGTAAAAATAAGCCTAGATGTTAAATGTACAATTCACTTGCAGATTCCTAGCCCGTTACAGAAGCAATGAAATAAAAAGCCTTTCCAAATTAAATATTCTCTAATTTTCCATTCCAGTTGCATATTTTAATTATGAATCTAATGAACTGTAAATGTGACATCAGAATTCTTGTCTAATGTTAAGAATTTGGATTTAATTAAAAAAATAAAATTATACTAAGCAGATATGTTTAACGATTATAGTGCAATTAAAATATGCAATCAAGCTTGCATAAGATACATAATCTTAGGATATATTTACAAAATGTTCTTTTTGTAACTTACCCTGTATAATAAAACTGTCTCTGATATACTTCCTAACTGCAACCTAAAAAGATCAGCTTCTTTTTCTAACTGTTGTCTTCTACGGCATCTTGAGTGATGATTCCAGAAGCCAAGCAGAATACAGTTTGAACTTCTAATTGCATCCAGTATGACAGCATCCTTTTTATCTTTCTATTCACATCTTACAATGTCCTCGTAGTTTTGCCTTTTTCACCTTTAACATCTCCTGCATAACCTGTTTAGCAATGAGTGACAGTTCAAAGTGGTGTGAATTTACATTAGATACAAGGGAGGTTTTTGTAGCATAAATATTTTTTTTTATTTAAAGCTTTAAAAAGTGAATTAAATTATTACCTTGGAGCGATTCAAACAGGTTTTGCATTAGCATAAAAAGGGCAAATTAATTTGCATAGCAGAGTATAATGTTCCTACCCACATTATAGGTAAGTCGTATTTCTTTCCTAGGTTGAAGCCCCCCTCCCATTTTCCTAGGTTATGCCTCCCCCATTTTTTATATTTATCCTGAATAGCAATTTTAAAGCATTACTATAATAATATTGGTGGTGGTATGGAGTGGAGAAGGAGGGATTGAACAGTGGGATTTTAATGAAAGGAGTTTAGATTTTTACCAAATTAATGCTGTCACTCACATTCTTTGGAGAGGGAGAAAATAAACTGAATCAGTACAAATCACAGTCTCCTAATTGGCTTCCCTTTGAACCTTTCAAAAACAGAGCTCTTTCAGTGCCTTATAGTTCCCTAAAGACCTATTATCACAATCTTCATAAAATGTTCAAGGTTACAGCTGTAAGATATCAAGGCAGATTCAGTTATAGAGGTATCCACAAAGACCCATGGGGAAAACAGGCTCATGGAGCTAGGTGAGTTTTCCGTAGTCCCTTGTGTTTAAACTGAACACTTTACAATAAATGATGGCTCAACCCTGGAAGGCATAGTATCTCAATGGGAACTGAGGTCAGTCATGACCAAATAAGATTAGGTCTTGATAAGCTGGATAGAGACATCCTTTATATTGTGCAACCCAACACAAGAGAATTAGAAAGCAAGTGCTATTTTTTCCATATTCTCATATTCATTTTCCCCCTTGGTTTATATGGATTGCTATGCAACCAAATCTACTTTTATAGTTAAGTGACCTTGAAAGTTCAATGAACATTGTGATGATACACTAGTTAGGGCATTCAGCAGTTCTCCAAAGGCACTCGGCATCTCCTGGGGGTAGGTTCTGATGAATTAGATATAGATAAGCCCTTGCAATGCATTTTTATGCCTCCAAATCCGTGATGGCAAAACTAAAAAGCTTCAGAATTCAGCTATATATTTGGAAGAGAAGCAAGAAGTAAGGATGCTCATCAGAGTTCTTTGAGTCTCCTGAGTCTAGCCCCAGAAGAATGAGCTCTTTTCCCAGTCAGCAATCTGAAGTAGAAAATTATAACATTGTGTATTTCAGACTCTTACAAAGAGCCAAGTCTGGTAAAGTTTCTACTTCAGAAGAAACAGACCTCTGTCTTTCCAAGCTATAGCTATGGATTCAGAATATCCGGGCTCTCAAGCTATAATTTGTCTCATGCAAACACAAACCCCTCTATCCCACCCTACATCCCTTCTTAATAAATCTTTCCACATTTCCCTCACCTTTTCTGACCTTAATCCTTGTCCTTTATCTTGTCTTCAGTCATCTTGCCTCTGTGGAATTGTTAGCTCTTCAGGAAAGAGAACATGTGTTGCTCGGTGTTTGTAAAGGGCTGTGCAATTTTACAACCCCTTGATAAATAATGAATGGCATCATTAATAAAATCAGGAATGCACTCATTTATGCACTCCGCACTTTAAGTCTGCGTAATCGTTAATGATAGGCAAACTGTGGCAATCCCCCTTTCTTCCCAGCTTGCTTTGAATAAACAAATATTTACCAGATGTTCTTGCTCACAAGTATAAGGGAATTAAGACAGGCTGATGCATGGGTTGCTCCTGTGCAATATGACCTGAGTAATACATTACACACGGGCTAAAGTTGTTAGCATGTCATGTACTAAAATATACCTTAAAATGCCATGAGATACATCAAGAGTATACATCATGTCACTGTCTGTACAGCATACTTAACACCCTTAGAAACAGGACCTCCAAGACTGCTGTGCTACTGCAGCCTACCTGCATCTGCATGGCACTCCTGGCCTGATGATTAGACCTGCTGAATGCAATACCAATTAACTCACCTCTCCAAATCAGTTAGGTCCCTTGTAGTACCACATGTACGTGGCTATACTGCTTCCAGTTTAGGAGGCAGCCAATCCAGAACAAAATAGCGTGGCTGAGAAGAAATAATAAGTTTACTGTGGAGTGCCTGTTGTCCAAAATAGATCACGCAGGACTAGAAAAAAAGTAGTCTCCCATACTACTTGACAATTTTTTAAAAATCTGTCTGGTAATTATGTTAGATAAAAGAATGAGTGGAGTTTTAATCTTCTCCCTAACATCCAATTATTTCTTTCATTAGTCATCACCCATAGTGAGTAAGAACACACGAATAGGACAAATTCAGTTACACTGTTATTTTTTACTTTGAATCCCCTCCTATAGTTACAGTATAAGATTGCAATCACTGTTTAGTATTGATCTACTACTACTACAATTTTCACTATTACTAGGCTGAAAAATGAGAATTCTTTTAAACTTTTTTTTTGAGCCCTTGAAGAAATTTCACAGACTTTATTAGAAGTGAGACTAGAAGGAACCATTGTTATGACCATCTAGTCTGACCTGCTGAATAGAACAAACAATAGACTTTCACTCCATAATTCCCGCATTGTGCAAAATGGATGCAAAGATACTTATTTTCCTTCAGAACCTCACTCTTTTCCCTGGTTCAGATTCTAATCCAATTATCTGTTTAAATACATGACTATTTTAAAAGGAATGCTCTTGTTGTTTAGTCTAGAATTTCATAAACACTTAAGAGTCTAATTTCAGCTTTCAAAAGAGTTTTGTTGAAACGCTGGCTCTCAAACACCTACATGCTTTTTGAAAATAGTACTTAATTTTAAGGGGAAGAAGGCGCCAAATACCTTCAAAATCTGCCCATTTTTATTTCATGTCTCACTAAAATGGTTTTGAAAATGTAACTCCAGTTGCATGATTAAAAATCTTCTTTCACTTCATCGGTTTCAATTTCCACTTTTTATTTTCATGCCAGCTAAGAAGAATATTCATTTTCAATCCCGAAAAGAGCCTTCTAAAAAGGCAAGACGTGGTCTTGTACTTGGACTTTAGATCTAACTATCATTCCCTCCTGATTATTTCACCTGCTTGTTTTAGGAATGCAATGACTGGACTCCATGTCAGCCAGTGCAGTCTCTTTGCTAAATGCAATCCACTAAGGAATGAATTACATAAAACCTTCAAGGGGCTTATGGGGAGAACTAAAAAAACTCAACTTACTTGAGTTCTACTGAACAGCTTCACAATAATGGCTGACGGTTTCACACTAATATTAGCAAAAAGATGCTGGAAGAGAAGGGAAGGTCTTATTACGTAGCATCCTTAGGAAAGTAGAATCAATATAAAAGAGCATTAATTAAAAAATCTGCATTGTCTAAAAGTATGTGAGGCATAAAAGGGGTGCCTAAAATTGTGTAAAGCATGGGACTCCCACAAAAACCAACCACTTTTTTTCATATAATGTAATATAAGCTACAAGTTCTCTGGAGAAATGTGTTGCAATGTGAGATGTGCAATGATTTCCATATTTCTTTTCCCCGCAACAGCCTGCCATAATCCTGTGTGATCCAAGATGAATGACTGCATAGAGCATAATTCTGAAGGGTCTTGTCCAGCATTAGCGTAAACCTAGCTGAGAGTAAAAAATATATTGGCAGCTGCCAAAGAATCTGCAGGGGAGAAAAAGCAGTTGCAGCATAACAATGGAAGATCTGGGTTTGAGATTACAGCTGGAGGCTGAAGAGAGACTAAAGTGCATAACAGGAGTGATTTACATAGCTGCCAAGGGACAGAACTACTCACGTTGTTCTTAGGCTTTGAGCACCCCCTTCTGGAATCACACATACCCAGAAGATGCCCATTTCATTTTCATTCTCAGCCTCTATTGAGAAAAGAGCAACTTACCTTCTTGGCTGCTAGTGAAGGCAGCAAAGCTGAACACAAGCAAACACACACAAGATGAGGATTAGGAAAATGTGAGAGTTAGAATGGAGAGAGAGGTTCTCATTTTTGGGAGAAAACCACGCGCACCAGAAAAGTTGTACACAAAGTTAGTGATATAGAAGTGACTATAGGTTATTTAATCAATAGAGTTTGCAGTCTATCACACACTTTGTTCCGTGATTCTTGGATAAATGTCTATGTAATTCGATTAAAGATAGGGGCCTGGATTTTGTAGTTACAATGGCTCCTTGGCACCATTGAGTAACTCACACCCACTTCTTTGTGCTGCCAAAGAGCCCCTAATGTAAGTAAGGTATAAATTTGGGAGGGGAAGTCCTATTCGTCCCACAGAAAAAGAAAAAACAAGTTTTGAAGTCTTATGGCAGGGGGTGGAAATTATATCACTGTTTCATGTTTACTGACCAGGGATTATAGGAACACCTAGGACTCAGGTTCTCCCCTAAACGCAACTGCACAACCCAGAAGAGCCAAGTCTGTGGAGGCCCAAGGGCCTTGGGAAGAGGGCTGTCATTTTAGCCCCTCCCCCATCCCCAGGAAAAATAAAAGTTGACACCTATGGCACAACCCCAAATTATTTCAGGGACCCAGCATGGGTATAAGTGAAAGCAGAATGTGCCCCATTATTTTTCTCTGCCTCAAGGACAACAAGAGCTTTGAAAGGTAGGTAATCAGAGTGTATAGAAAGCTTTTTTCATGAATTAGCCCTGAAAGTGTGAGAGAGACCTGAATACCTGCAGTCTGTAAAAGAAGAGTAATAGAAAAAATTAGTAGTTATCTGAGGCAGTTACAAACTCTTTGATCTTCTTAATTACATAATCCAAAGAAACTGATTCTTGACCGTTCAAAATAATGACCATCCAAATGATTAACTGTCAACCTCAGAAGATTTGTTTTAACCCTGTTTGACTTGGAGACACTTTGCCTTTAGCTTGGAAAGATTTCCCGTTTTCCTTCAGATTGCAGTTAATTTTCATTCTAATTTATACCATTTCTTTTTTCATTATCAGTTGTTTGGTTTAATAAGGGACCTCAACAGAGATTTAACTGGGAAGTTAAAGGACTGAGACAAACTTCACCAAGTGGGCATTTAGCACATTATAGCATTCTAATTTGTTTAAATAGATCATTTTTAAACATTCTGCCAAAATTAAAGAGATCCATACACCAGGGTTTTTACAATCTATCTATTGTATATATCATGATGATATGACAGCAAGTGTCCTAAGCAATAGTTGGGAAACACACCTCTTCACTATTAGAACTGAAGCCAAGCAACAATGTGTGATTGCACCGACACTCTTTTCTATCTATATCACAACTCATTCCTCATTTCATTGCTGATAGACTTCCATCTGAAGTCAGCATCCAATATTGCGCAGATGGGAATTTCTTTAATATCAGCTAGATACATTCCAAATCCAAGACAACCAACACTTTCTTATGCTTCTATAGTAAAATCTGCCAGTGCTACCTTTGGATATTTCTGAAATCATGTCTTTTATGATCATGACACCAAGACCCAAAGTACAAACACCTCCATTACTGATATTCAATATGTCTGTGTCATGTGTGCACACTCAACCGAAGAGCTCCAGGTAGCTCTTGATTGCTTCTGGGAAGCATATGAAATGCTTGTACTCACCATCAACTTCACTTTACATACTACATACATAATACTCTATAAACCCACCCCAAACCAACCAGCTGCTCATCCACACATTACAACTGAAGGGCAAGCTTTGGAGAATACTGAGCATTTCCCCTACCTGGGTAGCCACTAGGGCTGTGCAAAATTTCACCAGTTGTTTCATTTTGATGCTGGTTCGACTCATTTTGAGCTCAAAACAGTGAAATAGAAATGAAAGGAGAGGCTTTGAAACAGCCTCAAAATGAAACAAGGGCAGTTGAAATGTTTCAAAAGTTTCAAAATGTTTTGAGTTTCAAAGCTGGGCTTGCTTGCAGCTAAAGAGAAACCAAGGAGAGGGAGGGGAAAGAGGCGGGGAAGGACTGCTCTCATATTGACTGTCTAGCTGGCCAGTGACTGTGATCCTTCCCTGAGGTCCCTTCCAATCACAGTGGGGGAGGGTGGACAAACAGCATAAAATGCATGGTTTGAACTGAGCTTTCTCTGTGCCTTCACACTTACAAGTGACACAAGTTTTGCTCTGAACAGTTTGAGGTGCAGTTTTCCAGAAGCCCCTGCACCTATGTCCTTGAAAGCTGGCAGGCTTCATGGCCTCAGCAGGGGTTACCATGCTTGCAGTTTTCACCCCCCATATGCCTTAACACACACATGACTTCCGCTTCCTAGACAATGACCCACACATCAGGATGTGAGACATGCTCAGGAGGGATGGGCTTCACCTTTCCCCCAAAGGTAAGCATGTGTTCTCTTCTAGGTTTACTGACCTCCTCCGGCAGGCTTTAAACTAGGCTCACTGGGGGAAGGGGAAGATGAGGGTGGAGGAAGCCTTGGACCACTAAACCAAGCATTACCCACAAGAACAGCCCAGCCTAGACCAACAACGAGCAGAACAAATACCCAGGTAAACAACAGGGGCGCAGGTGGTACTGAGATTAGGGGGGCCATGCATGCATCTTTAGGAGGCCTCAAATGACTCTATACTAATGCTTGTAGTATGGGGAACAAGCAGGAGGAACTTACCCTCCTGCTAGCTAACACCAAGCCAGACATAGTGGGGCTCACCAAAATGTGGTGGGACCCAACGCACGACTGGGTGGTGAATATCAAGGGCTATAGGCTGTACAGGAGGTATAGGATAGGAAGGAAAGGTGGGGGCGTGGCAACTCTACATTAAGGAGGAATACACACCATTGTCAATTAGCAAAGAATCAGAGGAGGGGCACTCTGAAGTGCTCTGGGTTACAATATAAGGCAGTCATGGGGAAAGAGACTTAACGGTGGGGGTCTACTACAGACCTCCCAACCAAGGGGAAGAGCTAGACCAGGAATTCTTAAGTCAGCTCACGGAGGTGGTTAGGTCAAAGGATGTGGTCATCATGGGTGACCTGAAATTTCCAGACATCTGCTGGGAAGAGCAGTCAGCCAGGTCTGACCGCTCACATAGGTTCCTAGCCAGAATGCAGGACCTCCATCTAACCCAGGA
>NW_017728995.1:14880710-14881132 GCF_001723915.1 Gavialis gangeticus
CTCAGCAGGGGTTACCATGCTTGCAGTTTTCACCCCCCATATGCCTTAACACACACATGACTTCCGCTTCCTAGACAATGACCCACACATCAGGATGTGAGACATGCTCAGGAGGGATGGGCTTCACCTTTCCCCCAAAGGTAAGCATGTGTTCTCTTCTAGGTTTACTGACCTCCTCCGGCAGGCTTTAAACTAGGCTCACTGGGGGAAGGGGAAGATGAGGGTGGAGGAAGCCTTGGACCACTAAACCAAGCATTACCCACAAGAACAGCCCAGCCTAGACCAACAACGAGCAGAACAAATACCCAGGTAAACAACAGGGGCGCAGGTGGTACTGAGATTAGGGGGGCCATGCATGCATCTTTAGGAGGCCTCAAATGACTCTATACTAATGCTTGTAGTATGGGGAACAAGCAGGAGGA
>NW_017728995.1:14886132-14886627 GCF_001723915.1 Gavialis gangeticus
CCCACTGAGACCCCCATAGGCTCCAGGGGAGGTGCACCCAGGCCTAGGGTTAGAGAGGACCTAGTCAGGGAGCTTTTGGAGGGACTGGACATATTTAAATCAGCAGGTCCTGATGATCTCCACCCCAGAATGCTGAGAGAATTAGCAGAGGTCGTAGCGGGACCCCTGGCACGGCTTTTCAAGCACTCATGGTGCTCTGGCATTGTGCCAGAGGACTGGAAAAGGGCCAATGTGGTTCCCATTTTCAAAAAAGGGAGGAAGGAGGACCCAGGAAACTATAGGCCGGTTAGTCTTACTTCGGTCCTGGGTAAGCTTTTTGAGAGAATTATCCTGGTGCATGTCTGCAAGGGGCCAGCAGGGGAGATTATGTTTAGGGGCAACCAACATGGGTTCATTAGAGGCAGGTCCTGTCAGACCAACCTGGTGGCCTTCTATGACCAGGTCACAAAATTCTTGGACGCAGGTGTCGCGGTAGACATAGTCTTTCTGGACTTT
>NW_017728995.1:14891627-14891915 GCF_001723915.1 Gavialis gangeticus
AGCCCCACCAGGGGAGACGCCTTGTTGGATCTGATCCTGGCCACGGCTAACGACTTGGTGAGGGGTCTGTGGGTGCTCAAACACCTGGGCGATAGCTGTCATCGCCTGCTGGAATTCACTGCCTAGCACAAGGTGGCAAAGGCCTGCAGCAAGGTAGCAGCCCTGGACTTCAGAAGGGTGAATTTCAATAAGATAAGGAGAATAGTCAGGGAGACACTGAGGTCCCAGAGGGGAGGGGAGTCAGGTGTCCAAGAAGAGTGGTCATTCCTTAAGGAGACAATCCTCCAA
>NW_017728995.1:14892326-14901463 GCF_001723915.1 Gavialis gangeticus
CAGTCACAAGCTGGCAGAGGGTAAATTCAGACTAGACATCAGGAGGCGCTATTTCACTGTCAGGGCGGCTAGGATCTGGAACCAACTTCCAAGCAAAGTGGTGCTGGCTCCTACTCTGGGGGTCTTTAAGACAAGGCTAGATGAACACCTTTCTGGGGTCATTTGACCCCAGTACTCTTTCCTGCCATGGCAGGGGGTCGGACTTGATGATCTCCTCAGGTCCCTTCCAACCTTACCAACTATGAAACCATGACACGTTTTGTTTGTCAGCAGCCTGAGGTAATGTTTCCAAGAAACTTCTGAACCTATCTCCTTGAAACTTGGCAAGCTTCATGGCATTAGAAGGTGCTACCATCCCTACAAGTTTCATCTAAATCAGACGACCAATGACAAAGTTGTAGTCAGTTTCGTGCTTCCCCCTTATAGTCTATGGGCAAAACATCAAAACAAAACCAAAGCAGCAAAACAGTTTTGACTAAATGAATCAGAACAGCGTTTTTGAAATTAAATGAAACTTGAAATGAAATACTGTTCCAGTGAAATGGCAAAGCAGAAGTCAAAACAAAACAGTGCTGTTTCACACAGCCCTAGTAGCCACCTCTCCCAAAAAGTAAACACAGACAATGATATTCAGCACTGGATAAAATCTGACTGTGCTGTCTTTGGACATCCCAAAATCATGTCTTTGATGATTGTGACATCAGGATTCAATCAAAATTTCTTATTTACCGGCTGTTGTCATTCTCACCCTGTTGTAATGGTGTGAAAGTTAGACAACATGTCAGAAACACTGACAGCTTTGGAACTTTACCATCAGTGATGTCTTTGAAAAATCCCCCATATCAACTGGAAGGACAGAAGAACAACTCCAGTGTTCTGGCTCAAGCAAACACCAGCATTATTGGAGCCCTGTTTATAGACCATCCGCTCTGTTGGACAGGATATATATTAAAGCATGCCTGAAAAATGGATGCCCTATACTCCCAACTCACTGATGGTCACTAATTTAGAAGTGGGTAAAATAAAAGATTTAAGGACACCTTGATGGCCGATTTGAAGACCATCAATAAGTGGGAGCACTGAACCATCCCCAATGGTGCCATGATGTATTATGAGGAACTGATCATTTCAAGCAAACTTGCCTCACTATTGAGGCAGATACACGAGAGAGACAAAGGGAAAGAGATGTGACCAAACATCACCAGAACCTAGTCCTTCCTGCCAGAACTATTTGCCAAAGTTTCATAGTTGGTAGGGTAGGAAGGAACCAAAGGAGATAATCTAGTCTGACCCCCTGCCATGGGCAGGAAAGGATGCTAGGATCAAATGACCTCCGCTAGGTGGCTGTCTAGCCTCCTTTTGAAGACCCCCAGGGTAGGGGCAAGCACCACTTCCCTTGGAAGTTGATTCCAGCTCCTAGCCACCCTGACAGTGAAGTAGTGCCTCCTGATATCTAGCCTGAATCTACTCTCAGTCAACTTATGGCCATTATTCCTTGTTACCCCCGGTAGTGGTTGGGGGAACAGGGACTCTCCCATTGCCTGCTGGTCCCCCTTGGCAAGTTTATAGATGGCCACCAGATCCCCTCTCAGCCTTCTTTTGTGGAGGCTGAACAGGTTCATGTCTTGTAGCCTCTCCTCATAGGGCCTGCCCTGCTCCCCCCTAATCATGTGAGTGGCCCTCCTCTGGACCCCGTCCACATCCCCTCTGAAGTGCGGTGCCCAGAACTGGATGCAGTACTCCGGCTGTGGCCTGACCAATGTCGCATAGAGGGGGAGGATCACCTCCTTGGACCTGCTTGTGATGCATCTGTGGATGCATGACAAGGTGCAGTTAGCCTTCCTGACCTTGTCCCCACATTGCCGCCCATGTTCGTTTTGGAATCAATAGTGATTCCAAGATCTTTTTCTGCCTCTGTGCTGACAAGAAGGGAGTTCCCCAGCCTGTAGGTATGCTGCTGGTTCTTCCTCCTCAGGTGCAACACCTTGCATTTGTTCATATTGAAACCCATCCTATTATTATCCGCCCACCTCTGTAACCTGTCGAGATCTAGTTGTAGCTTGTCCCATGTCTTCAATCAAACATCCAGATCTCAGATTGGCTTCCTCGATCAGCTGATAACCTCGATCTCACTGATAACTTCCAATTTACTGGGAGATTGTCGTTGTCTTATCAAGGGACTGATGTTGCCACCAATGACGACAGAAGAATGCCAACATAGGCGGTGCTAAGGGGAAACCGTCCTGCCTCCTGTTCCCCAGCTATGGGGGCAGTGCACAGTTGTAATATATCTTATAATACCTCATATCAAGAAAAGCTCTGTTTCCTCCTTGCCCCATGGAGTGTTTATCTTACAGTCCCAATGCTTCCCTGCCTCTTTTTCCCATCTCCCTTTCTAGTCTCTCTACAGGGGCAGAGGATATTTATTCTTGAACACTGGCTTTGTATAATCTTAGTTGTGGTTTTCATGGTACAATCTGAATCAAAATTTAACGTTAGAGGAATGCATTTACTGAAACAGCAAATCATAGAATACGATAATGATTTGGGCAACACATGAAAGTTTTCCCAAGCTACTGTGGAGGGCTATTTCTGTAGCTCCTCCTGTTCTTGGTGCCTAAGAAAGCAAATGAATGTGACTGTATAGCCATATATCCACATAGTCATAATATGGCTGTGAAACAGAGAAATAAACGTTATACAGCAAGTTCATCCTCCTTCAATATCGTTTTTGATTGAACAATGAGATTTTGCTAATTATACAGGTCTAAATGACTGAGAAATGCCAGTAGCAGCCTTCTACATGGCCTGGTCCTCTGGGAAACCTGACTAGTCTCCAGCAGGAGCATACTCCTGGAAGCTAATTGACTTTCAATCTGTACTTTACACCTCCGATGTCCACAGGCAAAAGAAAAGGCAGTGCAAAACTGCAGCCCTGGGAATGGAGAAAGGAAGAGACACGTAAGCATACATATTTTGCTGAGGGAGAGAGAAAGCTTGGTAGGCACGTATTCCTGCCATTCCATGCAGCTTAGTGACATGCACCTTGCTGAATGAGGCCAGAATACTACACAATTTTTCAAGTCACCTAATGCCTTGACTCTAGCTCTTCCTTACAGCTATGAATCCCTTGCCTAAAATCCAGAAGGTATTAGTGTTGGCTCCCCATTCCCCAGTACATATTTTAACTGGGCTTTTCTATAAGGTGTTTTTTTACAAGTAGCAAACTGACTGGCTGCGAGTGTTCTTCTGTCAGCATCTTTCATAAAAGGGAGCTAAACCATTAACAGGGACCCCAACCCTCTTTAATAGCAGGGAGGGAGGATTTGACCTAGGATGAAACACAGCTGGTAAATACCCAGAGCGGTAAAGGTGGAAGCACTGTCGATAAGCAAGCATTTTGAAGTAGAATGGTGCCAAACATAAGCTGTAGGAAGATATGAGTTTGCCTAGAGTTTTTGGTCTTGGGCACTGAGAGAAAGAGAGAGAGACAAAGGAAGAAGGAAAGAAAGAAAGAAAGAAAGAAAGAAAAACTCTTTTGTAGCTTAGTACCTAGCCAAGCAGACCTAAGTTCAAGTTTATATTCCCTCTGTTTCAGAAGCAACCGCAATAAAAAATTCTTCTCTAAATTACTCGGAAAAGAGACTTGAATCTGGATCCCCCGCATCCCAAGCCAATACCCTAATACACATGCACACCCCATGCCTCTAGTCAACTGTGTGGAAACAAAAAGTCTGCATCGTGCTGATGGGCAGTTAATTTCTTTTACATTATTTTTACAATGTTCTTTGTGATGTTGCAGCAGCTGTTCTGAGAATGGCGGATGTCCCCCGTCTATGCTCAATTTAACTCCTGGAATTTTAAAACAGTACATTGGGTAGAAAGTGAAAACTCCTTTTAAGCAATGAAGTGTGATGTCCTGCAGCAATATTACGTTTTTAATAACTTTTCAACTCTGTAAATGGAGGCAACTTGTTTACACCTTCCTTATAATATCCAAATTGACCCTCCTGACTCCCAGGGCCCATATTAATGTTTTATTTCCTATGGTTTTGCCCTTCAAAAATAAATCAAAAGATAATGCCTTTTTCAGCTTAGTTCTATTTACAGTGTGACACTGACAAAAATGACAAGAAAAAAAATATTGTAACATTAAAGTTTCCTTCTTTCTCTCCTTGTTATTATAATGATTTTATCTAGAAAGACTCTCCCAGTCCTGGGCTCTCAGCTTCTTTGAAGGGAGTTAACAGAACAAGTTTTTGTATTTTAATATTTTTTGTGCCCCCTCCCCACTCACCCCATACACACACAGTAAATGCCATATGATTTCTCATTCAGTGAATTCACTTGTGTGGCCGTATTATGATGAACATCGTAGCACCCTTGTCATGCACAGTGAGAGCACAGCTGAGATTTCTTCTTTTAAAGCAGTCAGCTGCCATAAAACCTAGACAGATTGAACTAATAGTGGTACATCTTCACTGTAGTTGAATTTCATCCAACTTACGGATTTCAATCACACAACAGTACTCTAGCATCAGCAGTTTGCTCTTTATCTGTTTGTGTCTGCTGTAGGAGATGCAGATCCCTTGGATTTTTTTCTACCCTTCCATATCTTGGCATTAGGCCTGCATTAACAAGAAGGCTGAGGTTTCCCATTGGACATAGGAGGCACAGATCCTACATAAATGGCTTTACACCAACTTCTATTTGCCCCCCTTCCATGGAGAGTCACAGGAAGTGAAGGAGTAGAAAAGCATCCATTGCTACACCAGAATTTTGGGTGCCAAATTTTCTTGCTACAACTGCAGCAGCTTAGAAGAGCCCTGAGGCTGCTCTTCGTTATGCCAGAGGACAAGTGAAGATCCTTTTAATTGAGAAGCACCTTACTAATGAGCTGCCTTATTACTCTACTTTCAGAATGAAAGTCTTGCTCAACTGAAGAGGGTGATAGAATGAGAACATTGGGGACAAATGTGTTGACTACAAATTAATACTGTACTTGAGGTGATCCATAGACTCCTCCTACATCCTATTATATAGAAGTCTCTGGTTCCATTTGTTATTATGGAAATAGCATTCTTTTATTTCTTCTTCCTTCCCACTCATCCTGTCTGAATTTCTGTGTAAATGATTTCAAGGCTACAAGTTACTCATTTGATCAATTAAATGTTCTTTATATCAATTACATTTTTTCTTCATGAAGTCCATGCAGAATTCAAGCTATAATTATGATAAAAATATACTAATAATTCTATTTTAAAGTGTTCTGAAGCCCTTGCCAAAACCTAATTGTGGAGCTGTGCATAGCTAGTAAGCAGATAGTTTCCAATGTGCTGATGTTAAAATGAGTGTGTGCTGTACAGGTAAGATTAAGAGGTGTAATGAACTGTAAAAAGAATGAAGGTGAATTCATACCTAGGTTAGTAATGTCTTTTCAGTCTGTTGGCCTGTAGATAGCTTCTTTCAGCTGTCATTTAAACACTGGCAATATATTGTTCTGTTTTAAATAAAGCAAGCCGTTTTCCCAGTTGGAATAACTTGGAATATATACTCTGGAAAATCCTCCACCTCAAATGGGAAGTTCACCACATAAACACCAACACCCTTACTAAAACCAATGTTACCAGCATTGGGTCAGTGATCCTCAAGCAACAACGTTGCTAGA
Organism: Gavialis gangeticus; assembly: GCF_001723915.1. Classification (NCBI taxonomy): domain Eukaryota; kingdom Metazoa; phylum Chordata; order Crocodylia; family Gavialidae; genus Gavialis; species Gavialis gangeticus. Next base: position 14,897,995 of record NW_017728995.1, read on the forward strand.
CCAGACATTGCGTGTGGGTCCATGACTCTTGACTCCTGAAACAAGTGCTCTGCTCTCAACTTAGTAACAGCCTGAGATCTCATAATGGCCAGAGAAAATGCTGAGAGGACACATTGAAGGTATATCTCAAGAAAATAGATGCTGACATCAAGCGCTGGGAGAAGCTGACTGTTGACTGACTCCAATGGTGCTGCTACTTCAACCAAGCGGCAGCCCATTTTGAGGTAAAGCTCTTGCCATCGAAGCAGACAAGAGAGAATGGAGGAAGGAAAAGGACAGAAATCCCAGCCTGCAGCCTACTCCCTGCTGCCAAAAGACCTATAACTACTCCAGGTGGAGCTGTGGCTCAAAGATTGGACTTTTAAATCACCCATAAATGAGCTGTGGTAGAGCTCATCCTCAAATCAATGGATTGTGTCTGACAACTGAATGGTAAATTGCAGTACAATACGCAAATCCAGTTACCACTGTTGACTTTCAGTGACGTTAAATGGACAGAGGATATTCAGCATTCAAAATGACAACATCCAGAATCCACTAGACAGAAAGGAGAATAAATATCTACAATTCCAACTTCTGCTTAGAGGCACAAAAAGTCACTATTTTATTCCAAATTACGTTATAGTTTGTATAATGTGAAAAGTACGCTCAGTATTTTTGCAGCTAGTAAGAAGACAAGTTTCCTGCCCTAAGAAGCTTACAACCTAAGCAAAAACTATAGAGTAAAAGGATGACAGAAGGGAAGTGACAGAACTGTGATGCTCCTCACACCTTTTGTGAGCTCTTTCACTTCCCTTTGAGCTTGTTTGTTTTGATGTCAGAGTCCTAGGGCCGTGTGTTATCAAAGATTATACTTCTATCTCAGAGTCTAAAAGCTCATTACTGGAATAGCTCCTATGGACTTTAATGGAAGGACCTGGAGGAGAAGAAGGGGAATTAAAGCAAAAATGGATCTGGGAGATAGTCATCTTCAGATCCTCTAAAACATCTGTAGTGCAAAGCTACAGTGTAGTTTACAACCTCCTCCTAAAGCTTATGCAGGTAATTTAATCCATTTACATGTCATTCTCCTTATACTAGCAATTCTTTAGAACAACATCTATTTTCTAATTGAGCAAAATCCTCATAACCTGTACATTTCCACTAATATTCATGGAATTATTTTGATGCTTAGTTCCTGAAGATTGAGTTGGTAGGATGTGGACTACAATGCACCAAATGGCTTTGGGGAGGCTCTTAATGTTCTACACTGCTTGGTATTTTTGGCTCTGTGAAGTCCATTTCCCCCTCTTAGTGAGCACAGTAGCTGCTAATGCATTTTTAAGCTTAATTCTATTTGGATCTACTTCCTGAGATACACCAAAATTACCCTGTTTAAAAGTGCCAGAGGGAGCAGCATGCTTCTCAGTCCCTTTGCAAAAAGAGCTGTTCGCAGCCAACAGAGTCATTTCCAACGTATTATTTTTCTCCCTCCCTCCATCTCCCTTAGTCTCTTCTTGCCTGAACATTGTGGTGGTTGGCTGCTGGCAAGAACAATCAGCCAAGTGAATTATTTATCTATGTCTTTCCTCATTATGCTAATAAGAAAATTTAACTACAACTCCTTCAGCCTTTCTTCTAGTAAACTGGTGCCACTCTGTAGGGGGCAAATAGGACATTTGGGAGTGTAATCATGCTAGGAGAATATATTTCTTTCATATCTGTTCCAAACAAGCTGCAGGAGTGAGCACAATAAGATCAGGTGAGCAGAAGAATTAAAGCAAATGTACATTTCATTTTCAATCTTTATTGTGTTCTTTCATCTCTTAACCTTCTACTACTTTAATAATATTGAGGTAGCTGCAGGCCTCAAAAGGCCAAACCTTCAAAGACAGGCTCTGCATTTGTATCTGACATTCTTTGGAGGCTTCCTGTAGGGTAGGCGCGTTCCCCTTAAAATGATAAAATAGACGAGCATTACAAAGAAGAAAAAAAATGCAAAGAAGAGAAAGCTCTCACGCAAACTTTTATGCAAAAACAAAATATATTTAATCTGTCATGGGTAAAATGAAGGCCCCATCTACGTCTAATCATGCCTTAAGTGGTCACCCAGACATACGTTCAGTCAATTAGTGGCGTGATAAAAAGAGGACTAAGGTATAAAATTATTCCACAAAGTATGTGTAGTAACTTAGCAGCTGTTTCCTATCACACCATTAATTGAACATGTGGCCAAAGGCCTCGGTGTCTGGGAACCCTGTCAGCTGATTAGAAGCTCCTAGCTGCAGGGTGCCCATTTGTACCCCTGAAACTGGGAGCTCCCAAGCTGACAGGGCTCCTAGTTCATACTGTTGCTTCATATTCAGTTTATGGTTTACTGTAAGCCCCAGCTCTTTAACTAAAGTACTGCAGCTTTCTCAGGCATTCTCCAGTCTGTATTTGTATGTGCAGTTATTCCACCCCACGTGCAGAACTGTCCAAATGTACACAGAGCCAAGTGTAGCACTATGGCTGCCTTGAACCAGAATTCAAGAATGCTAAGGCTATGAATATAAAAATGGGAATTGCACTCTCACAAATCTTGTTCAGAATACCTGATTAGATTATTTGATCTTTATCAGACAGAACTGATGATCATGGCACCCTAAATATGTCCCATGCCCTATATATCATAGCAACTATATTAAGAAAAGCATTCATTCCTGTAATGCTCCTATAAAATCTAGCCGCACGTGCTAAAGTTCAAGTCCAAGTGATAACCTTGTCTCTGATGGCAATGTTTGATGAGGAAGTAGATTAGTTCATAAAATCGAAGAAGCGAGAGGTGCAAGTGACCTACTATATCCCCCAGCTCCGTGTGTGAAAAGCAGTCCCTAGCAAGAGAATCGATCAGATTTAGAACATATAATACTTGACCTTGGCTGAAGTGTTGTAAAATGGTAAAACAATGGTATAATTTTTACAGTGGACTTTGTCCATGCTTTTCTCTGAAGTGCCACTTTATTAAAGGATTTTTGTGGGTGATTTCTTTTATTAGACCAACTGCATGGTTGGACTGGACTTAGACAAGCTTCTGAAAGCTTGTTTACAGTCCACAGTAAACTTCCTCTGGTCTCTTCTTTGTTTTTTAAATCATTCTCCTCCAGGAGCCTCACATCTTGGCCTGTATTTTTCCCATGGTTATTCTGAGAACATTTTTTTCAAAGCCCTTCTGTTACAGAGATACTGTCTTATTTTCTCCTTATTGGGATCCTGTTCTCTGCAACACAGGTTACCCCTTCACGGGGCAACAGAAGTGCCGTGACATGGGGCTCTCAGGAAGTTCTTGACATTCTGTCACTAGAGAGATGGAGGTGGGGTTGCAAAGTTACTCTGATGAGGTTTCCTATCCACCTAGGTAATATAAAGCCCCCAATAATTTGAACTTTGGATCATCCTGAGCCCAATGCTTCATTGTTCAGTAAGCAGAAGTATAGAAGCAAATCATGGC
>NW_017728995.1:14906463-14907297 GCF_001723915.1 Gavialis gangeticus
GAGCCCAGTGCTTCATTGTTCAGTAAGCAGAAGTATAGAAGCAAATCATGGCTTAAAGAAATGATTCCGTCAAGAGGCTGCAACACCCTGGGGTGGCTTTCATAGGTGCTATGGGCTGCCACTCAACATTAGCCCTGTTAGATGTGCAAACCTTATTCACAAGATAAAACCGGAGGCCACATCCAGATGAGAGCAGCAGTGTGATATGTGGCACCACAGACACATCTGCAGTGCCACATAGCACACATTCAGCTGTTCTCCATGCTGCAAGGAAGCATTGTGGGGGGTTTTGTGACTCCTGGATATCCAGAGCTCAAAAAAACACGCACAGAAATAAAGCGGAGTGGTGCATGCTGGGGCAGTGCATGCTGCTCAAAATTGGAGCCTGGACAGCCAGAGAGACAGGCTCTGAGTGGCAGGATCACTGCTGCTGCTGCAGCCCAGAAGACCCCCAGGACCCCAGGTAAGGCTGATGGGGTCAGCCCAGGTGCTGGCCCCAGTCTTCCCTACCCCACCTGGGTAACCTGCCGTATGCCAAAGGGTTCATGGCGCAGGCATTCTCCAAGGACAACTAGCAGCAGCACAAGGTGTACCTCTGCTAGCTGTCCCCAGGGAACCAAACGTCCATGCTCATGTGAATGCAGTCAGAGTTTTAAAATAGGAAACCGCAGTGTTAAAAACATGCTAACCTGTTGTAGGTTTTCTGAGTTCTTTGCAACAGAAGAATGCTCTATTATTTTTCTGTAGTAAAAAATTGAGAGTAAACTAAGAGTTAAATGTTTCCTAGAGATGTCTCCTATCTAACAAGGGGTTCTTGAGCCTAAAAATGTTGAG
>NW_017728995.1:14912297-14920566 GCF_001723915.1 Gavialis gangeticus
GTAGTAAAAAATTGAGAGTAAACTAAGAGTTAAATGTTTCCTAGAGATGTCTCCTATCTAACAAGGGGTTCTTGAGCCTAAAAATGTTGAGAACCACTGGCTTAAAGGGTGTAGACACACATGCAGGTTACTAAGCTCAGCTGCTACAAATAAAAGAAGGGGAGAGGCCAGGCCAAGGAAAACTTTTTGCCTGTTCCAAAACCGTAGATGGGCAGGACTTTGTCTAAACCCTACAGAAAAACACTTTTTATCTAGACTACTGAACAATTCTGGGAGGGGAAAAATTGTTTGTCAGACAATTCATTTCACCCTACATGCAACTGAGCGTTTTTGTGCAGATTTTTTAACACCCCCAGCCCTGTGCTTGAACCATTACTCTACTTTATAATATCTTAAAGTCAAATATTAATGATATGCTATGTTGTTGTTACTAAGCAAATCAATTGCATGCAAGTATAAGAAAAACGAAAAAGAAATATTGTGTCACTCAGCACATAATCATCCTGTGGTATTCACTTCCAGCAATAACTACTAAGTCACGCTCTATGGATAAATGATATAAGGGCAAGTACTGACAAATCAGATGATCCTTCATTCCCGGAACACTCACTAATTTTAGTGGGAGGTTTATATGTCCTAGGAATCAGGGCAGTGCCCATTATTTCTAGTTCTGGAAATAAGGCAAGTCAGATTTAATGATTCATAGTCTTAAGAGTCAGAAGGGAATATTTTGCTCATGGATAGTCAGGAAGAACTTGGTTGGTTCTTTCAATGTGAGAGTTTTGACCTTCCTCTGAAGAAGCAGATATTATCCATTGACAAATAAAGAATCCTGGAGCAGAGGGAGCAATGGTTTTATTCACCATGGAAATGGCATTGTGGTCTGTGTAAAGAAATAATAGACTGTTTTCAGCCATATTATGCTTCGTTTAAGGAAGAAAAACACCTTAGAATTAGTATTTTGACTGTATACATATAAACACCCTTTCCTGAGCCTCATATGCTATACATATAGCTATGGATATCATATGCGTTTACTCCACCTACTTGCAGTCACAAGAGATCTTGTGCCTTTTGCTGATTTAATATGAGTGGTATAGAATATCTCAGCAGTGAAGGGTGATTATTATATTTCTTTCATGAGTATGAAAGTCTCATAACTCACAGGCACCACAAGTGCCTACAGAGTTTGTGAGTTATTAGGGTTGGTCATGAGAGAGAGAAAAAAAGAGGCATAATCACTTTTTACTGGTGAAATATTCAATTTATTTTATGAGAAATCTTTTTTATTGATCACCATTCCCAGAATAGTAGGCAGCGAATAAAGCACTCAGGAAACCTCTTTGTCCATCCTTCCATGTTTCCATGCACAGTATATAACAGTTGCTTTTTTAAAAAAATATTGAGATAGAATAACTGAGCAGTAACTAAGTGAATTTTACACATATGTGTTCCACTCTTCAACATCTAAATATCTTTACTTCTCTTTGTTAAAAATTAAATCTGCTTTTCCCCCTTTCTGATTCATTCATTAATGTTTTCTTATAATGTGGAAAGCATGGGAATTCTCGGTCTGTACTAAACATAATGCTGTTTGATAATTTTACCATTTGCATTCCTTGAAAAAATGATTAAAAGGCCAGTTTGACTCAAATAAAGAAATCCAGAGTGCTATGGGACTGATTCTGCTCTAAATTAGGCCCCAGTTCAACAAGATATTGATATATCAGTAAAGTTTAGCAGCTCAAATAGTCTTCATTAGAACTTTTCATGTGCTTTAAGCTTCATACATGGTATTAAGCATGCTGTCTTTCAGGGCTTGAACTAGTGTGAATCAGTGGTAACCTCATGGAAATTAAAGTCCACTAGCATAAACTGTAAGCAGAATCAGGTCTAGACTTTATACTATAGAGACCTATTATTTTCAGAAAATGAATACAAGAATACAAGAATAAATTGTTAGGAGAAAGAGTCTGTACAGGTAATTAATAAAGGATTAAATACTGTGAAGGTTACTGAGATAGGTCTGGTGTACCGGTGAGAGCTGAAGCATTTGACGGCAATGCTTCTTTTTGGAATTTATTGTTCCGTTTTTAAACAAGGCTATGCTTCTGCTTTAGAAATTACAAAGATACACTGTATGTTGAGATTTTTTCTTGTTCTGTTTATAGATACAATGCATTCCATCACAGTGTGAGATGCTGAAGCTTTAGGAGGTGACAGCAGATGAGCAAAGTTCATGTATTTCCAAATTGGATTTCCTAGAAATTAATTGAATTTGTTGAGTGAGGATTTAAAAATCCAAGTGGTGCATTTTATTAGTATTATTGTTACACACAGGGGATTCAGTGTATCACTACTGTTAACAATAATAGAAGTTGTTGTGTGGATAACCTGCAATGTGTTTGTAACTGTTCTCCAGGCTTTGACTGTGTTAAAGGACTCAGGGATCTGGAAGGCTTGATTTCTTCTGAAAGGAGTCAGTTCAGCTGTGGGTCGAGGCATCTGGAAAGAGAGGACTTCCTGACTTGGGAGTGTGTGTAAACCCGAGATGGGTTCTGAATATTGGAGGGTCCCAGTTGTGGGCTGATCCTACATTGTACTGAAGTCAAACATACAGCTGAAGAAATATTGTTAATTGTCTGCCCATCTTTTTGAATTTCGTGATACTTTTCTACAGGCATCTGAAACAAGACAAGTTAAGTCTCTTTGTTAACAACCTGATTTCTGAGCCAGAAAAAATCTTTGAATAAACCAGTTACAGTAGCTACATTTCCAAGAATCAGTGAGGTGCAGGCAGCATAAAGACACAAGATATTCACTATAATGCCCCTGAGGGTACCCCAAAGGTTGATTTTTAAAAAGGTTATTTTACATATGCACTATATTGTGCATTTTACACATGCACAACCCATATTCATAGATTCATTCATAGATTCATAGACATTAGGGCTGGAAGGGACCTCGGGAGATCATCAAGTCCAGCCCCCTGCCTCAGGGGCAGGAAGTCAGCTGGGGTCAAAGGATCCAAGCAAGATAAACATCCAAATGTCTCTTAAAGGAGTCTACAGTAGCTGCTTGTACCACCTCTGGAGGCAGTCTGTTCCAGGCCTTGGGGGCTCAGACAGTAAAGAAGTTCTTCCTTATGTCCAGCCTGAAATGATCTTGGAGGAGTTTGTGACTGTTTGACCTTGTCATCCCTTGGGGCACTTTGGCGAACAGGAATTCCCTCAGATCCTGATGCACACCTCTGATGTACTTACAGGCAGCCACCAGGTGCCCCCTGAGCCTGTGCTTTTCCAGGCTGAAGAGTCCCATAGGTCTCAGCCTCTCATCATAAGGTCTGTTTTCCTGCCCTCTGATCATGCACATGGCTATCCTCTGCACTCTCTCAAGCTTCTCCACACCCTTTTTAAATTGTGGAGCCCAGAATTGGATGCAGTACTCCAGCTGAGTACCAAGGCTGAGTACAGCAGGAGGATGACATCCTGGGATTTGCTTGAGAAGCATCTACGGATGCAAGCCAGAGTTTTGCTCACTTTACCAGCTGCAACATCACACTGGTGGCTCATATTCATCTTGTGGTCAATCATGACCGCCAAGTCCCTTTTGGCCGTGGAGCTAGCAAGTGTAGCACTGCTGAGCCTATAAGCATGCTGTGGGTTTTTCTTCCCAAGGTGGAGTACCTTGCATTTTTCAGTGTTGAACACCATCAGGTTTTCATCTGCCCATTTTCTGAGCCTGTCAAGGTCAGCCTGGATCACCATCCTTGCTATACCCCAAAGTTTGGTGTCATCAGTCAACTTGGCCAGTCCACTTCTGATACCAATGTCTGCATCATTAATAAAGATGTTAAAGAGTATAGGCCCAAGGATGGAACCTTGGGGGATCCCACTGGTCATGGTGCACCACAATGATTTACTTCTGTCAACTACCACTCTCTGGGTCTGACCTTGGAGCCAATTCCCCAGCCATCTGACTGTGAAGTAGCCAAGGCCGCAGTTGGCCAGTTTTTCTATGAGATGATCATGGGATACCAGATTGAAGGCATTTTTAAAATCAAAATATATGACATCAATCTCCTCTCCCTTGTCCAGGTGATATGTCACCTGGTCATAGGAGATGAGATTGGCAAGACCTACCCGCAACAAACCGATGCTAGCTATCCCTCAGGATGTTGCTATCAGCCAGTTTGTCAAAAACAGTCTCTCTCATAATTTTTTCAAGATCTTCCTTCAGATAGATTCATAGATGTTAGGGCTGGAAGGGACCTTGAAGATCATCAAGGCCAGCCCCCTGCTCCAAGGGTAGGAAGTCAGCTAGGGTCAAAGGACCCCAGCAGATATGCATCCAAGCATTTCTTGCATAAGTCCAAAGTAAGTGCCTGCACCACTTCTGGATGGATTCTATTTCAGGTCTTGGGGGCTCGGACAGTAAAGAAAATTTTTCTTATGTCCAGCTTAAAATGGTCTTGTAGGAGTTTATGACCATTTGTCCTTGTTTTCCCTTGGGGCACCCTGGTGAACAGACATTCTCCCAGATCCTGATAAACACCTCTTGTGTACTTATAGGTAGCCACCAGGTCCCCCCTGAGCCTGTGCTTTTGCACACTGAAGAATCCAATGGCTCTCAGCCTCTCTTCATAGGGCCTGTTCTCCTGCTGTGTGATCATGCGCATGGCTCTCCTCTGGAATCTTTCAAGCTTCTCCACATCCTTCTTGAATTGCAGAGCCCAGAACTGGATGCAGTACTCCAGCTGTGGCTTCAGCAAGGCTGAGTACAGTGGGAGGATGACATCCTGAGATTTACTTGAGACATATCTATAGATGCAATCCAGGGGTTTTTTGCTTTACCAGCTGCGACATCGCATTGGTGGCTCATGTTCATCCTGTGGTCAATCAGGACCCGAAAGTCTCTTTCAGCAGTGGTGCTAGCAAGCGCAGCACTGCTGAGCCTATAAGTATGCCACGGGGGTCTTTTTCCATGGTGGAGTACCTTGCATTTATCAGCATTGAACGTCATCAGGTTTGTGTCCGCCCACTTACCAAGCTTATTCAAGTCAGCCTGGATCACTAGCCTGTCCTCAGGTGTGGACACTGCCCCAAAGTTTAGTGTCATCAGCAAACTTAGCCAGTGCACTTCTGACACCAATGTCCACATCACTGATAAAGATGTTGAAGATAACCGGTCCAAGGAGAGAGCCTTGGGGGACGCTACTGGTTATGGACTGCCATAATGACTCGCTGCCATCAATTACTACTCTCTGGGTCTGACCTCGGAGCCAATTTCCCAGCCATCAGACTGTGGTGTAGCTGAGGCCACATTTGTCCAATTTTTCCATGAGAAGGTCAGGGGACACCAGATCAAAGGCTTTTTAAAGTCCAGGTATATGACATCAATCTCTTCTCCCTTGTCCAGGTGATATGTCACCTGGTCATAGAAGGAGATGAGATTGGTCAAGCAAGACCTACCCACAACAAACCCATGCTGGCTATCTCTCAGGATGTTGCCCTCAGCCAGCTTGTCGAGAAGGGTCTCCTTGATAATTTTGTCCAGAATCTTTCCAGGGTTTGAGGTCAAGCTGACTGGCCTATAATTCCTGGGATCTACTTTCTGCCCTTTCTTGAAGATGGGTAGCAAATTGGCCTTCTTCAGTCTTCAGGTACTTCACCTGAGAGCCATGAATTTTCAAATATTTTTTCCAATGGTTGAGCTATGACACCTGCCAGCTCCTTGAGTACTCTAACGTGTAGTCTGTTAGGAACAGCTGACTTGAAGGTGTCCACCCTCTCAAGGTGATCCTTTACTAGATAAACACCAATGCTGCATATAAATACGCCTTCACCCTGGCCGTCCCATGTCTTGCTAGGCAGGACAGTCCCATTGGACTGACGAAAGACCGATGCAAAGTACCTGTTAACCAGGTTGGCCTTTTCGTGGGTGTAATAGTAAGAGCTTTGATAAGAGCAAAAGTTTTGCATGTTGATTCCATAGGAGGCCGGTGAAGTGGCACATAGCCTCCTGCTCTGTGAGTGTGACTGAGCCATGAACCTAGATAGTAGAATGTTGTCATGCAGTGGAATGTGGTAAACACCAGGTGCATTGGATCATGATTCATCCCCATTTTCCTAGCTTGTGATAACGTTGTTTACTTCAGACTATATAAGCTGTATATTCTCGGGTTGCTAGGGGTTCCTCCACTCTGGCAAGAGTCCTGACTTGCGCGGGGCCCCAGTGCAGGCTATCGCATCCCCAGGATCAGGACTCTCCGGGGCCAGGGGAACCATGCGGGCTAGCGGCTGCTGCCTAAGGCTGATGTGAGGTGACTGACCTCTCTGCTCTGTTCTATCGCCTGCTTCTGCGAGTATCCTTAAATAAAGCTTTGCAAGAGTGAAAACAACCGTGAGTACGTCTTTTGTTCAAGTGTGGGGAATCTGCTGAACCCAATAGTTCAAGCTAAGACAGTGGGTGTCCGCTATCAACTGGGTATCAACTGTCTGGTTTGTTTCAGCAGGGGTCCAATGTTACCCTTGCTTCTCTTCTGACTCCCTACATATCTGAAAAAGTACTTTTTGTTAGCCTCGATATGTGAAGCCAGATGGAGCTTGGTTGCAGCTTTGACTTTCCTTATCTACTCCCTGCAGGTACAGACAAGTGCTGAGTAATCTTCCTTGGAAGTAGGTTCCAACCTTCCATCCTTTATAAGTCTCTCTTTTGAGGCGTAGGAGGTCCTTGAGTTCCCTGCTGAGCCAAGGGGGTTGCTGTGCCCTTTTGCTACCCTTCCTCTGAGATGGGATGGCCATCACTTGTGTCAGGATCACTCCCTTGAGGAACAATCACTCCTCTTGGACTCCTCTGCCTATCGAGTCATGGTCCCTTAGGGCCTTGGCAACGAGCCTCCTGAGCTTGGCAAAGTCAGCTTTCTTAAAGTCAAGGACTTCTGCTTTGCTGACTGACTTGCCAGCTTTGCAATGGATAGTAGAGGTGATTAGCTCATGGTCACTATCACCCAAATTTCCATCTATTCTTAGGTCACTGACTATGTCATCCCCTTTGGCCAGTACCAGGTCCAACAACACTTTGCCTCTTGTCGGCCCATAGACTTCTTGAGTCAGGTAAAGCTCATCCACGAACGTGAGAAGGCTTTGCGACTGATCAGATTTGGCCGAATGCTCTTCCCATGAAATGTCCGGGCATTTGAAGTCTCCCATAACAACCATGCACTGAGAGCATGTAGCCTCAGCCAGTTCCCTGATGCATTCCTGGTCCAGCTCTTGTTTCTGGTTAGGAGGTCTGTAGTAGACTCCTACCATGATGTCCCCTGAGCCACATTCCCCACGTATTTTGACCCAGAAAGACTCCAGTCATCCCTCCTGGGTGCCAATGTCAGTCTGGAGGGACGTGTAGCTGTCCTTGACATAGATGGCTACACCCCCACACCTTTTATCTGCATGATCTCACCTGTACAGGGTATAGCCATCTATATCTGTGGCCTAGTCACAGGTATAGATCTGCTTTATGGCAGATGGTGAAGGTGATCAGTTCATGGTCACTGTCTCCCAGCTTCCCTTTGATTGTTAGAACACTGATTAAGTTATCCCCTAATGCTAGTACCAAGTCGAGCAGCACTTTGTCTCTCATCAGTCCATAGACTTCTTGAGTCAGATAGAGCTCATCCATGCAACCATTCGGATTTGGCCGAGTGATCTTCCCATGAGGGGGAGAAGCAAGGGGGGCAAGAGTGCCTGAAAGCCCCCCTGGCTCACCAAGGGTGTCCAGGAATGCCTGCTTAACAAAAAGGAGGCGTACACCCAGTGGAAGGGGGGTGCTATCTCCAAAGAGGAGTATACCTCCTCTGCTCGCACCTGTAGGGGGGCTGTCAGGAAAGCTAAGGCGGACATAGAGCTAGGACTAGCGTCCAAGATCAAGGAAAATAAAAAGTCCTTTTTCAAATATATAAGGAGGATGAAGAAGGCACCGGGTAATGTGGGGCCTCTGCAATGTACACTGGGCAATCTGGTGGTTGCGGCAGAGGAGAAAGTGGAACTCTTTAACCAATTCTTCATCTCCATTTTCTTGTGCAGGGACTGGGACTTCCCCGCTGTGATGCCAGACGGACTCGAGGGGAATGCCTCCAGACCTCAGGCTGGGAAGGACCGGGTTAGAGAGCTTCTGGAGGGGCTGGACATGTTCAGGTCAGCGGGTCCAGATGCTCTCCACCCCAGGGTGTTGAGGGAGCTAGCTGGGGTTATTGCAGGGCCCTTGGCAC
>NW_017728995.1:14920940-14934769 GCF_001723915.1 Gavialis gangeticus
GGGGACAACAGGGCAGACCCTACAATGAGAGGCTGTGGGACCTGAACCTGTTCAGCCTTCACAAGAGAAGGCTGAGGGGGCACCTGGTGACTGTCTATAAACTCACTAGGGGGGACCAGAAGGGTTTTGGGGAGACACTGTTTCCCCTAGCGCCCCCTGGCATGACAAGGAATAATGGACAAAATTATTGGAAAGTAGGTTTAGATTAAACAGCCACAAGAACTACTTTACAGTTAGGGTGGCTAGGAGCTGGAACCAACTTCCAAGAGAAGTGGTGCTGGCTCCTACCCTGGGGGTCTTTAAGAAGAGGCTTGATGCCTACCTGGCTGGACTCATTTGAGTCCAGTTTTTCTCCTGCCCAGGTGGGGGGTCAGACTTGAAGATCTACAAGGTCCCTTCCAACCCTACTTCTATGATTCAATGATTCTATGAGATGTTTTGGTAGTTGAAGTCTCCCATGACAACCATATGCACAATGTCTAACCAGACTAATCTTCACTGCCATTCTTACTCTCTCACAATTAAGCACACTCTTTACCTCTAATAAAAGTCAGGCTGGATATCCTACAGCAAATGGGATTTTTAAAGTGTTTGGCATTAGCTTAAATCTGTTCCCACTGAATTCAGGAACAAGACTCCCATGTTACCATTTAAAGTAACTCAGTTTGGACTTTTTTAGTGAAAACTGCAAAATGTTGAGCCAAAATAGAAAAACAGGAGCTTTTCTGTGTCAGATTTGTCATAATTTAAATGCCACTGATTTCTACATATATCTTCCTGATTTACACCACACAGAGTTAAGAAAAATCAACTATAATTATCAAGCTAAACATGTATAAATTAAACCACATTGATTTCTACCTTCTGCATCCCCCCTCCCACTGATCCTCTCAACTCCAAAGTAAAGTGTCTTTAGTCCTTTTGTATAAGTTAATCCTCCTTTAAGGCTACTTTATTTTTGAATTACTGCATCCACAAGGGGTCCAAAGCACTTTAACTTATGGGCATTAATGCTACAGCCTTCATAAATTCGTCTTAACTTTCCTGTGTGTCCCCTGATGGATAAGATCTGGTGAGAGGAGTCTCAGAATGAGACTTTTCTATAAGGCCCATATTTTCAGCAAAACTCTAGGGATATAAACACAAAACTGTGGATTTCTTTTGTTGCTATCCATGACAGCATTTTAAGTCTTATCTCTATTATTTTGTCTGCTAGTTAAATAAATGCCAACCGGGAACTATTTTAGTAGCCCCTTTGAAAACTACAACATAATTCAGGTAGTCAATAGTACTAAAATTAATTTACCAGATAAAATCAGTTAGGATTCACAATAAGGCACTTTTCATAAGAATTAGCATTCTGACTTGCCAATAGCTCTTGTTCAAACAGTGCAGGAGCCATAGGCTAGACTGCAGGCTTGAGTTGTGCAAAGAAGTGATGCTTGCTAATTAAACTGTCAAACTAATTTTATTAATAAAATTATAATTTCTCATTTTCCTAATCCATATTTTGCTTTGCTCCTGAATGCACACTATTCCAGCATACAAACTACTCTGCATATGTCATTCATAAAAGACCAATGGGTGTTGATCAAGTATAAATGTGTTGCTGGGATCAAAGTGTTAAAGATGTATATACATTTGTTAGTATTTATTTATATAGTAAGAGATCTTGATATATTTGAAGTTGATTTTATCATCTTTAAGGTCTGGTTGCTGCAAACTAGTGTTCAGTCAAATAATTAGTTTACAGAGGCATTCATAGATCTTTATTCTGCTACAGAAAGAATTAAAACAAACCAAAGAGCATATCTAATATGGAGTGAATTCCCAGAAATCTATCAATCCTGTGAATGCTCTTTGCCTCTCTGCCATGTAATAAGACTCTCACAATTGGTTTCATTCATGCAGAATTTGACATTGGTGCAGTAAGCATATAAACTCAGGCCATTAAAACTCATAAAGATTTAATACTGAAGAGAGGTACATTTTAGACTGGTGGCTTTTAGACCTTTTTAGACTTGAGGCACTGCTCCATAGGAAATGCCCTGGGAAAATGCCAGCTTTTCATTTTCACTCATTTTCTTACCACATAATAAAGCAATTCTTCAGTTGCTAAGAATTCAGAAATACCACAATAGGTCAGAATGCTATTCACACTACGGATTCTTATTTGAAACATCTTGGTTTATCTTGTGAATTATGTTGGCACACATAACAGTGGCACCCTGCAGCACCCCTGAAAGGATCTCAAAGTGCATGGGCAACTGGTGCTGCTTTAGTCAGGGAGAACACATACCCCCCTGCAACCTGTCTCGCTGCCCAGGGTGGGGTCCCCTATGGTAGATCTTGCTGCCAAGAGGGAGTTCCCTGCAGCCAATCATTGTGGCCGATCATTGCAGCCACTTCTGGGAGCGGCTGTGGCCACTTCTGGGAGCAGCTGCGGTGATTAGACAGCACTTGCAGAGGGAGCATCAGTGCTCCTGCCTGCCTCCCCTGCCCACCACCTAAGCCATGAGCGCAGCCAATCAGGGGGTGCACCAATGCTCTTAGTGGGTGTAAGTACACCAGTGCTCTCACTGGGTGCACATGTACCCCCGTGCAGCCCCTACGCATCGCCACTGTCAAGGTGCCTCAATCCTGATTGAGAATCACTGTTCTAGATGCAGATTTGAACTGGTTATGGCTTCTACTGACTCAAAACTGCAAATACAATTTTATGCTAATAAATGTATTAAAAGTACTAATAAAATTAAGAGAATACTTGTGACACCCACCTCACCAACCGAAAAATGCCTTTATACAGAAAGGACACTCCGACAAAGATCATATTTTTTAATGAGTCTTTAAGTTATCTACTTCAGTGGGGGGGTCTACAAAAAGAACCCCCCACTGACTGCATACCCCTGGTTTTCACCTATCATCCAACACCTGAACTGACAGGAAGAATCATCTAACAATTGTAGCCCTGAGAGAAGTATTCCTAGCCTCCCCCACTCCTGGCTGTCAAACAACCCCTAACCTTGCCCATCAGAAGCAAACTCCACAATGAGCAGTAGACAATCCTGTCTTAATAGTAAATGAAAAACCTGTCAGCTTGTCTCCACCACATACAATAGCCCCCTCTCCACCGCATGTCCTCATGGAAACTATGTGGATAAAACTAGATGTAAGGTAGGCTTTAAAAAAAATTATCACAAGAAAAAAATATAAAGGAAAGTCACATACATGTGAGCAAGGGAACACATTTTCATAGAGCAATGAATCTTTTTCTGATATTACACTTCTCATGCTCAAGGGAAATACACATAAACCAGTATAAGTGATCAGAAATCAGCTCAAATCTGTAACACAACAGAAGTTCAGTGCATATGAACTATTTTCAAAATAGCCAAAACTGGTTTAAGATAAACCTGAATGGATATATCAGATTTAACTGATTTAGGTTAAATCAGTTTATTGAACTTAAGTTCCAGATCCCCTCCAGATTCAAGTTAACTCACAGTCCCCCCACATCCCATGATGCTTTGCACCTCCCTGTAAACCCCACCCCCTTGCAGGGTGCACATCCCTGCAACCCACTGCCCCCACCTTGCAGGGTGGGCAAGCTAGTCTTTCCCCAAGCTGTCTGCTCCAGCTAAAAAGTGGGGTATGCTCTACAGCCCCCAGCTTCTAGCCTGGGCCACTGCAGGCATGTGGCTGCATTTCCAGACTTAAAAGTGAATAACTGTTCACTTGCTTATTGGTTCAATCTGTGCAGCTTAGACTAAACTGCAGAGATTTAATCAATTCAGCCTTGAGCTTTTTGACTGTTTGTACTTAGCCTAAAAAACATGGACTAAGAACAGACATTGACTTTATGGCTCATTACAATCTACCTATGATCTCTGTTGAGCTCTGTGTACTCCACAGGTAATAACAACCCTCTTCCCTCTTAATAGTTTTTCTCTTACATCAAACAGATTATCCTTTCCACTGCACTCCTTTTGTCTTATAGCTACTCCTATCTGACAGCCTTCTTCTATTTCTTTAAATGCCTGTTTATAGATGGGGCATTGTTCTATCTGCTACTTAGCTTAAATTCTGTAATACTTTCCCAGACCCAAGGAAGGGAGCCTTGTGCCCAAAAGTTTGTCTAAGATCTTTCCCAACCATACAGTTGGTCCAATAAAAGACACCATCCCCCCAAAATATCCTTGCTTTTCACAATAAAAATTAAAATGTTTATGAGCAGGTAGTACATGAAATAAGTACTGAATTCTGGTATATATCAGTTATCATAATGGGGCAATATTTCATATAAATTAAATTATCAAGAAATCTTTTACTGTCTGCCTCTTTTACTATACTTTGTTGGTCATTTCTGGGGAAACCTGAAATAAGACCTTTAGCTATGCTTGCTTTTAATAATCCTTTTAAGAAACAGATTGTTTGAGTCTCCATTAAATGTTTTACTCTCGATACAGTATGATGTAATCCTTTAATGATTTACTGGCATGCACTGGATCAAGGTGGTGCAGAAACTAATGCACAAGAGAGATGTTCATTTCAGCTGAAGCTGCTGCTAGATATATGAGAATACAAAGTTGTTGTATTAATCTGAATGGAAGTATACTGGTGTAACTAAAATCAGAATTCAGTCTCTGACAATCACTCTGGTCTGTTTCATAAAAATATCTGTTCAAACTGCAACAGCAGTCAACATCAAATGAGAGATTAGTAGTGAAACCCAGCTTGACTACTGCATTTTGTTCATTAAAGTTTTACAATGCAATATGCACATAGTTTACCTGGAAGACCATCTTAATGTGTTTGTGTTTCTGAAGGGGCTGGTTCTCCTGGGAAGGTGAAGCTTTAAATGGATTTTCCAAGGTGTGTCACACTGAAGCAAATTGCACTTTCCTTGTGCCATATTTGGCTTGTGCATCTAAAAAACAGAGGACTGTGGTTTTATATGTAATGGCTGAATTCTGCTAGCTTCTAAAACACATATAAAGAACCTTATCTTTACAATATACCTAAAGTAAATAACCACAAACCAATAAAAAGGAAAAAGAGATTTCTTTTATGGAAATTAAGTGACAGTGTCTAGGACAAACAACCTATGTAAAACTATTGATAAAATAATCTGTAGTGTTACTATATCATTGTAATAGCATGCAGTAGAATGTAAAAGAAAGCTGTACTAAAACAAATAGCAAACACTAAAGCTCATTCAACGAGCTCACAATCTAAGACCACAAGGAGCACTAGTGAAGAACCACTGAAACAGATTCTGAACAAAGACTTTTATTAGAATAAGGAATGCAGCATTATCCCACTAAGCATTTGCCCCCTCTCTGCTTCTTTGGGGAGCTTTTTAATTAACAACTGGACCCATTTGCTGTAAATATAAAGAGGCTGTAAACATCTTTCATTGATTCTTTCTGTATAACCAGCCATAAGAGCAAGTAGCTTTTGGCCATTAAATAATTTTTTGCATAAGTCTCTGTGATATCCTGTGGCTTTGAGGATGGTTTCTCCTGTTGATACACTGGATCCTCAAATCTCCAAGGGAAACAGACTCTTGCTCGAAAGGCTCAAGATACTTCTCAGCAGAATTATTTCCCTTCC
Organism: Gavialis gangeticus; assembly: GCF_001723915.1. Taxonomy (NCBI): domain Eukaryota; kingdom Metazoa; phylum Chordata; order Crocodylia; family Gavialidae; genus Gavialis; species Gavialis gangeticus. The sequence continues at coordinate 14,926,554 of NW_017728995.1, forward strand.
CCAAGCATCATTATTACTAGGATCATGCATTAATACAGCTGAGATTTGAACTAGCAGAAGATGCTGCCTCATTCTCCTTCGCTAAGCATTCTGCTTAGGCTTCGGTATAAAAGGTGACAAGCTAAAGTAACAATAGTTAATAGTCCAGTTTCTTTTCCCCACTCAACTTTTGATTTGGGCAGTATCCTGGTGCTTAAAAAAAAAAAGATTCCCAGCATCAAGGTAGAGAGCTACTTTGTACCGTCATCATTCATCATCACTGGCAGCCATCAGTCTTGGGAGATCATGGGGATTGAGCGCTTGGAAGGTTACCAGCTACTAGCACAGCTTCCTGAGAGGCTAAGGAGTATGATGCATGACAGTCGGACCCTCCAGCAGATTGCACATACAAACTCAGTTGAGCTTGCACTAGTATGCTGAGTACCGTTTTGTCTTGCCTGCCTCGGATGCCTCTCCTCTAGCTCATCACTAACCCTCTCCGTCTCAAAGCAATGTAGGCACTGCTTCATGGTAGCTTTCCACTGACAGCGGTCTGAAGTGATTGATTCCCAGTGTTGGTCATCAACAAAACAGAGTTTGTGCCCTCCAAGTTGATGTTTGCCAGTGGCCAGCTCACCATAGAGTATGTCCTTGGGGATTCAGCCATTGCTCATACAGTTCACTTGTCCTAACCAATGGAGGCGTCTCTGTCTTAGAAGCACAAACATACTGGGTATCTTGACCCATTCCAGATCAGTGGAGTTGGAGATTTTGTCATGCCATATTATGTCCAGGATACAGTGAAGACATTGAAGATGGAAACTGTTTAGTTTTCTTTCTTCCTTGGCATAAGGAGTCCACATTTCGCTGCCATACAATAGAAAGCTAAGTATGCAACCACTGTAGATAGATATCTTTGTTGACAGAATGAGTGCTCTTTTTGTCCAAACTCTCTTTTGAAGTTTATCCATGACATCGCTTGGCTTTCCAATGCGAGCTTTAATTTCAGTTCCCAAGATTTTGTGAGATGGTGGAACTCAAGTAAATGAATTTTTCAGCCACTTCCAGGCTTTCATCAGTTATTCTAACTTCAGGAGGGCAGTCAATTTTTGTACCCATGACTACTGTTTTCTTTAAGCTAATGGTCAAACTAAAATCATCACAAGCACAAGCAAGGTGATGCATGAGACTTTGCAGTCCTGTTTCTGAATGACTAACAATTGTTGTGTCATCAGCAAAAAGCATTTCATGGACAAGAACTTCTCAGGTTTTTGTTTCTGCTTTGAGACAAACAAGGTTAAAGGGTTTCCCATCAAATCTAGTCTGAAGTATACTCCTTTTGAACAGCCACTGAATGCATATTTGAGTAGGACAATGAAGAAAATCCCCCAAAGCTTCAGAGCTAGAACACAGCCCTGTTTGATACCACTCTTGGTTTCACATTCTTCCAAACATGACCCATCAAACTGCACCATTCCACACGTGCTGACATGGAAGGACTTCATGATGCTTAGGAGCTTAGGAGGGCAACCAGCCTTCTTTAGGATCAGAACAAACCATCTCTGCTGACAAGATCAAAAGCTTTGGTGAGATCAAAAAATGCTATTTACAGACATTTATTTTGTTCATGGAACTTTTCTGCTACTGTCTCAAGGAGAATATCATATCCATCATGGATCTACCAAATCTGAAACCACACAGAAACTCAGTCTTAGCAGGACAACTTTGGAGAACAGTTTCCCAATGATGTAAAGTAGGATATACCATGATAGTTATTGCAGTCACTCATATCACCTTTGTTTTTGTACACAGTAACAATGCTTGCATCCTTCATATCTTAAGGAATTTCACCTTCTTTCTAACACATACATATTAGTTCATGCAGATAGAAGAGAAGGACAGATTTCCTGCACTTAATAACTTCAGCCGGTATGAAATCCACACCTGGGGCTTTACCACAAGCAAGCTGATCAGAGGCTTTTCCTACTTCATCTATAGTAGGTTCATGGTCAAGTGCTGTCAGGGTTGAGAGGTCTTCAAGTGTGCCGAGAGCAAAGTCACGGACCACATTTTCATGACAGTAGAGTTCTGAGTAATGTTCAACCTATTGATCCATCTGCTTATTCCAGTCATTGATGACTTCACCTGTGGTGGATTTTAAAGGGATGGTCTTCCTCAGAACAGGCCCAAGAGTTTTCCTGATGCCCCTATACATTGCTTGCATGTCACCTCAGTCTGCATCTTTTTGGATACTTTCACATAGTTGTAACCAATAATCATTTGCACACCATCTTTCTCTACATTTGTCCTTTTGCTGAATCCCTTGAAGTGCCTGCAAATTGGAGTGACTAGGGTCAGTCACACTTATATTTAAGGAGACCTGACTGTTTCTTTTATATGAGTGGGATCATTTCAGAGTGTACCATCAGAGTGACCCAAAATAGCAATAAATACTCAGTGATTTAGATTCTAGATCTTCCTGCAAGTGCTCCTCATAGTAACCACAAGCAAAAAGAAAATCAAAGAACAAATAGGCAGATTTGCTTCTAAATCATATGTTTTCCATTATGTTTCATGACAAGACATCTGGTGTTTCACATAGTATGCAAGAATCTATTTTCCAGATCAGAACTGACACTTGCAGGACATGCAAAGATGTGAAAAAGCTTTCCCTCAACCCCAAGTAGCCTTTCTGCAAAGGAAGATCACAATAGCAGCTCTCTGATCTGTGAAAGTCATTTTACTAATTTAGTCTAGAGAAAACAAGAGAAAGCTAAATTTGTCTCCACAAAATGTCTGCAGAAAGTGGGAAGAAAAAAAGGGAGATAGTGTCACACAATTAAATATACTGTAAATCCAGAGAGGCATTTAACAGAGTTCTTCAAACCAAATAAGCAAACAGTGAGCTTCAGCATAAGAAACAACCTGGGTTTTACAGAACTCTAGCAGGGGAGGGTGCTGCTGACTTACTCACCATCCTAATACACTCACTAATCACTTGTGACATGTTTCACCAAAGATGACAGGTAAAAGAGAGTGGGCTCTTTTTAGAAACAGCCGAACTTGCTTAATATGGCATTTTTTGACATGACATGAAGCCTGTTCACTTCGTTTGGCAAAAGAAGTTATTCTTGTCAAATACACATAGTAACTGCAAAATACAAGTGCTATACTAGACCAACTTGAAGTTCTCCGAGTGACTTTTGCTAACAAACACTGAGTCATGATTTTTATTGTTGTCTATTTCTTCTACAACCACTAGTTTTGAGAACATGGTGAGCAATTCATTTCCCTCAAATGTCTGGAAATTGATATCTCCCTCCCCACTTTTTGAAAATAGCTCTCTCAATCTGTCTGTTTATAAGTGGTTGAAATAACAGTTTCTGCCTTCTCATGAACAAAAGTCAAACTTTTTACCCGTGCCTGGTTCCTGCTTAGCTACCGTTATGCCTTTCTTAATCAGAGGCTAGCCAAGAGCTAAATTTAGCTCTTGACATACTTAAAGAAGTCAGAGATTCTGCAAGCTGTTCTATCTTATAGCAGCTAGAATCATCCACCAGAAGGGAACTGCTGCAGGAAAGCATTTGTTGCCTGTGAGAGCTCATTCCTCTCTGAACCGGACAGTCTCAAAGGTGCCATCATCCCCTGCCTCTTGCTTGTTGAGAGGTATATTTGAAAAGAGAACTTGTTGTTTACATGTGAGTATTAGAGCTATCCAGGAAAGGTTCTTTTTTCTGGAAACACAGAAGTTCAACAGATAGAGCTGCAAAGTATTCTGTGGCCAAAGCCATACCTGCATCCCATATTTTTAGTCCTAGGACCTTGTTACACATTGCACTTTGAGCTGCTCAGATGCTGACCGGTGTTAGCGCTGGCTAGCGTTGGAGCACATTCAAGCCAGCAGGTAAGAATTCCCCCTTGGTCTCCTCCCTTCCTATTCCAGCCTTCCCTTCTTCCTCAGCTCCCCACGGCTCTCCCCTGCCCCCTAGGTCTGACAGCTCACCCATACCCCGTGTGTCCGCCAACTTACTTACGGCTACCTGCCCAGCCCAGCCCAGCCCAGCCCAGCCCAGCCCAGGGAGCAGCAGTGGCTGCAGCAGCCAGGCAGGCAGGTTCCCCTTCCCTGCCTGGTCCCCTGGGCGTGTACAGATAAGGGGGAGGGGCAGCAGTGGGCCTGATTCAGGCCAGCAGGAGGAGGATGGTGGCAGGGGACCACTCATATGTAGCCTGGAGTGATTACACATTAGTGTAACATGGACCAAGGATAAACCTAGCCTGGACTGGTGCAACTTTAAGATGCCTAAAGAGTGCTCAAAACTAGTTGAAAGTGTTAATGTGCAGACAATCCAGGGGTTAAAAGCTCAAGAAGCCACCTAAAATGAATGTGTGACAAGGTCCTTAGATCTTGTAATTTCAGTTTCAGAATCTCCTGACCATTTTGGAATTAATTTGGGAGACTTTGAATGTGCTGACTGTGTTGCTAATTCACTGTTAAAGAAGCATATTATGACTGGACAACATTGTTAAGCGTGATTTCTTTGTTGCAGCCATCCTTGATCAGGGTTCTACTGGGCTAGACACACTATCCATAACTAACAAAAAGATATAAATCAGGTACTACTTCATCCATGTCAGTTTAGGAATAACTAAGGAATGACCTTCCTTGTGTTGTCAGTCTTCTTCCTCCTATTCTTCCCAATTCTGTAACCCAGACTTTGATTTTGCTATAAGAAGAGATTGGTGCCTAATCCATATAAACACAGTTACCATTTATGAATAATAATCCATGCATCTAATAGTTTGATCTAGTTCCTGCTTCACCAGACCCATCTCTGGAGCTGCCATTGAAGTCAATGGGAATTTTGCATTCATATCTGTTGGTAAAACTGGGATAAGAACAGTATTAGAAGTGTGTATTCACTGAGTATTATAGCAATAGATGATAAATTTTACCTCACAGACTGTTAAGGTCACTCAACCAACAACGGTCTACTAATGAAGGCACTAATAAAAGTGTTGAAATTACAGAAGGACAAGATCTATTTAGTCCACCTTCCTGTAATTAGTAGCTACTGAAAAATGCATAACCTGTCATTTCTTACTGCCTAATTAAAGGCATTATTTTTAATGGTGTCTTTATTTTCAGACAACAGAGTGACTTTCCTAAAAATGACTTCCATTCCCTTTTTTTTTTAGTGTCCTGATGCACTATTTTGTGATATAACACAGGTGATTGCCTCATTGACGTCTCTAGTCACTGAAGTAGAAGACATCCCAAAATGACACCGCAACCCACAACTACAGATGATAAAGCAAAATTGAACTAGACTAAAGGAGGGCTGTCAGACTTAAATCCTGCAGGCCAGATACGGCCTGCAGAGGTGTTTCCTCTAGCCTGCAGGCCTCCCAAAGGAACCCGAAATTCAGGGGGTGGGACCTGGCACAGAACTCAGAGGCCACACTGGGAATGGCCTTCAGCAGGGGGGTGAGCACCTAACACAGCACCACTCACTGCCACTGCTCATCCTGCCACTTGTCCCATTGACACCTGATCTGGAATTAGCTCAGGCTACATGGCAATTTGGACACGTGGTTCTTCTGTCATGTACTCAAGAAATTCTCAATTATTTGCCATGGAATTACTCCCAATTTACGCCATGTTAATGGAGAGAGGAAGGAAGCCTAGACAGAAAATGAAATAAAGTACTGTTCTACTTTCTTCTCCTTGTGAAAAATCTCTTGGATTTACAGAGGTTGTGAACTCTTTAAAAAGGCAATCTGAACCTGAGTGGAAGCAAGGCTTTTCATAAGAAACACTGGGGTTGGTGGGTTTTTTGGAGGCGGGAGGATAGGGTTGAAGGGGGTTGTTTGTTTATATCAGCATACAAGCACCATGCTGGCATACTGGTGAATTTTCCTGTCTTAAGGGCAGTGATTCTCAACCAAGATGCTACTGTCATTGTAACAGCCAGGGGAATTGTACCTGCAGAGCCAGATTGGGAAGTCACTGTGGCCAGGGCTCTCGCTGTTGCTGTAACACTTCCCAGGCCAACCTCAAAAGCTCCTCCCAGAAAGAGAGGCATACAGCCAGTTCCACCTACATCGTTCTGTTTCTGCGAAATATGGTGCGAGGTCAGACTGGGAAGGGCTGTGGTGAGAGCAGGCATTCCTGCTACAGCTGCTTTCTGATTTGGGTCTGCAGAGATCCACGTGGCAGCAGTGGGCACCCGTGCCTGTGCCGTGGCACCCCTAGCAGGGTTTTGCATCAGCCCAGGGACTCCTAAATGCTAAGGGATGCCCTCAATACACCACATAACACCTTTTATCTTAATCTTAATTTGTGAAATGGAGGGTAATTTGTAGCATCAACTGAACTGGGGCAAAGGACAAAACAGACTATTTTTTGGATCCTTCTAACTGTAGGGGGCTGCACTTGATACCAACATAGTCCTAACACTCCTACTGCTTTTAGAAGCAAAGACCTAGTATTAAAAATGAAAGCAAGAATTAAATAGTATCTTCCTTCTAACATCTGAATTATTTTCTGTAATGTTTCTGGTATTGATGAGATTGCTGAGGGAGTAGAAACCTGAGAATTTAATCTAACCAACCTTCCTGATAACATACAATATTTGCTAGATCTAGATGGAATTTATATTCACACTGATTTATAAAACTGAACGCATCTCATGTTTCTACTATTTTGCACATTACTCATCATTTAGAAAGTTAATACATTATCATATTTACTCCCAAGTACAGTTTAAAAATATGTTCAGAGTTATAGATAGCAAGTTGTTGCTGGGGAAATAAAAGTTTTCAGTTTCATAAACTTCACGTTCAGCAAAAGCCAGATAATAGCAACCATTCATGAAAGGTAATCACTTAGGTTTAATATCAGTATAAGGATCCACTGTATCAAGTACCAGTTTGACTGGAAATAATGGATGTGCAGTGGCATGCAAGCAATTACGGAAGCTGTAGTATGATATGATGTTTAAAAGAACCACAAAGTGTAAGATTGTTGACTCTAATAGCATCATAGGAGGAAAGGGAAAAGATTAGTAACTAGGGGGTTGATTTAAAATCTGTGACAGCAAGAGAGCCTTACTAGTTTTGGGACATTATGGATCAGACCTAAGGGTTAGATTTTCAAACATATTTCTGCACCTAAGTATACAGAGAGTGTGTAATGATTTTTAAAAATGCCTAGCAATTTAGGTACCAACTCACTATGGCTTGATGGTATGTGCTTTTGAAAATCCTTAGCCATCCACTTTCGAGTCCTGAGAGCTTGGTTTGGTATAAACAGCCAGCCAGGAGACATCATAAATTAATTTAAATTAAATTATATTTAGATTAAATTATAATTTAATTAAAATACTTGGGATATGATTCACCATAGCATTGTTCTTAATACACACTGGTAGGAGCCAGGGATTTATGCTTAAATAAAAATGGAGTTGTGCAATGAGAAATCAGGATTTTTTTTTTAAACGTACCACTGGTTGGTACAATACTGCCAAGTCTCTAGGAATCATTTTATATCATGGATGAGTATCCAACTATACATTTCTAATGAACAGTTTTGTTTACCTGTCATAAAATAACTAAGGAGTCCAATAAGTCACAGCTTTTCCTAGGGATTTCAAACATTAACTACTTTCATATAATAGGTATTTAGCAGCAATACTTTACAGCAGGTTTTTGGGACAATACTTACCTGTAAAGGCTCAAACGGTTATATGCTGCACATGCTTCTGTTCCAAAGTACCACTGTCAATTCCCATACTACATATGAACCATTCTGCTTAGCTTTTTCCTTTGAAACCATCTGACAAAATAGTAGTTTTTAATTTGCTAAGAATTAAAAAAGGACATAATACATTTTAGTGTTGTTCCTATTTAGGATCTGTTCCAGAAGCTGTAAAGCAAGGAAAACATTCAAACTATAATGTCAGGATAGGGCCCCAAGGAGCATATAACAAGACGGGGAATCTGGTTGTCACGCCAGATGACAAAGCCAACATATTTAATAACTTCTTTGCCTCTGTCTTCCTCAGTAAGGACCAGAACTGCCGCCTCCCTGCTGGGCCCCCTTCGGGCCCCAGGGGGGGCTCACCTGGGCCTACAGTGAGTGAGGATTTAGTTAGGGAGCTTCTGGAGGGGCTGGACGTCTTTAAGTCAGCCGGCCCAGATGATCTTCACCCTAGAGTCCTAAAGGAACTGGCTGGGGT
>NW_017728995.1:14935281-14976607 GCF_001723915.1 Gavialis gangeticus
GGCTCCCACCCTGGGGGTTTTTAAGAGGAGGTTGGATGACCACCTTATTGGGGTCATTTGACCCCAGTGCTCTTCCTGCCATGGCAGGGGGTCAGACTAGATGATCTGCTCAGGTCCCTTCCAACCCTAGAAACTATGAAACTATAACTTGATTGCCTGTGATGCCAGACGATAGAGTCAATGACATGAGAGGTCTTCCTCAGTCCCACGTTCCAATATTGAAAGTATGTCCAATGGTTAGGATTTTAAAAGCTGTCTGGAGGATTTTTAACAGAGACTCATATATTACCTAGACTGCTCTGAAACTCTCAACCATTGCATTCTACAGGAAAACGTATAAGAATGTAATTAATGGAAGAATATAAAAAAAGAGATTTTTTTTTCATCTTTTTCAAGAATTATTTCTATTCAGTCAAGGATCATAAGCTGCCTTATCTGTTCTGTTGTTCTAGCTCTTCTGTTGACATAACTGTAGGAATATATACATACAAGAATATTCCCTCTAAAGGCACAGTTTGTTGTACTAAACAGATGCATGGAGTTCAGCTGAGTCACTTGAACCCACTCTGCAAGGATAGAAGACCTTGTGTTCACAATTTCTTTTTCATAATACTTCACGATGCCTTTTGAAAATGACGTCCACTCCAAAGTGACATGTTCCTCCCAATTTCCAGGCACAATTGTCTTTTAACTAGAAATGAAATAGATTTGAAGGGTTCATGTGATGAATTATTCTGATCATTTCAGTGATGAAGCCAAGGATTATTCATAATAATCAGCTATGATCCCTTGGCCAGAGCTATTTAAATAATGGTAATTTGAAGTGAAGGTGCTATCTAACAGCGTTTGCATAAAGCACTTTACACATGCTGCAGATGTTCAATAAAATAAAGATTTTGTACAGCAAAGGGGCTGAAAGTGGAAGAAGTATTGCATGCATAATTGACTAACTCATTATTTAACATACAGTCTTCCCTCTGCCTGAGGTGTCCTAGCTGTTATGTATAAAGTGGCCAAAGATAATTCAGGCAGGCTTGATATATTTGGAGCAGAATAACATCAAAGGAAGCTTCATAAATCTGTTGTGTGCCTGCTAGCTCTGTTCATGGTCTTTGTCACTGCTTATATCTTTCTGGAATTGTACCATGGATTATACAGTTGCCCAAATGGACTTAAATGACCAGGACTATTTTGCTTGTCCGGAAGAAGGCAGATTTATACATGATATGTATCCCCTGATTGGTTTGACCTGTTCTTGCATATGCCCAAATTCTTTACCCAAGAGAGATTATTGCTTCTTTACAGTTTTTGATTCATCATCAAACTTAAATTGTTCTATGCAAAAATCCTAGCAAATTTCATGACTTTAAAAGTGGCAGTGAAGGTGGAACAGTCTTGTCTTTTTCACATGAATATTACACTAGAGCAAAGAAAGAAGAAAGAGAATTTATCAGAAAGCAGTAACAGAAGAGACACTCCTGAAATCAGGCATGTAGCCACGTATATGGCTGGAATCAGCAGCAAAGATTTCTTCATGCTGTTTTTGGTCTTCTGCAACCTCTCATTTTGAACCTGCATGTCCTTCCTTATGCACAGGTGTTTCTATTGTTACTTCAGAATGATCCTAGCTTATGAGAACAATAGACAGGATGTGAAGAAAAATGACTTATAGAAAATTATTTAAGTGAAAAATAAGGGACTAAAAATATTTAGTTTAAATTCACTTCTGCTGTGACTTTACACAATTCCATAAATTTATCCAAGTTAGTTGGCAGTAAATGTGACCCATAGCTTTTGTGAAACACAAAGTGTGTAGCTTTGGTTAAAAACTGTCACTTCTATAAAATGGAATCACTCAGCCTATTGCAAATCCATTGCAGAAACTAAGAAAACAGTCTTGCCAGTGGTAAGGCCCTGAATTTGATATCCTACCCAGCAGGCCTTGCAGCTTCTGGGTGATCTTGACTTATGAAGGAAGAGTTCATTAACTCTGTTTCTCATCTTCATCTTAAGTGGATTTTTCGCCTATAATTTAAGTGAGAAACAGTTGTTACATATGGATGGATGAATGCAGAGTCTGAGTGTCTTTGGATAAGCAGACAGAAGTTCAAATGCCTTGCTGTTTATCAAGATTTAGGAGGTGTCCTCTTACACATTACTTGATGCTTTTATCCCCTGAAACTAACCCACTATCTCCAGCAGATCTGATGATCTTTCCTTTGCCTTCCCAACACAAGTACCATCATCACAACTAGTGAAGCTCTACCTAGCCAACAGATGGTAGGGAACTGGGCAGTAGCCTTCTACTCTTTTCACCTCCATCTTGGGTCTCCTGGGTGCAATCATCTCACTTGTTGGTACCTTCTTGCTTGTTTGAGGACCTGTTCCCTTCCTTCCAAGAGCACTGTTAAAGGATAAATTATTTTTCTTCTGCTTTTAACCCATACCACGGGTTCAGAACTGTTCTTCCTACTTCAAGTTCCTTTCCCTATCCTGAAATTATTACTCTGTTTTGTCCTACATGGGCAGAACAGCTAGTTGTGAAAGGATCACTTCAGGGAATTTTCTCATGGACCTAAACATATTGGTTCAATATATCGGTTCCTACACTACCTCACTTCCTGCTGCTGGCACTAGGGCATAATCAAGAAAGTCAACAGGATTCCCATAACCTCTAGTGACACCCATCCCCAGCCGTAACAGTGAATAAATCCTTTAGCACCTGTAAAAAAAATTAAAGAGAAAGTTAGGCTGATGAAATCTGTAAAAAGAAATGAGTAACAGACCTTTCCTGCAGACTTTTACTTCTGTCAGTAGTCATACAAATGGTCCTATTGATTTCAACAGGACTATGTGTTTACCACTGTGTCACTGTTGTTATGAGGTTGCAGAACTGGACCCCTGCTTTGTTGTAGGATTGAACTGGTATATTTTGAACCTCTGTGGAGATGGTGCATAGGGGTGGACAGAGCAGTAAACCATGATTTAAATTTTCCAGGTGCATTTTATCCAATGGTCCTGTTGGGACCTTTAAAGTTTCTGATACATTAGAAAAAAAATTACTATGAATACAAAATAATAAGACATACAGAGCTCTGCTCCCGAACTGGTAGGGGCCGTGCAAATTCAATTACTTTCAGCTAAATAAAAGGCCCATACGCAAAGTCTGGGATCTGAACCAAAAAATATATAGAATTACATTTCTGGAACACAAACAGAGAGATATTTCTTTGTCTCAGGCACCTGGAAGATAATTTAATGTAGAAAAGCTTTCTGCAGAGCCAAAAGCCTCTCTCCTCCCCCACCCCAAAAAGGCTTTCAAGTAGACTTGGTTTAAAATCCATGATATTGTACATAGTTATTAGGGTTCTGTTTAATTTTACAGAAGACTGAGCACATCCATATATCTCTGATCTTGCTCAGGAGTGCCTCCAAGAGAACACATGCCTCCTGCCCCATGAGTACAGCACTGTGGGCATGTCTACATGAGGCACTACATGGCCATAGCAATGTGCTACAGCAATGTAGCATCGGTGGGCAAAAAACCTTCCACCTTGCCATAGCACATCGCTATGGAGACATGGTGGCTAAAAATAACTGTGCTACCAGCACGGCACAGTAATGGCTGTTACTCTGCTGTCATTTAGTGATGCACAGTATTGATGCACAATGATGCAGTAATTGCAGCACTGTAGGGGCACGTGTAGATGCACCCACTGAAAAAATCTAATGTAACAACTTCTAGAACTTCACTGCTAAGCACACCACAGTCTTAGGCTAGGGATAGAAACTACACATACACTGGTATAAGTGACTGGAAACAGGTTCAAATCTGTAATACAACAGAGGTTCACAGCACATAAACTGCTTTCAAAATGGCCAAAACTGGTTTAAGATAAACCTGGATGGAAGTAGTATCAGATTTAACTGGTTTAAGTTAAATCGGTTCATTGAACTGCCCCAGATCCACTACACATTCAAATTAACTCACAGTCCCCCAGCATCCGAGGATGCTTTGCACCTCCCCTACAAACCCCCTTCACAGGGTGGGCAGGCTAGCCTTGGCCCAAGCTGTCTGCTCCAGCTGAACAGTGAGGCATGCTCTAGCACCCACCAGCTTCTGGCCAGAGCCACTGCAGGCATGTGGCTGTATTCCAAAATCAAAGATGAATGTCTTTTCACTTGCTTATCAGTTCAGTCTATGTTTAGATTAGACTAACCCATGAAGATTGAATCAAATAAGCCTTGGGCTACTTAGCCTCAAAGCCTAAGACCAGTGCTCACATGGATCAGGAGGGAGTTGATGGACAGTGTTCCATAGTGGCACTTCCTAACATGGTTGGAGGTGGTGTTGACATTTCCTCTAGGTTATTTTGATGCTGCCTTTGCGATGCTGTTGCTAAGGATTTGTTAGCAATTCAATTTTTGGTGATTCTACATGGGTATCTCTCTCAGTCACACATAGACACATATTCCTTCTGACTGAATCTTGATAACACATCAGTTTCCCATCTCAGTTAACTGAAAAGTAGAGCTGGGATTCTACAAAGTTTTTCTTGCTGCCAGTCATCAGTACTGCTACATAGAGATGTGATAGTAAAAGCCTTATGAAATCAATAAGTCACTGATTGAGCAAACATTTTTAGCTCGCAGCTCTCTATAATTATGGGATCCAATTGCAAGTCTTTACATGTTTCCAATATATCAGTGGCTTAAAATGGCTTTTAAGTGAACAATCCTATGTGCTTAACTGACTAGAGGTGATCCTGAAATAATTATGACAAATCAACAATTAGATATGTGAAAGTTTAAAGGAACAGTTTCAGGCTATATATAGCCTTCAAATTTCACCTATCGCATAGGTGAGATCATGCCATACAGGAAAAATTCCACTGAATTACACTGAGATCATAAAAATAAAGGATTGGAGGAATCCTCAGCTGCATGTGCACTTCATATAGTGATTGCTATACACTGTTTTTAAAACCATATTGCATTTTTCATATTCTTCTTTGTGGCTATAATTTTTGTATTTGTGGCACGCTTTTATGAAACCAGTATTTCTCAACATTACTAATATGAGTATTCCTGAGTTTAAAATAGCATCATGTAATCAAAAGATATAACCTGATTATTATCAAATTATTGTGGGAAACTGGCTGTCCACAAAAGGTGCTCTTCCTATTTAAGGAGTTCCATGAGGGAGTGAAGGCAACCATCCAGTATGAAAATAAAACATCATCTGAGTTTAGCATATATACTAGCATAAAGCAAGGCTGCATTTTAGCACCTACCAGCTTTGGCATCTTCTTCTCTACACTTCTTAAGTATACTTTTGGAAATGATTAATCTGGTGTACTAATTGAAACAAGTTCTCTAATGCATGCATCAAGTGGCATGGCAATCAGTAACAAGAAAACAGTTTTCATGTCACAAGGCACCAATATCCCACCCAAAATCTATGTTAATAATGTAGCTCTGGACAGTGTAGGCCACTTCTGCTATTTCAACTCAACTCTTACCAGCTCACTTAGCCTTCATAGGTATCAACCTTGGCTTTTGCCGGTGGGTACCAGTGGGTCTTGGAGCATGGATCTCTTCTCTGCCCAGTTCCTGCCCTGACTACCTCGCCCTTAAGATTCCAACTGCCTGCTTCTTTGCCTCTTTCCTGAGTTTGCCTGGTCCTTGCTGGGTCTTGTCCCGGTCCTCTGAGGTTCTTTTGTTTGTCCATCTTGGTCCTACATCTCCACACAGGTCACACAGCTTCCTCTTGCTGTGTTCTCCACTCTCTGGGGGAAGCCAAATACCGGTCTGTCTTCTGGTTTTTCTTAAATTTCCTGGCTGACCCTGAGCCAATGAGAACAGGCTCCTTCTGGCACATGATCCTGAACCTCCAGAGGAATGTCCCTTTCCTGAATTGCCTCTAGACTCTTTTATTGGGGCACCGGTGGCTTGTGGGTGCTGAGCAACTGCTAATTTTTTTTGCTGGGTGCTTGAGCCCTGGAGCACCCATTAAGTCAGCACCCATGTTAGCCTTGATAGAGAACTTGATGTGAGAATTGGTTAAGGCTCTGTCACTTTTGGCAAATGTACCTCACATATCTGGAACAACAAGCTACTACCTCTGAACACAAAGGTGTCCAAGGCTTATGTCCTTAGTATCCTCCTTTATGGCTGTGAAGCTGGGTCACATGCTCCAAGCAGGAGCAGAGATTGAACAGCTTGCACCTTAGCTATCAGAAAAATTTTTGGAGTTACTTGAGACCAATGGATCACCAACAAGATCCTTGAGAGGACTGGCCTACAGTCTAGGCAGATTATGCTGGATGCTTACATGCTTTGCTGGCTGGGATGCATGGAGTGCCTGCCTCAAGATTGTCTGCCAAAGGCTGTGCTCTATGGAAACTCAAGAACCACCCACAACACAGAGGAAGACCAAAGCTCTGATACAAATGGGAGAACCCTGCCCACAACTGCTTAGTTTAGAGAAGCCAGGTGAAAGCTGGTGCAGTCACCATTGAGAGCCATCAGAGAACCCAGCCTGAGGCCCACAGGTAAGCCAGGAAGCAGTGTGCTTCAACCTCTATCTAACGAGTGGACCTGTAGCCACTATGGGAAAGCTTGCCACTCATGCATCAGGCTCTTCTCGCACACAGCTGCAAAGCACCATTGACTGACTTACTTTGTCGTGTTTCCTTTCATCTGTTAAGATGTTGAATAACCATTCCATTTCCATTATCCATATCTTAAAACTTTGGAATAAACACACATGCATACACTATCATATCATATACCACATGTGAAATGTGACTACTTAAATCTCCTAGAAGTTGATAAGCACCATTGTATATCAACATATGCATTGTAAAAGCTTCATAAATATTGCCATGTCTGAAGAGAGAAGTCTACAAACATTCATTCCTCTCTCATACACACATTCATTTTGGGGGAGTACCTGAAAAATGTCAAAGGTGTGTCAGTCTTTGCTGCAATCAAGAAAACTGGTTATTCTTCCAAGCAGAATGCTGGAGTCTGTTCACTGTATTAACACTATAAATTGCTTATTTTAATTGGCATATTGATTATTAAGGTGGCATTGTCAGTTTACTTGTAAATTCTTTGAGTAAACGTTGTGTACTGAATGTATGTCTAGCATACAATGTGATTACAGACGTGAATGAGTTTTTTAAAAGATTTTCAAAGAGTACTGTCCCAGCCACCTGCGGAGGGTTTGGATTGAGAGTGTGGTCAGGGGTAGAAAGGTAAGAAAGATTTATTGACTTAACAAAAACACAACTACGCGTAGTCACAAACGATGACAAACAAAAGCAATTCGCATCAGCAACTTATCGGCAGTCCCCTCTGATGCCTGATGCACAGCAAGTTCCTCTTTCCACAAAGTTCAGTGAAGTCAGGCATCCCCCATCAGCGCTGTCTGAGGGGTACTGGGAAGGACCCTGG
Source organism: Gavialis gangeticus (assembly GCF_001723915.1). NCBI lineage: Eukaryota > Metazoa > Chordata > Crocodylia > Gavialidae > Gavialis > Gavialis gangeticus. The sequence goes on from NW_017728995.1 coordinate 14,942,743, forward strand.
AATACATTTTTTGGGCTCCCCAAGGTCCACAGGCCCACTGATCCAGGCCACAGCTAACTAATACTTTTCACAGAGCTGGATCTTCCTTCTGAATGGTTTCCAAATATTCAAACTCATTTATAGCTTCTGAAGAACACTGATAATGTATGACCACTCAGATTCCTTTTACTTCAACTGTTCTTAGACTGACCAATAGCAGTAAAAGCCTTGCATTCCTTTGATAAGGTAATTTTTACTACACCACAGGGCCTTACTACTTCAAGGCTTTGCTAAATTTATTAGGCTTTACTTTATACAAGGCCTCACTACATCTCAAACTATAATTAGGCTTTTAGCAACTACTTATAGCTTAATATCTAAACAAATACAGAAAAACAGTTGGTCTAATCTTCATAGAGCCTTCAGCAGGCACCTTTAGCACACAGACATACTTTTCAGCTGCCACAAGTACTTTAATTTTTATTGTTCATCCACCACAAAAAAATAAAAAAAATATTTATTGATAACTAGATCATTTTGCATATTGGCAGCATTCTTGGCAGCATTCAACCCACAAAGGAAGTTTGAGCTATTAAAGAGAATAAGTACAAAATCCTGTCCTAAGGAAAGTATCATTATATGACAACTGGCTTTCCTTAAAAAAGGTTGGATGACTTTAACTATACTGATATTTCAAAATACTTATGCTAGTACAACCCTAAAAATAGTTGCATTGGTTTAGAGATGCTTAATATACTGCTATAATTGGGAGGAAAGGGAATAACATATGCCAATAAAAGGCATCTTATAAATGGTATAATTGTCCACATTAGGGGTTATCCTATTATAACAAATTTGGTGAAAGGAAAGAAAAAAATCACAGTTCCACTCAAAATAGTAATACCAGTAAAACAAAACATGTAGACAGGGCCTAAAAAAGGATTAATGAGCACATCTCCAAAAAGTATTTCTTCATGTTATTTTAAATGGAGGAAACAAGAACTATATTTTTTTACATAGTAAGCAACATCCTCAACTGCTTTAGTAAATCACTGTAGATCCATTAACTTGAATGGATCTATACCAATTTGAACCTACAGGGGCCCTGGCTAAATCTATATGGTTTTTAAATAAACCTTGCTGACAAGCAGATATAGAGCTAAGTTTGCCTGAAGTTTTTTTAAATTGTCAAAGAACTTGTCCAGGGAATAAAATAAAAGAGAAGCCAAATTTACTGGCATGCCTTGGCTGCTTTTCAGCAGCTGTGTGACTATATATTGTTTTAATTTGACAGGATTCTGTCCGGAAAAAAATACTGATGCAAAACAGGTGGGTTAATGATGGATTTGAGTTGGTTTGGCATCACCAGAGCAGTGAAAGGAACAAGTGTGAAGGAGTGTATTTGGCCTACAAATTGTATTGAGCCAGGTATAGTGCACATTTTTAAATGAATATAGCACAAGTGAGAGCAGTTATATAAACTAAAGCTCCTTGCAAATGAATAAAATAAATAGTAAAATAAATGGTGATAATTACAGTATTTTCAATATTCTTGGTTTCAGCAGCTGTAACGAATACTAAACTAGCATTCAAATACTGAATAAATCAAAGTAAAGTGAATTTAATTGGCCTATTAAAAAGTGTGCTACTAATGTATCTTTATATAACTTAGAGCAGCAGCAGCAGTTATACAGAAATAAGGATAAATATAATGTGTCCTAACTTATAATGATAACTGATTCTAAAAGGTACTTAGAAAGAGAATATTTGTTTAGATCAATATCCAATTAAGACTCTGGCTATTCAGATTCTACTGTTTGGTTTCCCATCAAATTACGAAAGCTAAAGCTATTAGCAAATCTTATTAGTTTCATGCTGGTCTCTTGAGATTTTTTCCACCTGACTACTTTGTGTCCTTTAAAAGATAATTCTAAACACAGTGTGATATTGATTGTTTCAAGGCTGTAATGTTAACTGATCAAATGTAGCCAAAGAAAATTTTACTGTATATATAATCAATCTACAGGCTGAGATTAGTCAGCATAAGAGGCTAATAATTTCCAGTTTGCAAAGAGATTAACATCTAATCAGTAATTTAAAAACTGAATGGAGCCTTATTTACATTTGTAATCGTACAGGCACTAAATATCACTGCACTAAATTTGCTGCCAAAGCAGCCTGGGAGCGTACATTTCAAAGGTCACAGAATCCATAGGTATTATTTTAGGGAGGAAGAAGATATAACAGAGCTTTCCTTATGCCTCCTTTCCCCACAAGTCTTTTCATATGTTCTGCTTGACTGATCAAGGAGGAGCAAGAAGACATAAGGCCAGTTTTCTTTAAGTGCTATAGGATACTGGATATGCTAAGACTGAGAGACAGTGGTTCCTAACACTAGGCCTGGACATCCAAATAGCTCACTGTATCCCTTCCCCTGAAAAGTCCAGATCCTGTGGGATGGAGGGGCTAGCGAGGATTCAGAGCTGAAAGAAAGCAATGGGCACATCTCTTTACACGTTTCCAAGGAGTTGAGACCCTGGTATCACATTCTGAGGACCTCTTCCAGTTCTCCCTGTAAAATCTAGGTTTCCAAGGTGAATATATCTTCTTCCTCCATCTCAGCAGCTCTATGAGGTTTATACTCACAACATTTTGCTGAATTTGAAACAGGATCTTTTAGTCAGCGCATTTCAAACAGATAAACGTTCCTTTACCAACAAGTGCCACCTCCTTACATTTCTACCTATACCCTGACAGGAGCATTGCTGGCTGATTCTCCAAAGGGCTAAAAGCCTTGGACAACCCTCCTACCTTACTTCAGCCATTAAATACCGTTTGACATAAATGGCGTAGTACCATCTGCTAATTAGACTATCACTCATATAGTTTAACTAGCACAGTATAAGAACATGAACATACTTGCACAAAAGATCTAAGACTATTACCAGACAAATGCTTAACAGCACCAACAGCATACCTCTTGGACATACAGCCATAAATCCAAATATTCCTTATTTTATGTAAAGGAGAAACCTCCTAATCCAAATGAAAAAAAACAAAACCCCCAAACATTTTCTGTAATTATAATTGTTCTAATACACAAAGTTTACAGAGGCATGTATTTAATCATGTGAATGGTGAAAATAATAATGAATAACTTTGATGTGTATAGGAACTAGATTTAAATTATACTAAAATGTGGTCAACAGGATCTCATTAAGAAGAGGCAGAATTCTCAGACTCCATAAAATCCACAAAGAAAACTTCAAGGCATCATTTTCTTCACCCAGTAGTAAAAATGGTATAGGATCATTTGTCTATCATGGAGGTGTCAGACTCACTTTGTGCCCCAGGCTGGATGCTGACTCTGGGGCTCCTAGGGCACTCAAGAGCTGCAGCTCCAGCTGTGGCCTGGAGCATGCAGGACAGGTCCCGCTCCCACTGTGTGGTCCCCCTAGCCACACACCTCAGCTTCTTGTGGTCCACGTGGCAAATGAGAACGAGCAGTTCCATAGTTTGAATTCAGCCCACAGCCTGTATGTTTGAGACTCGTGGTCTGTCAGAACTTTTGGACATGTTTTTAAGCAATGATTACTTTAAAACTTTATCATATAACTTTAGGGGTTTCGTAATAAGACCTGATCCAATTTGAAGTTCCAGGGAGGTGTCCTATTGACTCCGCTCCAGCAGACTTTCTGTCAGACTTGCCTCTCACATCAATTTTATTCTACAATCACCCCTAATTATTCTTTTAATTTTCCCACTGAATCCTCTTGAAGGTTATTATATTTCTGTTAGCTGTAAGCATGTGAAAAATCATCCTCACTGTCCTTGCAAGAGAATTATAACACTGTGTTGTATTGCTTAGTATGGTTTGGGTATGTTAAGCAACTCCTGTTCCATGATTTTATTGCATGTGATGTTGTCAACGACATTTTAGCTGGATGCACAATTTCACTGAGCTAGAGCGTTACTCTAATTACTTTATTATTTTCTATTGTGAAATATTTGTGTACAGCACTTTACAGGCTGCATCAGAGACAGACAACATAAGACTAATTATAAAGCTATGCATTTTTCCAGTGTGTAGCTTTCCTAGGAAATTAAAAGAGAGAGGCTTCTTTGTAACATTCAACTCAATTCAGCAAATTAAATATTTTTTATGAAGAAGTAGTTCTGTTTTCCTTGAAGAATGGTTACACTGGGACTCAAAAGAAGCCCAAGTTAAGAAGATAATTCTGTCCAACAATTGCCAATGTCAGGATGTGAAGAATGTTTACAAAGTAGTAAGAATTATATTAGTTTAGGAAAGTAAATACACAGCATGTGTAATATTAAAGCAAATCTAGCATAACCTACTTTCCTTCTTATACTGAACTGTGGTACTTTTAATCTTGTCTTGACAGACTGTAGAGATCACTACTTGTATCAGACATATTGCACATTCAGTCTCAGTGACAGTTCTCAACTTTGTTGTTTCGTTTTTCAGAGCCAATAATATTTAGCTATAGTGACAGTTGCACAAAATGCAACTTTCTGTGGAGGTCTAGCTACATAGTTTAGAAAGGAGGATAATCAAAGTAGAAAACTGTAGTGGAAAAAACATTTCAGCAGTTACAAACAAGGTACTTAATCCACTAAATGTCCTTTACCCATGGGAAAAGTCCAAATTGACATCAGTGTCCCATTAATTTGATGTTAAAGGGAATGTTGTACATTAAGCTGCAGGCCTGATGTTTTTCAGGCTTTAAAACAATTTCACTGAATGCTCCCAGCCTATGTGTTTCCCTGTTATTTGTCTAAAATAGATTTGGACCCTTAATCATTAGAGCTTTTGGAAGAAAAGAAATGGCTTATTTACAGAGGGAACTGTATTAGCCAGTAAGTAGAAAATTAAGTCAAGAAGAAAGTATCTTTTGATATTTTTTCTTCTCCTTCTTCTGAGATAAGTTTTTTTTCCTTCCCTCTTGAAGGGGAGGGGCCCTTCACTCCAGCACCCACTCTTAACTTCAATGAGTAGACTACACACACACACACACACACACACACACACATAAATAAATAAATATCAGTCAACATTATATGCATAAACCTGCTTAATGGGTACTTCGTATCAGTTTTTCATCAACCCCAAGGGACTGCTTTGTCTAGCAAGAGGCAGGACGGCCAGGGTGAAGGTGAAATTATACCCAGCATCAGTGTAGACCTTGTAAAGGAACACCTTGAGAGGCTGGACACCTCAAAGTCAGCGGGTCCTGATGGATTGCACCCCAGAGTACTTAAGGCACTGGCAGGAGTCATAGCCTAACCACTGGCCAAGATTTTCAAAAACTCTTGGTGCTCAGGTGAAGTACCTGAAGATTGGCCAATGTGGTACCCATCTTCAAGCAAGGGAGGAAAGTAGATCCAGGGAACTACAGGCCAATCAGTTTGACCTCAGTCCCTGGTAAGATTCTGGAAAAAATCATCAGAGAGTCCATTCTTGACAAGCTGGCTGATGGCAAAACCTGAGAGAGAGCCAACATGGGTTTGTTGCAGGTAACCAATTTCATCTCCTTCTATGACTAGGTGACACATCACCTGGACAAAAGAGAAGAGTTTGATGTCATATATCTAGACTTCAAAAAAGCCTTTGATTTGGTGTCCCACAATATCCTCTTGTAAAAATTGGCCAACTGTATTTTCAGCTACATCACAGTCCATTGGCTGGAAAATTGGCTCCGAGGCCAGACTCAGTGAGTGGTGGATGATGGAAGCAAATCATCGTGGTGCTCTGTGACCAGTGGTGTCCCCCAAGGCTCCATCCTTGGACCTGTTCTCTTCAACATCTTTATCAATGACATGGATACTGGTGCCAGAAGTGGACTGGCCACGTTTGCCAATGACACCAAACTTTGGGGTAGAGAGTCCACACCAGAGGATAGGCTGGTGATCCAGGCTGACTCGGATAGGCTGAAAAAGTGGGTGGATTGTACCTGATCAGGTTTGTACCTGATGACTTTCAATACTGACAAATATAAGGTACTCCACCTTGGGAAAAAAATCCTGCAGCATGCTTATAGGTTTGGCAGTACTACACTCACTAGCACCAAAGCCGAAAGGGACCTGGGAGTCACGATTAACCACAACATGAACATAAGCGACCAATGCAATCTTGCAGCTGGTAAAAAAATATCAAACTCTTGATTGCATTTATAGATGTCTCTCAAGTAAATCTCAGGATCTCACCCTCCCACTATACTTGGCCTTGGTGAGGCTGCAGCTGGAGTACTGCACCCAATTCTGGGCTCCACAATTCCGGAAGGATGTGGAGAAGCTTGAGAGAGTCCAGAGGAGAGACACACGCATGATCACAGGGCAGGAGAACAGACCTTATGAAGAGAGGCTGAGAGCCATAGGACTCTTCAGCCTGGAAAAGCAGAGGCTTAGGGGAGACCTACTAGCAGTGTATAAATATATCAGAGGTGTGCATCAGGTTCTGGGGGAATGTCTGTTCACCAGAGCGCCCCAAAGGATGACAAGGTCCAATGGTCACAAACTCCTTGAAGACCATTTTAGGCTGGACATAAGGAAAAACTTCTTTATTGTCCAAGCCCCCAAGACCTGGAATAGGCTCCCTCCAGAGGTGGTGCAAGCACCTACTCTGGACTCCTTTAAGAAGCTGGATGCTTATCTTGCTGGAATCCTTTGACCCCAGCTGACTTCCTGCCGTTGGGGCAGGGGGCTTGACTCGATGATCTCCTGAGGTCCCTTTTAGCCCTAATGTCTATGAAATTTATTAAATCTATGAAATTATATGGCCAGCTCAGCAAATTTGATTGCAGACAATCATTGCCTTGATGCTCCTGGTATTTGCTTATGAGAGGATGCTAATGCTGGTGCATCTGTCTTCCCACTGGATTTGAAGGATCTTCTTCAGGAAAAACTGACGGTACTTCTCCAGCAACTTGAGGTGTCTAATGTGCTAAGGAATAACTGACTTGAGTTGGGACCTTATTTGGCAAAACTACTGAAATATTTATATTCAAATTAAGGGTAACAGAGTTTGATTTAAATACATTTTAAGGGTAAAGACTGTTCTCTGTCATGTTCCTGTAAATCCATTATAATAATGTCACTGAATTCAGGGTAATTTCTCTTAATTCACATCAGTGTTAACTGGACAAGAAATCGGATTGGCTCTGAGTAGTATGAAGAAAATAGTTTCAATATCTCCATGAGGAAAATAATGCCTTGGGTAATCTACAATAAAGCATTTCATAGTTAGAAAATCATGGAAAAAAATAACAGAGGATAAAAGTGAAAGAATGGGATGTTATGAGAACTGACTGAGCCATCAAGAATTCCATCTTGTCTAATACTTTCTCTGTACTTGGCTGCCTTTGGCATGCATACAATTAAAGTTATTCACATTAATATTAATCAGAGTCAGGAGATTGTAACTGATGGCAGGATAAAAAATGTTGATGCTTCCAAGAAGGTCTTCGATTTTTTTTAAAAAACTACTCTTCTAAGGACTACTGCCCATGAAGGCTAAAGTTACTTTTATCAAAGTTTTGAAAAGTGACATGTGAAAAATATTTATAATAAAATATAAACTTTTCCCCTTAACACTTAAAATCTCCCCTATTTTGACATCAGCAATCACCCCATTGCTAAGAAACATATGTGGGAGGGAGGGATGGGTCTTTTCCCCAAGTAATAATAGTACTTGAATCAAAAACCTGAGCTGAAATTTCATGAAAAGAAATCTATATTTCATCTAAGATGTTTGCTCATAAAGTTCTATTAAACATAACTTATAAATAAGGAATCAGAAGGAAAGAAATTCAAGCTAGCTCACTGCTATTCTTAGGTCATAAAGGCAGGCTTATTAAATAGAACTCCAGTATATCATTGGTCAACTTACAACAAAAAACATACCCGGAGAACCAATCCATGAAATCTGATAGGCCTGGAGAATATCAGGGGATAACTCCACTGATACAAATTAATTCTACACTTTAAAAAAAGTAAGTTAGGGGGAAAGTTGACAGTGATGAGCACAATACTGCATGGGCCATTGTACTAGCATGGTGAAGGCACGCCAGTATTTATATCCAACAATACACAAGGGAAGGATGTGGCTACCGTCACACTCAACCAGAATGGCCATGCATAAGGCTGTTGAGTGGGGGCATCTTTTGGCTTGAACTCACTACTCTGAAGTCGCAGGAAGATGTCTCTGGGCATTACCCATCAGTGGGTACTATCCAGTTATTGCCATTTATTTAAACTGTAATGTCCTCAGGACAAAAACTGTCTATTACCATTTTTTATGAAACCTAGTCCAATGGGGATTCAATCTCCACTGAATCCTCTAGCTACCAATACATTTTATAAATGATATAAGACATTTAGGAATCTACTGATCTGCTAAGAAAATAATAATAATTTAGCAGACTGAGTTCTGATATCATATCATGTCCAGGCCTGAACCACCTGAATCCAGGAACTGCATCTTGATAGGAGTCTCAAGAGAGCTCAATAATATTATTTATTTATTTTTAGCACAGTGTGTCTCTACTTAATACACACCATTGCATTCTCTAATCTTCAATCTACTACTCTGACATCCTTCAGTGCCAGAAAGGTCTTTCTGCTGAAGCGCAGGCTATCATAGGTCCATTTAAATAAGTACAGAGGTGATAACAGGAATAGAGAAGATTATAACATGTTGGGAAGTGTTGAGTAGGATTGTAAATGAATAAAGTTTAGTCTTTCATGATCCCTGATATTGTAGAGTTCCTGACACTATAACTATGTGGACATTGAGGTATGTTGTTATTTAATAACCTTTAGTGCACTTTCTAGTGTAAAGGACATTAAATATCAAGTAATGCAACTTTTTTTCTCAATCTCATATGACTGCATCTGTCACAAAGGCTAACTTACTGATTAATGGACTCCAAAGGAATACTGTGAAATTGTGTTCACCATATTGATCACTTGCTGACATTTTCAGCCTCAAACAGGGCTCTTTTTTCAGTTGCCTTGCATGTGCTGAATGCACAGCACCAAAATGTAACTATTAATATGTATAATTATAGGGAATGGAAATGGAAACAGTGCCTCTAGTTATTTAAGAATGGAAAATACATTTTTAACTAGTTTTGTACCAGTTAATGAAATGTTAGTTTCTGCTTCATTCAACATACCTTTAGCGAGTGCATCAGAGGCTTCAGTTTCAGCAGAAGTGACAGAATGACTCAGGTATTTGACACCTAGGTCAAATTGGATATATGTGAAAAAAGATTGATTCACTTTGTCATTATTTAGATGGGATATTTAGAATCCAGTCTCTAAATTTGGAGTGCTATCAAGCCTAGCATGAAATAGGACTATAATTACATACAATGGGTTAATTTGATGGGCTGTATGTTAGGTTAAGAAAAAGTATATTTTTATGTTCAGTCAGAAAATAATCCTTATTTAAATTAGAGACGAGTTAAATAGCATTGTATCTGATTGTTTTCCTAATGAACTTTAAGAAATCATGCAAGGAAGAAAAAAACATCTTTGTATACTAGAACCTTTGACCTTTCCTAGTAACTAAGGCCCTACTGGTTTCCCAGCAGAAGTGGGCTGTACTGCGGCTCCTTTAATCTTGCAATTTCCCCCACGCCCTCCCGCTGATTTTTGGAGGGGCCCCACTTGCAGCTTGTTCCTGATCAGCAAGGAAGTAGAAACCACATTTTTAAATGTGGTGCTGATTTTGCCTCCATGTCACTGATTGGCCAAGAGGCCTTGGCAGCCCCGCTGACAGGCAGAGAGGCAAAAACAGTACTATGTTTAAAACCACTGTTTTCACTTCCCTGCCAATCAGGTGTAAGCCACAAGCAGAGCCCCTCCACAAATCAGTAGCAGGGGAGCGTGCAGGGGAACGTGCAAGATTAAAGTATCTACTGCTACTGTGAATCCAGTACGGCCCTAGCATTAACTAATAATTTCCTAATAATTAACCAACTAGAATGATTTAAAATAGCTTCTAACACTTGAGGACAAATCAGTGTAAATACAAAGGTGCATGCAATATTTTTCAGTTCTCATTTTTTTCATTAGAATCTCTGTCTCTCTCATAAATGCATATATGAAAAGAGACGGCTGTACTCTATATAACAGCATATATGAATAGAATACATATTAAGCAACAAATCTCCCCATGTAATTCCTAGTGAAGTCAAGGTCATTTTATATACATGTCTAAAAATAGCATCTGAATGTATATTTCCTCATATGACAAACAAAAATAAAACTTCAGTTCATTCTATTGGGGACTATATGTGGAAGTACCATATGCACTGCTATGCATACATATATATGATTCAGTGCAGTTGCAATGCTATAGAACTGTTTCATCAGGGGACTTGGTACAGAAAAGGTCAAGGGCCAGTTAGGAAAGATCTTTGACCAGTTGAGTTAGGCCTTGCCTGACACACATTACTAGACTACTGGGATATCATACCATGGCCTGATTTAAAAAAATATATGGTATCAATGCATTTAGGGAAGTTTAAGTTAAAGTGGCATATGTAGATATGGTCCCAGAAGTAAAGGATGCACTCATATCTTTGTGGTACTCCTTTAATTTTCCCTTTGCCCAAGGATGGGCTATCTTTGAACAGTGAACAATCCTATAATGGAATCTGTTACCATGCACCTTAATATCCTTATGATGTCCATTTGCATGCACCAATGCCCCCACAAAGTGAGCATAAAAGAAATGTGAATATAGTGAACAGAAACAAGGCTGAGGAGTCTTGACTAGTGCAAATGGATGCAGTTCCAGTCATTCTAAGGGCCTTGTTACATGTTATGCTATGAGCTACACAGATGTCGATTGGTGTTACTGCTAGCTCAAGCCTGGAGCAGTTCAAGCCAGCAGGGGCCTGGAGGACTGAAAAGTAAGAGGCTTTGCCCATATTCCTGCCCTCCCCTCCCCCACTTTCAGGGCTCCCCCATTTCCCACATGCCTCCACCTCAATCCTACCTTGCTTACTTGTGGCTGCCCAAGCTTTGTGTCTCAGGAGAGCAGGCAAGGAAAAGTTAACCTGTCTGCCTCTCTGTTGCCAGCACTGCTGGGCTGCTTCTCTTCTGTGGAGGAGCAGTGAGTGCTGGGGAGTTGTGCAGGGGAGGTAATCACCCAAATCTGGGCCAGTGGGGCAAGGGGGGTGGGTTGGGTATTCACATTAAGGTGTAGCCTAGAGTGGTTACACCTTACTGTAACATGACCTAGTTAACAGGGATGAGAGATAATCCTGCCCTAGACTGGCCTAACTGTGCACCATCTAACAAGTGCTTAAAACTATTTTCAACCTAGTTGAACTACATCCCAAAAACTAGTTTCAGGTGTTAATGAATGGACAATCCAGTTGTTAAGAGCTCCAGGAGCCACCCAAAATTACCATGTAACAAGGCCCTAACCAAGATATGCTGATTTGCACCCCTGAGGATTCAGCCCCCAGTTTTTAGTCTGCTAAAACCTTCCTGAATAGTTTTCCCCATTGTTTGCCTTAATCCTGCCCAAGTTAGCATTAAATTATAATATATGACCAAACATTGGTGAAGTACGACAAACTCTGTCAGCGAATGATTGCCAAGTGGACACAAGTGAACAAAGACTAATGATATCAGACAATTGCTAAATAAATGTATTGTGAACAAAGATAAACAATGCCAGTGAACGATGGGTGACGTGATGAAAGGCAAACAATAATGAACAATGTCAGACAAAGATTGCCAAACAGATTAGAATGAGCAATGTCCTACCCATTGCTGAGCAGACTTAAGTAAATGAAGATAAATGACACCAGATGTTGATTGTTGATTAGTGAGTGAATGAGGAAAATGTGTGTGTGTGGGGGGGGGGGGCAGGAATCTGGAGTTGTTTAAAGAAACACAGAGACCAAAAATATAATTTATGTAAAGATAAATAATTTTACATCATTCTCCTTGTAGAAATATGTAGGTTTAATGCTTCCCTCTTCTTTAGAAGCACATGTTCAAAAATGGTCTATCTTCTTTGAGTTATTTGATTGTAATCTTACATAAAAGAACTGTTAAATCACTTACATAATTGTGTACAGATGATTTTCATTTAGACCCAAACCAGCTTCCATCCTATTTTTTTTCCAACCCCCTTGACTTTCTCTCTCAGTTTTGGAGGCTTAAATTTCTGTGCAATCTTATCATTCTTGTCATAGCAATAGATTTACAAGCTGATAAAAACAGAGATGCTATAGGCCTGTCTTATTTGTTTGTTTTGTGTTGCTGTTTAAGGAAGTTCGACCAGCTGTCAGGACAGGCAGAGAATCTTAGATACCGATGCTGAAATGTGCCCAGAAAAGTGCTAGGGACTGGTTGTGATTCCTGTTATGAACTGGCTTTGAAATATGCAGACACATACTCTGATAAACACTATTTCTCCCTGCCCCCATCACTTTGTTTCATCCACCTGCTTTGCCTCTCTCTAACTTTTAATTCGTTAGTGGAAGACCTGTCATTTCCTAAATATCTGGAATATATTTAGGGCTCTGACTTAGTGGAAGCTTCCATATGTTGCCATGGGACCAACATTTGATGATAATGAGACGCTATGACTTTAGACTCTCCCCCACCTTAATAAAGTTATCTTGGCATATAAATATGCCTTTTGGCATGTCTACACCTAACTAGAGTTGACACTAAAGAATACATTCAGCCAAATTAAGCCACAGGATACAGCCAACCCCATGTACCTTATTTGTATCTTAACTTCTGGCTCTCACCAATGCCATCCACTTCATGCATCCTGTTCTTAAAAGAGAGCCTTTCTGCTAATCAGTCTGTGAATTGCTTGTCTTTGCTTTTGTACTTGCTTCTAATTACAGGCATTAAAGATGGCAAATAGGATGCTGAAAGGCCAGAAGTCAAGTGGCACAGGTAGCCCATCTACAGAGCTGCATGGACACAGCTGTGCTCCTTCCAGTTCACAAGACAGCCTGCAGAGGCCTTAGTAACTTTACTAGTGATAAATTAGGTCCATACAGACTCTCATCAGTGCATAAGTTTAAACATAACAAATTATTTCAGACTGGAAATGTGCATCAATATGGACATTTAGTGCAGGGCCTTTTCATCACTGACTTTTATTCTCTGTAGAATCCATGAGTGTTTGAAAGCATAGCTTCAAAAAACAGTGGACCTGGGCCAATTTTTGCTGAAAACCACTTACCTATCACAAATGATCATCTGAGAAGTCAGTGTTGACAACAGAACTTCCTGCCAGGTGCCAACCTGTCTCTTGCTGATAATAATGAAAACTGAATTAGAAATTAAAGCAGATGCCACTGGCCTTTCCTTGTCATACAATCAACCCAGCAAACAACCTTAGTTTCTCAGAATCCATTATTAGTGAATATGTTTAAAAGAACCAGGATATCCATGTCTCAAAACAGAATATGCAGCTTTTAAACACCCAAGTATGCGTCTTCCCAAACTAAATGTGGTATATATTTTTCATTCTTAGGTGATGCTCCATAAGACTATCTCTGCATGACTAAGTTTAAGATGAAGTGGTCTTTTCTTTTCTCTCCTGCCTTCTTACAGAATACTTATGGATGATCTCTCAAGGATATTTGTTGTCTGGGTAACTGAATCAAACTACACTGCCTTTGGATATATGTTTCTCACTTGACTCTCTAGTAGTGCAGTTATTTAACTTATTATGTACTAGAAGGCAAACTTTGAATCCACACCCTATATAAGGAGCCTATTTTCCTTATTACTCTTCATTTATCCCTTCTCTCAAGTATCTGTAATGTCTCTTTCATTTACCCTTTGAATATATTATCAGATACCAGAGTGGATCTGTTGATCTAGAAATATGGTATGTAAAGACCATTGATGTAAGGAACTGATGTAATTTATCATAGCTTCATTGAAGTCAGTATAGTACCTGACACTGAAGTCAATGAAGCTATGGCAATTTATACTATTTTAGGATCTCTCTCCTAGACTTCATGCTCTTAAAGGTCTTTCATGCTCCAGTAATTTCATTGTTCATTGTGACAAAAGCAGTAAAAAGTGCATCACAGCTTACTTTATATACCACAAGTGAAGACATACCACATTATGAACATCACGAAACTCTGATGAACCATTTTGCTGTTAATCTAGGGTTTTTTATTTAATCTATCATTGAGAGGTCCTGAATGACTGATATAACATTCCTGTTCGATTATAGTGTAAAGGGCAATACTGATACTTCAGACTATTTCTTACATTAAACTTTTAACAAAGTTATTTGGATATCAGAGTAGCTTGTTAAGAAAGCAAATCGTTTTGTTTGTCTGTATGTTTTTTTCCTGATATCATTTATTGAAACTGTTAAAAGGTATCACAAAAAAGAAACCTTGTCTCATACATTTTCTGGACCATCTCCACAACAAAACTTCAACTCCACTACTTTTTAGATAAGGATATTTTAAGTAGGTAACAGTGCAATGTGCATCCCATGCCTTTCCTGATACGTATCTGCCAGTTATTCCACAATTGTTGGAAATCAACTCTATGCTGATCACCAGTGTTAAAACTCTGAACAGATTTTTGGGATATACCAGCAAATGTGGATGTAGCTTTGGACACTGTTATTTTAAGACACATCTCTGATGGCACAGTAAGATGAGTCATCTTTCTACTGCATATTTTTCTCTGTTGTAAAGGAAGAATTCTCTGAAATGTTGTCATTTGTCATCTTCTCCTTCATAGCTGTGCAATAATGAACAGAAAGTTATTTTAATGTGCTCCTTCAACTGCATGTTATGACAATAATGAGGCCAGAAATAAGAAATAGCTATTAAACATAAAGGCCTGCAAAATTCATTTAAAATATGGAAGACAGTTCATCAGTACTTTGCACAAGTTGTGCAGGCTATTCTGCCAGAGATGTGGATAGATATCTATTACTGGTTATCAAAGTAATGTTTTTGAAAGCAACACTGCACCTCATTCTGGAAGGTTCCTTAATTAATTTGAATGGCGAAGCACTGCAAAAATAAAAACAGAAAACATGTTACACAACATTTATTTTAATTGAGCCATGCAGTAGCATAATTTTTACCAGTTCTTCTATGTTCCCATTGTGTTTAATTCCCTTACTTGGCTCAAACTACAGATGGTTCCATCTTTCCCCACCACTAAGACACTTCTTTAATAAATTGTAATGGCCACAATATGAGCCCCCAGATTACAGAATTTCAGTTGTTATGGGAGGTTAATTAATATTTTCCTATTTCTATGGAACATTTACTTTCAAACACAGACTATAGAGTTGGAGTTGAAAACTATCCTTTGATTAGATAATAAGGAAATAAGAAACATAACCTAAGTTTGGCAAATGTATAAAAAAGCTGGAAAAAAATTCTTATATGTATTTGAATATTGGTTTAGCAGCCTATTTTTAAGAGTTCACTAAATTAAGACATGTAAAAGAACTGTGACCCCAGTTACCCTTTTAAATATACTTTCTTCTTTATGAACTTTGACTTTTTAAAATTATTTCTTTAATAAGTAATTGAGTACATAACATCCAACAATATAAGATCTCTTCCTTTTTTTTACTTGTAAGAGGGTGCAAGTAAATCAGAATCCATTAGGTCAAACATCAAGCTGAACTGTTCTACCACTGTGTATTCATCGACACTTTGCCTAAGGATGTAATTAGAGAACACAATGGAATTAAAAATATGGTGTTGGAAAGTAAAATCTACTATGAATCAGGAGGAAATATGTCACTTATCACAACTCAAGCATAGGTGCATTTCAAGACTAGAAATTAAAAGGGTTTTTTGATCATCAGAGAAGTGAGCTTTGGAACAGCCTCCCAACGGGATTAGTGGGGACAAGGAATCTAACTACGTAGTTTTAAGACAGCTTGATTAGTTTATGAAATGGATTAGATGATACAGTAACCTCCGATAGCAGGGGACTGGAGCTGAGAAGATCCTGTTTAGTCCTGCGTTCAGTTTATGTATGAACACCTATTGAATGCAACTGAGTCGCACAGGGGTAATAATAATAGAATGGATAAGCTATAAACTCATTGCCTCTTGCTTTAGAAAACCACAAACACGGAAGAAGCTGATTCACAAATATATCAATTCTTTAAGAGAAAAAGCTGATGTTCTGAAGACTAATACACTCAAATCTGTTGTTTCCTCCAACTAAGTCGCAACATAATCTTGTTTACAGAAATAAAAGCAGGATCAAGTGTCAGTTTAAGTGAAAACCAATGAGGCAGGTGAAGAGGACATCAAAGACATTTAGCACAGGATGAACAAGATTTCAAAGACAATCAGAAATTCTTGAGACTGTGAAGCCATTCTATGAAATGAACATTGCAGTGTGACACCACTTATCTTTCTGAATATGCTTACTTCTTTATGAAACAGGTTCAAACATAATCACACGGCCGTGTTCAAGGCAAGAATCCTAATGAAGGCACAGTACATATTCCTATCTTAATGTGCTAACTTCAAACACTAGAAGAAGAAATTATACAGACAAAGCTAGCAAGAATAGTTCATAGTTTCTAATTTGAACTTAGACTCCCGGGAACCACAAGCTGCAATGGTATAATTTATAAATTACTGGGTGAGTTTCTCTGACCTGATGAAGCACGAGGACAGAATAGAGTATCATTCTTCTGCCCATGTAATTTATGAATCTAAATACCTTGAAAACAGACAGTATTTCATTCTTTTGCTATTCATGCGGGGCCTGGGATTTGTCAAAGATATCTATACAAACTTCAGTTTTGTGGTAATACTCCAGAGTTAAGATGACAGGTGTATTTTGCTCACCGAAAGTTTTCAAGATCAAGTCTCCACTGATTATTATGCAGTCCCTTTGGATGAAATCTCTAAACTCAGAAGTCGTGTCTCCTTTGATGGACATTAAGTAGCCAGGATATATGTTTATGGGGCTAGGTGTCTGATACAGGTGTAAAATGTCCCCTCTCTTCCTTGCCCTGTGGGCTGATTTATTTGAGGGATCCTAGATTTATATAGTTTCCAAAATCCTAAAGCACATTTTGTACAGATCTTCAGTAGATAACAAAAATGTAAAATGTATACAATATATATGTTTTAGAGGTCTCCAGTCCAGACATTAACAATGGAGTCACTAGCTCTGAATCACCAAAATATTCACTGACTTTAAAAAGCTGGGTACCGTCCCATCTCCCTTCCTATTTTCTTTCATTTGTTTTATTTTGTCTTCCAGGAAGAACCAGACCTTCAGGAACTTAAAAACATGGTGAATTTATATCAATTAAATAATTTACACGAGTTAAATAGCTAGTTTAAATTGGTAAGTTCTTTGTAGAGGGTTCTGTTTTTTATTGTTTCCCTGTATAGCACCCTGCATATTACAACTCTGTTGGGGTCTCTAGACACCACTGTAATAAAAATCATATATTCTGTCAGCTAAAATATTTTAATGTAAAAGCTAATCCTGAGTTTTCCAGAAAACCTGTTGGAAGTTTGTGTTTCACAACAGGCAGTGTTTTCCCACACTTAACTGCTTTGTCTTGGATCCCAAGCATTTCACGATCCATTTGTCTCTGAAGGTTATTTTTAAACAAAAAGCTGCTGTTACCTGTCACAGGTGCTAAATGAAGTCATGTCTGTCAACAGAGAGATTCCCCCGCCTACACGGTGCGATGAGTGGCAGGCCTGAATAGGTGGTTTTTCAGAGTGGCCAGAAACAAAGAAATCATATGCCAGCAGCAGCCAACAAAGCACACATGCTGTTATGATTAATATGCACTCCTGTAGAGAACGGCTCTTTTGCCATTAAAGCATGTATTACTTAAATCACATCTTTCATCAAAGTCTTCTAATTGCACTACAGTTTCTGATCTTTTAATTAGCCACATGTTTTCTTTCCAAGATGGTATCTTGAAGACCTACCATATATAGCTGACTAATTTACCAATTATATATTTAATGTAATGTGCAGCTTTCTGTGGAAACAACTTCCTTTTCTCATTCCCTACATTGGCAAGAACTGTATTAGTATATGGCTTACATTTCTTCCTACACATTTCAAACACATTGCACATTTGAAATTCCAGGTTTTTTTCCCTTTGATTGTAACTATACCATCTTAATGCATTATGCTAACAACTGAGGCACGTCCTTAGCTGGCATAAACCAGATGAGAATCCAACCCCATGGGTTTTGTTTGGATTTGCATTCAATTTCCAGAAGCAGTTGAATAAAAAAGAAAATAGTGCTTAATAAGATGAATATTCAACCATCTCAAATAGTTTTTCAGGTATCCCAACCCTTAAGGCAAATGAGATGGAACTGATCTTACTTTCAGAAATGTCTTGATCCCTGCACTGAAAACATTGGAAATTTGAGTTATTTGCAGATTGGTTTTTCAAAGGAAAAACTCTTTGGGGTGGGCTGGAGGGGCATAGTAATAATGGCAGGGAACAGACTTGCTGTGATGCTGTTACTTGCATGGGTTTAACTCACTCAGTTGTAAAGTCATATGATGCTTTGTTAAATGTCTTGTATTTAGCAAAGATTTGCACAAAAGCAAATCTGAACATCCTGGAAAAGCCAGATCTTCCAGAGTGGGAGATGAGCACTTTATCCAATTATCACTGAATACATCTCCTTAAATGAGATGGTTAGATGTGTGTTGCAGCCTGATATATATCCATTTAATTAGACTATGCCAATTAATCTCAACTTAAAAAACACATGGCATTTTTTCCCAACCAGAAACACACAGTATTGTGCATGTGATGATAGAACTTGTCCCTAGTTATATTTTGGTAAAGTTGGTAGATATTTACTAATCTAAATAGTATTAGAAAAGAAAATGAAAGTAATAACAATTCTCCTTTTACACAGCACTTTTTATTTAAGGACTTCAGTGCACCTTTGTATAGTATTTGGATGGAGATCAATTAACTGGTTTTTCAAATTGTACTAAGAAAACAGCAATGCAAATTACAAGTCCTCTCCCCGCTCTCCTCCAATAAAAGAAAGATCCATTGCTACTTACTTTTTGACTTTGTAGGATATTTCATAATTTATCAAATACTGCAGAGATGCAGAGAACCTTCAGCTATTCACTCTATGGGATGTTGGGATATATCTGAATTTTAGTGAGCGTCAACAATAAGTCTGCACTGGAAATATTGTAGTTCATAAAGAATCCCCTTTTCTATTGCTAAAGCAATATTATATAGTTTGTCTCTGAAATGGAACTAGAAAATACTAGTTCTTCATGAAAAGTATGAGATGGTAGAAAAAAATTATAACTCATATCATTTTGTTAATTTTTGCTATTAGCAAATAAGGTTATATTTTACCACTTTGATTATGGCTTTTTATTTAACAGAAGCACCTTCTTTTTAATAGTAAAGGTGAGGTCAATTTAGTCTGGTTTTAATTAAAAGGAATTTACAGAAATTAGGCACATAATGATGATTTAAATCTGTAAAATAGAAATTCAAGGTGTTAAGTGCCAAAACTAATCATAATAATAGTAGTAGTAGTAATTATTATAATAACCATGAACTGCTAGAAATTTATCATTATCATCATTATCATTTGGAGGTCCTGATGAATTTTTAATTATTCAACCATTAATTAATTAACCATTCATACCAGTTCTACTTTCATTGGAGTCAGTGAGCTCTGTCACTGACCACTTGGACATGGATTGGATCCTATGGATAAAAATCTTTTCAAGTGAAGTTAAAGGGGTCAGGATTTCCACTTATGATACTGAACTTTGCTCTCCAGATTCTTAATAAGGGAACAATATTTTTCATCCTTTCCTTTGAACTTTAATAGTACCTTCTACTCATGACTCATGAAGCACTCTTCAAATATCAATATATTGAATTCAAACTCCCTGGGTGAGGAATAGTGTTTCATCCTACCATCCGTCTGCACAAACAGACACTAGCATCTGAATGTAACCAGAAGCATATATGATTGCAGGTTCTGACTTTATTGCTAAGTGCAAACATCTGTGGGGGTTCGAGGGAGGTTAGATAGAATTAAAAATGGCCACCCGATCTAACTTAGTTCACCCAGGTGCACACCTTACACTTAGAGCCAGACTCAGTGTTTGGAAGTGAATCTAAACCCACAGCTGTACAGAAGTTCCATGCACATAGACCGTCTAAAAATGGCAGAACCCAGTCCAAGACCTGGATCAATGTACACTCAAACTTAATTGATCTAGGTTAGAATGGAACTTCAGTCCAGTTACCCGTGCAGCCCCAAAGCTGAGAAAGCCTGGCTGCTGGCACCAGTACCAGGGCTGTGCTTTTCCTAACTGATCCCTTGGCACTAAGCTATATTTATATCCCCCTAGTCCCTTAACCCCAATTCAGGGGACCAGCCAGCCACCACAAACACTTAATCCCACAAGTCACTCCTGGTACCAGTTTTATCAGCATTTGGATTCTGGGAATGGAGGAATTAAGTATCAGTGGGGGAGGGGGTATAGGTTTATTGGGGGATTCCAGAGCCAAAAATAGCCCTTGTCCCCCCCCACCAAACTCCGTGCAGACCTTGCAACATGCTGCAGATCTCACCTGCCCCCCAATCGCTCCCACAGATGACATCTGCCCCTTCAATCCCCCAATCCATCCCAGAGATACTGCCTGCACCCCTCATCCCTCACCTGACAGATCCTGCTTGCCCCTGATTTCTCCTGTGGATGCTGTCTGACCCCACCCAATCTCACCTGCCCACCCCCCATCACTACTGCAGATCCCACCTCCTCCCCCATCCTCCCATAAATCACACCTGCCCCCTGATTGCTCCCACAGATTGTGCCTGCCCCTCCCATCACTCCTGCAGATTACACCTGTGCCCCCGAACCTGCTGGAAATGCTGCCTTCCCCCTTCCCCCATATCCCCAACCACTCCTGTGAATGCTGCCTTCCCCCCAATCCTCCTGTGGATCCCACTTGTCCCCCTACAGATCCTGTTTGCCCCCTCAATTTCCCTGTGGATCCCCAATCCTTCCCAGAGCCTGCTTGCCCCCACAACTCCCTAAACCCTCCCCCAAACTCCCTATCCTGACTTACCTTAGACTAGGTAGTCATTTTTAATGTGCTCTAACCTCCTCCTAAACCCTGCCTCCCCCCCCAAGTCTGCACTTAGCCCATAAAAGCTTTTATTCCCAAATTCCAGATGAGAAAACTGAGTTCCAGTAAAAGTCACTTCTGTTTTCAAGGGCAACCAGCCCATCTGTGTTTTATACTGCCTACATTTAAACAAAATAATATTGAAATGTATTATGCAGATTAAATATGATGGGATGGATGGAAAGCCAACCAAAACAAAAGAAGTTGTATAAAATATATGTAGAAAATAATACCTCAAAGAGCTCATTTTTATCGTTTCATCAGAAACATAGGAACTTATGAATGGCCATATTGAAACAAAGTAAAGTTTTATTCACGTAGTTACCAGTATCAGAATGGTGCAAGAAGCCATGACTGTTGTGGAAGAGTCTGTCCACTGGAAAAATCTGCAATCAACCAGACAGCAGAAAGCATCTATTATGTTCCACTCCCTTTGCACATCATACTGCACACTGAGGAGAACTATCACTTTAAACACTTTTTGGCTCTGTTCCAGTGTTTGACTTCTTATAATTGCTAGATGCCATTGATCACTTAAAGCCTGCTCAGCAATCTTAAGTTCATGAGCTATTTTTTTTATCCCCTATGTCAACTTTTCTTAGTTTTGAAATTTGGGGCTGCAAAAATCATTTTTCAGATAGCTGCTCCCAGTAGGAGGGGAACTTAACGTTACTCCCTTTCTAATCTATTTCCTATTCCCATTGCTAAACTCTGCTAGAAAACTAGCATTTGATGCATTCCCTAAATCATATTTGAACCTCTTCTTCCAAGAGGTTGGGTATTATGAGTGTGCTTGAAAATAACATATTTTCATACTTCTTATTTTGCTCAAAATGGGAAAAGAACAAAGATGATTATGTTTTGTTAGTTGAAAGGATAGAAATCTTGCTTTAATTTTATTTGGCACTGTTTGTTGGTTTTCATTATGGTTATTTACATACAAGACTGGGGTAATTTTAAATATTTATTTGACACTAGCAATGAAACACAGAGAAGATGTCAAAGAGAAAAATACCCCTCGTAATGCATTCAGTAGAACGCAGCTTGGGTATTTCTAAACAGTAGTACTTTATATATGTGACAGTTCATAAGCAGTTAAATGCAGAGTTGTGATGCTGCTTGGAATTCCATTTCAGGCTCACTCAGACAAATATCATACCCCCCTTAAGATTTCTCCATTCTCTCATATTTCTTTAACCTGAAATTGAAAGTAGATCATGCTGTAGCTGTATCTGCTGTAGATTCTCCATCATAATTAGAGAAAGATGAGCGGGATCAGCAATTTCATTAAACTAATTAAAACCAAACAATCATGCATACGTCTCATTCTCTTTAATGTTGGATTACTGCTCCACTGACATAAAGGGTAGTGGAGGTAGTAGACAGGTCAGAGATGTTTGCAGAAAGTTATCTAGACAGAATGACTGAAAGAGGATTACCATTAAAATCAGGCTAAAATGCCTATCTGTAAAGTCTGTAAAAATAAAAACCCCAAGTAAAAAACCTGAGCATCCATAAAAAAATTAAGCAAATGATATCTTGATTTAAGGTCTCTCATCAGAAAGAGGCAAGTTTGGACAGAGAAGAGCAGTGACACGATGGTTGACGTTAAAACCCTAAATTTCAACTTAGGCCTTGTCCAGAACCTAGTGGAAGGGTTGCATTTACATTATGTAAAATATAGACATGAAAGGAAAGACTGTAGGGCCAGGGAAAATTGTGGCAAGGGGGATAATTTCCATGTACTCACCTTAGGTAAAAGGAAGATTGCCACTGGAACGCAGACCCTTGCACCGTGGCTCCAAAGCAAATGCTCCCTTAAGATTGGCATCCGAGGCAAATGGACTGGTCTTTCCGCTCCCAGAGAGCGGCAACCTGGGAGAGGCCTAAGCTTCCAGGGAGCAGAGATGCCATGGGACTCTCCTGCCAGACCCTGTCTGCAGCAGCTGAAAGCATGGGGGTGCTCGGTAAGTAGCCTAGATGGTCAGAGGGTGACTAACTAGGGAAGTGCTGCCATGGAAGAAGTAGAGCTCCTTGCCCTGAAGCCAGTTGAAGCCATCATTAAGTAGGTGCTGCACAGGCATAGAGGGGGATGCAGAACATAGACCCCTGAAGGAGAGGAGGATGGGCCGTGGAGCCCTTGCAAGGACTGTTTTGTCTCGTTTTTTCCTTGTTTTTCTTCCAGTTTAGCTACCTAAGATTTAAGTTGATTTATTGACTTTGAGTGGGACATGAAGTGCAACAGGACTGAGTGCCCAGCAAAACTCTGGTCCCCTGACTGATCAGTGACTCTGGTCTTGGGACAGCAAAACATGAACTAGTAGAGAGGGAGAGACTCCTTGAAGAAGAGCCTCTCTCTCTCAACCTTTGAACTGCTGGGGAGTGCATAAAATGAAGGCTCTCCCTCTCCCACTTCCCTCTGCTTGTTCTCCTAGGATTTAACTCAGAAGGCTTAACCCTGCCCTTGACTGTTGAAAAGTAATCTCCACACTGGTTAAAAGGAGTTGCCCCCTTGAGGGGGAATCTGGTTATCATGGATGCAGTAAGGGTGGGGCCTAGGGGAGGTAGAGGCCCACAGAGGAAATTTCTCCTAAAGGATTTCTTGATTTCTCCTGATACAAGACAACACTAAAGTCATGGTGGGTGAAAAAACAGAGCGGAGAGTGATCGGGGAGACAGTGGTGGTCCCCTTTCACCCTAATGGCCCACTTCCAGAAGGCACCAGGCCATAAGGGGCCTAAGTTCTATAGCACCTACACTTGACAATAAGTCAGGGAAAATGTATCTCAGCAAAAATGTTTGTTGTCAGTAATAAGTTTGCCAATTGTCAGTAACAAAAAAGAATTAGGTTGGCAACCCTAGAAAACTTTACACAGGATAGCTAAGAATTCAGACACCAAGAGATGGATTGAAACTTTTTTGAGTACTGTTGTGTGTGCTAAGGGATATTAGATGGGTTGGCAAAACAGGACATACATAAATAACCTCATGGGTCTTCTGTGGTTTGTAGGTCAGGGCTGGTATACAGGAGAGTGTCTAAGCATTGTGGAAATTCACCATCTAAGTTCATTAACTTCAGGTTTGTACAAGCTCCTAAAACTTGCGGTCAGAATTTTTATAACAAACTGAAAGCTAATTTAGCTAAAAGCTAAATTAAAACATGTATTGCATATACATAACACATTTATCCTTCCAATAACATAGGAAAGTATTGATGGAATACTATAAAGCAGTGTGCAAAGTGATGAGGAAGACCATAATTCTGAGTGGGTTAAGAGTGGGTTAAGGAGTCAAGGACTGAAATTAACTGGGTGTCAGCCTCTAGCCACATGTTTGAGAGCATGGCAGTTGAAGCTATATCTAACTTAAAACAAAAGTGTTCTGCTTTTGTGTGGAAATGTGGGTCTACCACATTGTAATAAGAGCATTGAGAGGTATTCTACCTCAGCAAATAATTCTTAATTTATATAGGGCAGTGTGACTTGCAACATCACATTAGGTGATAAAATATAATATACCCAATGAAAGTAGTTAGCTTGGGCGAGTGGAGCAGGGCAGGTAGAGATGGGTCTATGACTTAGTATTCTTGCTATTAGTTTCTACTCCCATTTTACCAGTTACTCTTGGTTGACCAGTTTTGCCTCCTCCAGTAATAATTTATCCCACAACATACAGCCCATGCAATATATCACACACCCCATGCAAGTATTATTTTTCCTGAACCAACTTATTAATAATTACATTGCAGTTATTAAGTATTCCACTCACCTAGTTAATAATTGTAATATAATATTTGTAATAAACCTCCTGCTAGAAATAATCAGAAATAGAAAAAAAAACTTGTTAGGCTTCAAAATCTTCCACCCCCATTGTATCTTTTCAATATATGATGAAACATAATAAGGTATGCAACAATTCTTCACTTTTATAATGCCATAATTTTACAGTTTTACAATCTCTTATTTCATTTTTGGGCATGCATTTAGTAAACAAAGCTAGGCTGAGATGTTGCTTAGTTGGTTTCTGTTTTATTTTGATATTCTAGTTGTCCTTTTAGATTGTCCTATTCTCTTATCGTAAGTCATCCTGAGCCTCTGTTGGGAAGGGCAGTATATAAATCTCATGTATGTATGCATGCATACATAAATAATACGTTTTAAGGGATTTAACAGAACTTGCATGGCACATAGGCTTCCTGCTGGCCTTTCAACAGATGGTTAATTTCTACCTATCAGAATTGTGTAGAACTGTCTCGGCTGATGCTGCACTCATGAAAGCCACAATTTGGATTGCTTTTGATAAAAAAAATGCAGGTTTTTATAAGAAAAGAAATGCAAATAGAAATACTTTGTACATTCAAGAACAAACCCACTTTCACAAATGCTCTCTTGAGGAACGTCATTTTTTATTAATTATAGATTAACAAAGGAACTTCTATTCTGTGGTCTTGGTGGTGACAGAGCAAGATGGACTTCCCAGATCAGAGAAACAAGATTACATCAATGAACAAAACCATGAGACAGAGATATGAGAACCCAGGGCAATCTATTATATTATCAAGACTTGAGTGGCACAGGAAAAATAGAAGTATGCTGTGAAATTCCATTGAATATGCTAATAAATGTTAAGTGGGGTAATCACAATTCTAGATGACATAATAACAAGTGCAATATTTGTTTTTGAGCTAAAAATAATGAACCCCTTTTGCAGGAAAAGTAGAATTTTTTAAGCAATATTGAAAGTATTAAGGCACAGAACAGAAATTTAGGATTCTCATATATCAAAAGCAGCAACTTCAAAAAATGTATTGGCAGTGGCTTGTCTCCTTGCAGGACACAAACCTCGACCCCTCCTGAGTGATGATGGGCACTCTCTGTATTACTCAGAATATTCAGGAGTACAAAGTGCTCTGAAAAAAACCTTGTGATGGCACAGGGAGCAAGAGCCTCCATTTTGTGAGAGACATTATTTAGCTGCACTAGCTGAAGAGACATGTCTGTGGTTGGAAGGATTGCTGGATCTCGGCATCCCCTAGAGAAAACCTAATTGAGAAAATCTTGTCTGCTGTTTCCACAGTGTAAATCTTTCTACATTGCAGCATATTCTGCTGCTACAAAGAGGTTAAAAACTCCCATTGTGCGAATGCTAATAATCTACACAATTGTATTGTTATGTGGCAGGATTCGATTAATTAACACTGCATATAATGGAGATGGGTGGGTACTCTCTTTCCTGAACCCAACCTGGTTAATAACTGTAATATAATATTTTAATATTTTGAATAAAGTGCCTGGTGGAATTACTTAGAAATCTGGAAGGAAAGAAAACTTGCTAGGTATCAAAATCATTCATCCCATTATCTCTTTTCACTGTATGATGCTCAGCCCTAGGAAACAATAATGGGTTGTGCAAAGATTCTTCACTGCCAAATTTTTTATAATCATTTATTTAATTTTAATTTTCTTTCTTCTCAATATTAAAAGTATTTTTCTTATATATATATATATATATATATATATTACATTATGTAAAGGTCTGTATATAGTTAGATTGCAAAAAATAGCATCCTTAATGCCTGCTTGCTCTGAAATCTGCATAATATTTAATAGTTTTCTGATTCAAAAGAACATTGTAATTACAAGCTGCAAATGGTGGCACATGGTTTCAACACAAACTGCATGTGCTTAAAATCTCTGAAATGGCCATCAGTCCTCACATTATATGACTCAAGGTAATGACCTTGAACCAGAAGTGTATGAAGTCACAATCCTACTATAGGCCAGGCTTTTTGTAGGTGATCTCCCACAAGGTTTTCATCTTCCACTAACCAAGCTATCCTTTCTTCTGTAATTTGATTGTCTGCTACCCCTAGAGATTTGTCTGTTCTCCAATTTCATAGTACTGCAGACGTTTTAATCCTAGCTGTACCTGCTTTTTCCTCATACCTGAAGAAGAATGCCTTACATTGGAAAGCTTGTGCAAGTGCATTCCAACTAAACAGTTAGTTCAATAAAACACAACACCTATAAAAATCTTTGCCTCTTATATGTTTTCTGGACAATCATAACTACTACTTCTTAGGGGTGTACAAAATGGGTCGTATTCTATTTGGATTCCGCCCAAATTGGGGACAATGATTTGATTCATTGATTTGGATCACTGTCCCCAATTTGATTCAGCTGAATCTGAATCTGAAGATTTGATGCTGACTTGGAGAACTAGTGATTTGGCTATAGACACAGCTTTAAATATTTTTTCTACATACATCGAGGTACCAGGCGCAGTTCGTGAACGCTGCGATGTTGGAGCAGATGGAGCGTCCCACAGTTGTGGTGGGGGAGGGTGTGTACTTGGCAGTGAACCTGGAAGTGGACTGGAAGTACTTCCCGTCAACTTCTGGGTCCTCTGGGGAGTGCACTAGGGCCCCCCCCCTGCACCCCGCAGCTCTGCAATTGGCTGCAGGGGAACCCCAGGTGCCCCCCCCCAGACCCAGGAGGCACCAGTCGCTGAGCTGGGGGGGCTCCCCTGCGCATTCCCTGGTGGACCTAGAAGTGGACCAGAAGTGCTTCTGATCCAGTTCCAGGTCTGCTGCCAAGCACATTGGGGAACCCCCCATGCTCCTGTGGGGTGCTCCATCTGCCTCAACATTGCAGCATTCCCAAGCCACCTGGTACCCTGATGTGTGTAGAAAAAACATTTAAAGCTGTGTCTATGTCTGAATAACTGAATCTTTCTGAATCTCTCCAAACCAATTTGGAGGGTTCCAATTAGATTCAGAGAGATTAAAGGGTCTCCTGATTTGATTTGGACTCAGAGATTTGGCCACTGAATCGGACCGAATCTCCACCAGATCGAATCAGGGACCCAAGCTTCACACAGCCCTACTACTTCTCTCCAACACTACCAAATCCTACAGTAGTCATTCTTGACTTATCTTTATTGTTTGTACCAGCTATATTTAGCATGAAACATTAGGCATAATTTCAGAAGGTAAAGATGAATGTAAGTGTGCAAACAGGAACCAGATCAGAGGAATAAATGACCAACATTTGGATAACAACAAGCCCTAAATTCCATTCACTAAATCACCATTCATTGTTCATTTCAGAGATGAAATATTTTCTGGTCTTCTTCCAACACAGTAGGTCAGAAAATCATGAAGAGTGCAACACTGCCCATAATAATGCACTGGAGCCATGAATGTTATCAGCCCTGAAGGCAAATGTCCTAATGTCAGCCACCCATCACTTCCATGTGGCATTAGTGATCTGAGTAATGCAGAAGCTAAATTAACTACCATTACTGAAGTTTTCTGTTAATATAGGCAAAGCTGCTGTGCCACCTGGTGAACATTTTCATATGCAAGAGACTTTTTTGCTGTGTTTATCAATATACAAGAGTAATTCAAGTACTCTTAGCAACTTTTTAGATGCTTGCACTAAGACATTTCAATAGTTGCAATCAGTTATGAGAAAAACTTCTTTTTCCAGCACAACAGGGAACTGGTCTTCCGTCAACACATAAGCAAGGTACTCATTTTTTTTCCAGCAGTATGCTTTAATTTCAGAGGAATTAAATTGAAAAAGAGCTCAGTATCCAATACACTGATTTTTTTAAACATTTAATCACTTAAGTTAGTACCTAAATGGAAGGAGTGTTCTTCTGGAAATCTGTCCTATTGGCATTAAAATGTTGTGTGTCTTTTGAAGAAATATTAAGCCCATATTTTCCGTAGTAGCTAAGAATTTTTAACCCTGCTTCAGTTAAGATGCCTGACCCCTGCTTTTAAGAAGGGAAAAGCATATGCTTCAACTTTAGTGAAATCTACTTTGAGGAGAGGGAATGGATTATCTAATAGACCTTTTCCATGTGTAACTTGTCAGATAATAACATCCTTCAAATTTTTGTTGATCTACATACATTCAGGGATTAAATCATAGTTTGTTAGCTTCTCTCAATGGATATTTGATTCCACACTTAAACAAAAGCTATCTTTTCACCACCCTACAAATGTAGAAAGGAGTCTAAATCCCTGATATATGGAGTCTGGATTTACCATTGTGTTCTGCAATTGAATTTGGCTATAAGAATTTTATGCTGAAGCTTTTAAATAAAAGGAAAAAGTATTTTCATGAACATTTTATATTAATGTACAAAGCCAGTAGGCCTAATAGTGATCTGTGCAATTTGAGTGCATAATGATCTGTGATAGTTTTCAACTTTGTTCTTTTTAGAGAAACTAATTGGTTGTTCATACTGCAACCAAATGATAGAAAAGCATCTCTATTCAGAGGCACCATAACATTTCTCTGCTCTAGATATAAAGATTTCATAAGAAATGATGGCAGGTATGCTATTATCCATTATTTTCACTGTAAGTGTTCTCTGAATGGTGTCTAAAGCATTTGTGTGTATGGTAAGAAAGCCAATTAAAGTTTAAAAAGTTATGATGGAGGAGAACATGCGTTTTCTTTTTGGGAATCAAAGCTTATAGATAACTTGGCACAGGACACACTTTCTAATGAGGCAAACTGAAGATCTTGCTTAAGCTGCAAATAGTAATTTTCTGTATTTTCCTTACACTTTATATTAGTCAACTACTCCCAAAACTGCTGTCTAGTTTTCAGCTGCCAGGAATGTTTGACATTGTGAATGTCTCAACTTTGTTTTTGACTATATTTGCAAGTTTGATGTGAAAGAAAAGTGATAGTTTCCTTATGAGTCAGCAGCTGTAAAGCTTTATTGTCAATTCCTTGGTATGTTTGTTTGTGTTATAATTGTCAGTTATATTTTTGTTTTGTTATATATTTTCCCTTAATATTATCAAGAATCAGCAAGGTTAAGTGTGCAGATGAAAGTGCACAATAACCAGCAATCTTGTCAACTCTCTGTCAGAGCTTCCTTATGATGTTAGGCCTAATTCTGGTCTTTAATCCTGTTGCAATCAATTTAATGCTTTTGATTGCAAAAAACAAAAAGTTACTTCTTATTTAGACTGGAATAAATGTAATCAAACTCAGGCCCATAGTGTCTGGTGGTAGCCACTTGTCTAGATTATGTTGTGTTCTGATATCACCCGCTTCTTACATGCTACACATCATGTCTTGAGTAGATAGGCCTTTTATTACATTGACTTGTAGGGCCTAGACTCTTGCTCAATATATATATCATATCATTTCTCTCTACTAATAGATAACACCTTAAACAATTCCTTTGTTCTCAAATTCTTTGTTGAACAGCCTCTTTCCCCCTTATATATTTTCTTGTTAGCTACTGGATAGTATAGTTAGGTTATAAGCTGAGTTGACCTGTAGCCCGAGTTTCATTAAAGACGATTATGTTATGCAGGGAGTAACACAACTGTAAACTGGTCCCCACAATGGCATTACAATATCTGATTATAATGATCCATCATCTCCTCATTCTTCATGAAAATGGCTCCAGTGCAATACACTCTTGCCAAAATAGTCCAAGAGTTTATTAGTTTGTGGAGGAGATGCTTGTAGGAATAAGTCTCCCACGTTGCAAGTTAATATACCCCTTGTCTTTTAGGGTCCTTATCTAAAGAACATTACAGTCAGCGTGAGTCCTTCCAGCAACTTTGATAGAGCTGGCTACTTGGATCTTTGGCTACTTGGAAATGTTTGGGAGGGTTACCAATCTGAATGGATGTATTCATAAAACCAATATGAATAAGTGGTAAAACACAGAAATGAAAAGCACTCAGCAACATACCTCTGAGCAACAGTTATTGAAGCTGAGTTCTGACAGCAAAAATTATGGGAGAGTTACACAAAACTTAATAATGAAAGAAATATGCTTATGTTTAGTTTATAATCATCATGAACAACTAGTATCTATCACATGCAAATTACCTCTCCAGAACAACGCAATTTATGGAAATTCACATTGCTATCAATCATGAGAGCATCTGGGATTATGATTTACACACATTGCAGAGTATATTCGCCCAGCAACTGTTCTTGCACTGCTGACAAACAGATGCATAATATACTTGTTATAAACTACACTTACTGACTTCCAGAAAGCACAGAAATAGCATCGTGTCAGCGCTAGAAATCTAACATTTTGTTTGCATCCAGGTAAAGAAGAATCCGGAGCCGTACACTTAAATATATTGTGCATCAGGGAAAGCACCTTTATCACAGAAGCACATGAAAAGCAGAGATACACTTTGTCATTTCCCAACAAACAAATCTGTGCATCTGGAAAGAAGAGTGTACTGTCAGACAAGACACTCAGGAGGTCTGTGCAACAACTGTGCCTGATTCCCTTTCATAACAAGAAGACATGGTTCATTACAGATAGATCATTATCATAGGAGAAAGCTGAATCCTCCAAGAAGTAAATCACTGTTAATTATGTCTTAGAATTGCTTACAGAACAGTTCTTCACTTTAAACCACTTCTACCTCACACTCCACTGAGTACATCTGAGAAACTTACTGTAGTAAAATAAAAGAATTATACATATTCTTTACCAGGTAGGAATCCAGTCACCATTATTATATCAAAAGCAAACATGCAAATTAGGATTGTAAATCCTATGTTTTGCTTTTAATATCAGTTTCATCCCATATTCATCTTTTATATTCCAGTGAATGGTGAATCTCAAGTTCTGTCACAGTAATGAGTTGTTTTGTGAATGAAAATCTGTGAAATCCTCTTGAAGCCCATTTGAAAATCTGATATTGATGGAGGTTTGCCAAGTTCTAAAGTACAGTAGTTCAAACAGCTGCAAACCATTTGAAAGATGTTCATCATTTAAGGCACAATTCTGCAGGCTTTGCTCATAACGGAGTGAAACTCATTCTTTCTCGGTAATAGCCTTATGAGGGTCTCATTTTGAAGTTTTAGACAGGAGCTTAAATGATGGATCAGCCTTGAGGTGGGCCACTGTAGAGAGGTGAATTTTATCCTAGCTGAGTAGGATATTTAGAAAGTTGGTGCCCATATTAGACCATAACATTTTTGAAGGATGAACCTGGCTGTTCAAAGTATTATATTGTCACCACAGTATTGGCCGCTTTGCAGAGAATTCCTTGCCCATCCTAAAAGCAGGCACAGAATGAGTACCCCTTACTTTCTGGCACATAGTTTGTTCAATTTCCAGTTTGTATTTTTTATTTGGAGGGCAAAAGATGTTGAGTACAGGGAACCAATGGCAGTGCCAGCATACACCCTTTGTATATTAAATGAATAGTATATGACATTGTTATTGATGTTCAGATGTAGTGCCACATTTTAAAAGAAAACCTATATCCAATACCCATTGATGTTTAATCAAAAAAAGGATGGTAAAAAGAATCCCCCATCAAAAAATGCTGATTTCACAGAATCAAAACATTTTGTTGAAATGTATCTAATAGGCCAAAAACTTTTGCTAGAAACCAGATCGCCCAGTATAGCCTGTTTACCTGTTTCTTCATTTGCCTGTTTGCGAACCTACCTGCCTACAGCTGGCCAGGAAAGTTGCTCAGCTGTCTTTTTTCCCCATCCTGCCAAGCTGCTCAGATGCCCTGTTTCCCTGCCGTCTGCTTTGCTAGTTTGCCAGCTGACTGCAATCTCTGATAAAATTCAATTCTGATTCTCCTAAAACAGATTGCATTCCCCCCCCCCCCAAAAAATTTCCCATTTGTAGAAAATTTGAAAAAAAATGTCAACCAGAGTGAACTTCTGTTTTCAGATCAGCTGGAGTAATAAATATGCAGAGAGAGCTGGATTCTCAGAAAAAGCAACATCACCTACATTTGAGGAGAGATTTTCTATTTTAGATGCTGAAATCATGTGGGTAGATTTTCCAAAGAGCTGAGCATCCATCAGTTCCTAATGGTATAATTTAAGTGCCATCACTGGCAGGAAGTTTGGAACTAATAATAAACTTTGCATGTTGCAGTCCCTTCTATATGAGGATGCAAAGTGTTTTGTAAATGAATTATTCTTCTTTACATCCTTGTGGCTCAAGTGTTATTAGCTCCAACTTAGAGCTGAGGGAATAGAGACATAGGAAGGTTAAGTTCAATGCAGAAGTTCATTCAGCATTTCTGTTGCAAAGCCAGGAATAAATGGCTCAAAGAAGCAGTACAGTCATCTTTCTGCCATGATCTCATACTTCCTTGAAATCAGCCACTTAATCTAATTTGTGCTGCAGGCATGTGCTGGAGAATCTGAAGTGCTAGTAGACAGTTACCTTATTAATACAGTGCATAATCTCCCCCTTCTGCCACTGCAAACCCAGAACTGAAAACTATTCCTGCTGAGGTTGAGATAGTGGGGAGGATTCCACATCGTGGCTTACTCCTCTTGTGGGCTTGCACGTGACCTCGCAGAGCAATCTGGTCACCCAATCTTCACTGTCACCAGAGCTCACCTGCTTTCCACAGAGATTGCAAGTGTCAGAGTTAGCACACATGCAGGTATCCTACTGTTACAATGTTATTTTCTGAAGAGTGCACCTTTACATTTCTGTGAATCTGCCATCAGCAAAAGCAGAAGGCATTTTAACAGTCTGAGAAAATGCAGCATATTACACAGATGTTCATGTTACAATTTCTTTCTCGGAGATTTCTGCTAAATTATTTGTTGGGAGGTTGCTTGTTTTGGGGTTCTTTTTTTTTTTTTTTTAGTTTTTCTTCCAATTAGTCTGAAAGAAAAGTCT
>NW_017728995.1:14981607-14991021 GCF_001723915.1 Gavialis gangeticus
TTTAGTTTTTCTTCCAATTAGTCTGAAAGAAAAGTCTTTGAACATACTTCGGTGGGAGAACCCTGTAAAGAACTGATGACAGGCATGGGCCTGTGACATAAACAGAAAACACAGAATAAATTTGAGTCCAAGGGATGTCTTGTTACAAGGTAAAGGGAAAACACTGAAAGAGATGACCAAATGTTACAAGAAGAAGGTATATAAATAGAAGTGGGTACTAACATTGAATTTGATGGCCATGTCATTATTGGGAAGGGGGAAATCTGAATTAACCACCATCCTGACAAGGTTTTCTAATGCCAGTAATATTGGTAACCCTTCAGAAGCCCTTGGTTTGCTTCTTGATATAATTAAACCTGAATTAAGAGGAGATGCTGGCATAATGTCCACACAAAGGAATTGACCCTTGGAAGGAACTGACTCTAGCACTAATCTTTAAGGGCTGGCTTACACCGTGAGCCACACAAACGTTGATTCGTGTTAGTGCTAACTCAAGTTTGGGGTAGTCACATGTTCAGGTCAGCAGGGGTCTAAAGAATCCCTTACCCCCCCCCTTCCAGGCTTCCTCCAGCCCCCTGGGCTCCCCCAGTTGCACCCCCCACACACACCCACAGGGCTCATCTCCTGCTCCTCAGGCTTACCATCCCTGCTCATTTGTAGTAGCCTGCACTGTGTCCCTGGGGGAGCAGTCAGGGAAGGATTAACCTGCCTGCTCAGCTCCCTGTTGCTGCAAGGTTGCTGCTCTTTCCTGGGCTGAGCCCCCCAGAGAGCAGCAGCTGGTGGCTGGGTTGGCAGGTTAACCCTTCCCTGACTGCTTCCCCAGGGCAGACAGCACAGGTAGTGACAAGTAAGTGGGGGTGGGCCAGTGAGTAGGAATCTGGGCTGTTGGGGAAGAGGCACTGAGCCCAATCCAGGTCAGTAGTGGGTCGTGGGGGGGTTTACACTAACACAAACTGGATAACACAGATCAGAAATAACCCTGCCCTGGAATAGTATAACTCTGAGCCACCTAAGGAGTGCTTAAAACTTTTTTCAAGCATTAATAGAGGATTTAAGAGCTCCAGAAGCCACCCAAAACTACTCTGTAACAAGGGCCTAAGCCTGCATGTGAAAGCATTCCAACACCAAGACTGAAGTTCTTCCTTTCTGCTATAAACTTCCTCTATAATCTGCTATAATCCTGTCTTGTATAATCATGAGGGGGGAAAAAAAGGCTCCATCAATAATCAAATGAGGCCTTTTTAACTGCTCATACAGAAATCTGGTCTCCTGGATCTGTTTTGTAGAGGTAGTCAGTGATTTCTTTTTGGACCAAAGGCTGCCTTTCAGTTTCTTATTCTGTTTTCTCCCCTCTATTTCCCTTTCCCTTTTTTCTATTTTCCCATTTGACACTGCCACTACCATCCACTTTCTATTTTTTCCCAGCAATGACACATGTAGAAATGTTAAGCATCCCATTCCCAAACTTTTAGTTTACCTTTGCCATGACCTGTATCTTACTGATATAGGGAAGGTTTTCTACAGTTCAGAGTAAGTTATATGTTCTATTCAGAACTGCACAAAATACACTCCAGAAATATATATTTTTCTCTTTTTGATATCTAAGGGGATTTTTGACAGAATGGCTACCAGTGACACAGGTAGTATATTAACATTTCAGACCATGCTTTGATTTATATTGACTTTAATCCACCTTATTTTGATCTATGTTCAAAGAGTTAGGGACTAAATCCAATGTTTTTGAAAGAGGCAGAATTTATTAACCACCTCCAAACCTAACTGGAGTTATTTTTGGAGACATACCAGTATGCCATTAACAGCCATCCTCTTGATTTGCTACAGGAAAAATGTATGTCCTATTTTATGAGAATTATAGTATCTCTGGAAGCAGCCAAAGGAAAAATATAAATTTAGATAAAATCAGAACTTAAATAAAATAATGGAAGGAATTTAGGTAATGATTCCACGCCCAAAGCTGGATAAAGCAAAGTGTCTTTGTCACATTTTAGCCCGCATCAGGGTTTTTTTCCCCCTCTAAATTTTCTTATGTACATAGTGATTTTCTTAGAAGGGCAAACATAAGTAGTATTCCAGTTTAAAATCAAAGTGAATCCTTTTGAGTGTTTCACTAATGATTTAGCTAAAACATTGTTCCTTTTTATCAAAAATGATGCAGCAGAAAAGCAATCTGACAAATATTCCAGAAATGTGACAATGCAATTACAATGTATTTTAGGAAGTCCAACTTTTAACCTGGCACACATACTAAAATAAAATTAGTAATTGCCTCTAAGAAGTTGCTTTAGCACTTGGAAATAGTACCCTATATTCCACTTTAAATGGTGGCATGAAATACAAATACCATGTTGTACTGTTTATTTTTTATGAATAGATATTGTAAAATTTGCATTCTCTTTTCTTAAATGAGTGTCAATGTGAGGAATCATTAACAGCCTTTTTATATAATCTTTCCATTTATTTCACTAAAGTCTTTTTTGCACATGTAGCACTTGGCTTTTCAAGGATCAATCAACACAAGATTCTCTCTTGCAAGTCCCTTGCAATTTTGGTCTAAAAGTATCAGGGCATCATTGCTCTCCTTCCATTATGTCTAATACACCTTTCTCTCTTGAACCTCCCTAAAGAAATCTTGGAGAAGCTTTTCCTGTAACTCTCCATTGAAGCATTTCCCTTGTTTTATTACTTTTGCATTATGAACCCTTTGTGGTCCATTTTTTGCTGCTCTTTCTGACTTTCACAAATCTTATTAGGTACTCTTCTCCATTGTTAGTTCTTTTGAATTCCATAAAGAAGGGTTTTTCTATTAGGGAACAATGAATTTTATTAAGAGCAAAACATTATTTTAAATTATCCTGAAGTTGTTGTGTTTTGTAACACTCGAGCAGTGAATTTAAACAGCTCATTTTAAATATTTTAGCATAAGATTCTATGGTACTGTGTGGTCAATGAGATTTTTATAAACCTATTTATTTTAGCCATTAGGAAATCTAATTTCCATATATGAGCATAAATAGAGCACCTAAAGAGTATAGTTCATGTACCATGCTCTTGGTACATCCAGTGCACAATAATTTTCTTTTCTTTCTGTCAAAGGAGGAGGGAATTGTTGAATCAGAAACATCTTTTGTAACTGTATCTTTCTGATGAGCAGAAGTACTACATTTGGGCTGCACATCTGCCTAACACATATACAGTACTGAGGAGCTTATGCTGCACAATAGATCACCGGATTGCTGCTCTCTAGGGTCAGACAGGAATAAAACACATTTCTTTCTGTGTCAGAAAATTTTGCAGTAAAACTGGTACCATTCAATTCAGTGTGTGTGTGTGGGTGGGGGAGATAACACTGTGTACAGTGATGATAACTTCCTCAATACAATAATTCCTTGGATTTTTTTGTCTGTTCTTTTGGGGGCTTGGTCATTTTTACTAGTACTAATACCTTTTAGTTTGTTTATTTTTTATTGTTAGGTATTGTAGTGTTTGCATTCTGTGCTCTTAAATGAGTGTCAGTGAAGAATAATTAGTAAGAACACTTACACCGAATATAATAATATTTAGTTCTTTATACGGTATTTTCAGTCTCAAAGTACTCTATGAAGTACTCTTTAATGGCGATATCATTATTCCTGTTTTACAAATGAAGAAACTGAGGCATTGAACAAAATAACCCAAGAATTCAGGGGCAGAACCAGTTTGATACCCAAGAACATAACTAAGCCATTGCCTCCAATTAAGAGATTTATTATATATTAAAGTTCCATATGTGATTAAGTAATAGTTTGCTAAGTGAATTAAATGGAAATTTATGGAAATAACTCCAAAAGTCTACTTAAGGAAATAGAAAGCTGCATCCTATTCACAGAATTTTTAAGTAGTTCGGTTGGAGACTTGTAGCTGTGATGGTCCAGGAAATGTATGAGGGGCAAGGATTTTCTGTGATATGTTTAATTGGACCAGCTGTATAGCTGGGAGGGTTGCTGGACAAAAGTCAAAAGCATGTCCAACAACTTGCCCAGCTATACAGTTGGTCCAATAAAAGATATCACAGAAAATCCTTGCTTTGAGAAATGTTAAGCCATCCTATCAAATGGAACAGAAGACAAGATCCCTACGATAGAATTCTATACATAAGGTTAAACATTTTAGAGAGAGGCTATTCTTTATTAAATTCAAGTAAACTTTCTCCTCAAGGTAAAGTTCACATTTTAAATTAATTGGGCTGACATTAAATAGAATCATTTTCATAATTAATAATAAAAAGTTATAAAGTGAATATTTGCCATTTTTTGTCAATGAAAGGGAGGGCAGATAGACTGGCTCTAAGGATAACCGTTCAGCACATTCACTGATGTATAGTAAAAGAGAAACCAACAAAAATGCCTGTTTTAAAGTCATTTTCTTAGATTCACTGAATTTAACCCCAAATCCATTTATTCTTTTTGAATACCTAGTAACAACAGTTTTTAAGGCACCTTAAGTTTCTCACCTTCTTATGACATAAGGGGCTAAATCCTATTTCACCTTTGTGCTCGTAAATACTACCTGTAAGCCCTTACCCCAGCATGGCATCACATCATCAGTAGCTCATGCCTTCCAGACCATGCTGAACAGCAAAAGCATTCATTACTTGCTTCTACATAATTGTGATTATTTCTATAGTGGGAATTTAGAAGTATATTGGGGGTAAGTATTATTTCTTAATTAATTGTCAGTTTGATGCCTAGCTTTTGCTCAATACTTTGTTTTCTTGAAGACCAATACTCTCCGATGACATGATCGTCTTTCCCTGTGAACAGAAGTAAATGCTGTAGGCACAACTTGCATCACTTTATTAGTAAGCCAGCGAAGGAAACAGTGGGTCCACATTAAGGCTAGCTAATGATAACCTTCATTCTTGAATTAAGAAGTAGTTCTTGCTGTGTTTATCTTTTTTTATCTGTATCTCTTTTACAGAGGCTGCTGAACAAGGGTGAGAAGGTAACAACTTTCAGTTACTATCCATTTTGCCCAGAGTCCAAAGATTGACATAGACATTAAAAAGTTCTGCTTCTTCATTCCTGATCCCTTGTGACATCTGGTCCCTAAGTTATCTTTTGAACTTTCCATGAAAAGCGTATATATGATACATTTTTTCTGTGACATTTAGCTTGAGATATCTTGTTACTTATTAAAGCAGAAAGATCCCAGTTAGATCATTGAAAGATGGCCTGCATGAGGGGCTGTAGAAATATTGCGGAGTGAGTAATATGATAAACAACAAAGCTTACACCACTTTTGATATTTCTTTTAACACAGAAGAGAAGTGATATACAGAAAAAGGGAGAAAGGAAAAAGGTGGAGCAAATAGCATTGGGTAGAGGTGAACAACAGAGAACAGAGGCCTTGAAGCTCCTCCCAAGGTATTGACATTTACACTGCTTCATGACATTTACTCTGCTTCTAGTGGTAATAAAAAATGGTAAGGCAGGAAACAATAGATTAACCTCCACACATCCTATGGGAAATGTAGCAAATAACCCATAGGCTTGAAAGAATGAATATTCATTAATAAAGGTTTGTAACAGAGATATTATAGATGGTTTAATAAAGGCCAAAGAGCCAGATTCTTTTGCATCTGCAAGTGGACTGGTGTAAATTCAGGGTGAAAATGAAGTCAGTGGTACTATTATAGCATTACAGCGTTGTGAATGTGTTATGAGTCTGACTCACTAACTTAAGCATTTTTTCTCAAAGTCATTTAGCATTTTACTAGAATACCAAGGCGAGGCATGTAAAATAGGAGTTCTGGCACTTGGCCTTTTTCTGATCACTAGACCACACATTGTCTTATGTAATGTTTTTATTTATATTCAGGTCCAGGAAATCATGACATCATCAAAAGAATCCATTTCCTATAGAACTGTTGACATATTTTATTATTCAGAACTTTCCAGGAAACGCTAAAACTAAACTATACCATAGTCCAGCAAAGTGTTCCATTGGTGTCTCATTAGTTATACAAATATGTTAAACTTTTATTGCAATTTAAACTATATTTATTTGTTAAAATAGTAATATTGCTGTCATTCTTTTGGTTGTGAAAAAAAAAAATCACTAAAATGTCATACCTCAACAGTTTATACTTTCTGACAATCCATAAGAATAATAATTAAGGATTTTTTTTTTAAAGTCTGTCCAGCTCTTGTTTATGTAAAGACATTAGGGAGATTTATACACTGCATACAACTGACATAAAATAAAGTTATTATTTATTAGAGAAAGGGCACAATATAAAATACCATTGCATTTATTAAAACATTGAAATTGTTTAATCTTATAAGTTGTCTAATTGTTAAATCAAACAGAAAATTAGGCATTGATCAATGGATTTATTTTCTTTACAGAGGTAACAATATTGTTACATACTACACACAACAGATTTTTCATTGACACATTTATTTTTCTAGTAGTAGCAGCTATGGTCTCATTGGTACCCCTACCTATGCTTGCATTTCTGAAGGACACTAACATGATTTATTGTACACTGCAATTCCTAAAAATGCATAAAAAATAAACTAAGTTTCCTAAGTCACTTGTATTGTCTAAGGTCTGCATTTATCCTTATTCAAGGTTAACTTTTTTATACGTAAAAGGACAATGATAAACAAAGGCAATTATTGACTGTATAATAAGTGGCTAAACTTCTACAGAACAAACCTAGGATTTGGCCAAGTGTTCATTTTTCTTCTAAAAGAGTATAAAGGATAAAAGTACATAAAAGAAAAAAAAGTAGATAAAGATATAGCCATAGCAAGACGTTCAACTTTCATTGATTGCCCCTTCTAATATCAGAGTTGAATTTGGTTTAGTCTCTTAATATGGAATAAAACTTATTAAAGCTGTTAACCCAAGTAATGAATGTATGGAATGGACATCTACCTACAGGACAGCATGACTGTACATGCACTGCCTTTGTAAGTCACTCAGGGAGGTAACGATCTTCACTGACCTTTGAAAGAGCCAAGTTATGTGGAATACAGTACGAGTGAAAGAATTCTGCCACCAACAAGAAATTGACGCTCTAGTTCTGCAGAAAGCAGGTCCCAAAAGAATCTCCTTTATTTCATAGTCCAAGATCAACACAGCAGTCTCATTCTCTGTTTTGGGTTTATTTCCTGTTAGGGATGTATTTGATCACATCAGCAAAATAGCTAAAAATATCCTTTATTCAAACCAAGGGCCAAAGAGCATTGCATATAGCTACTTTCAAAAATGCTTCTTTTACACAGAGTTTAACTACAAAAGAAATTGCACAGAAGTAATAAACAGTAATTAACGTCATACCCACAACAGGACCAATGGGTTGGCTTTGATGGCAACGATTTTCAGTTGCCTGGCACCTCAGATACCAGCTCCCTAAATATTCAGTATGACTTGCTTATTTTTTTATTTGGTATGATTCACTTATTTCCTTAACAAAGTCAGCTATAACAAAGCATAACACTCAAGGTCTAAACACATCTGGTTAAACATGCATATTTTGTGTTGTTTGCTCTCTGTTCTATTTTTACATTCCCCATTTCAGAAAATACACTAAAGGATAATTAGGCAGTTCATAGTAAAAACCACAATACTGTTCATTTGCATTTTTTCACATAGTAATAAAAAGAAAAAAACTATTATAACACTTTGCCTACTGAAATTATCATTAGTGACCCATATGTACTATATTATAAGCCAGACCATCAACTGTAAATCACTCATTTTCTTTAGTTGTGGATTTGACCTTACAGCTTTAAAATGTGTAAAAGCATTAAAAACAAGACTGTGCACCCCAACATAGTGCAAATAAATCCCCTGCTAAGGCAGCTGCCAGAGATGGAGGAACCCCTGGAATGACATAATGGGGTGATCTGGGATATGCATTCTGTTCTGGTGATTCCTAGCTAATATAAAGACTCTGGGGGCTATTTACTGCCAGTACTTATTAGATGAGCAGGAAGAATACACTGAGATCAACTGTGTGCATAACTAACAAGGGATGGGGAGGTAATAAAATAACATAAAGCTAACTTTATCTCCAGTTTTAAATCATGGCCCAAGCACTGATTGGCAAACACCAAGGATCACAACCTTAATTATTAAGGTCTCACACTTCCAAATGATAATTTGCCTAGATGAAGATGCTTGTGCAAGGTCATGCAGCAAGTTAGTGCTAAATTTCCTATAGTCTTAACTGATGTTCAGTTTACTAGGCCATGTTGCTTCTGAGTGCACTTTTAACCTATGTCTGTGGCTCATTGGTAATACACTCTGTAGAAATATAAACACATCTTGGTTTGAAGCTAGTCTTCTCCCTTTGTTTACAAGCATCAATCTTGGGAGTTTTTCTCCTGCTCTTTACATTGCTTCTGGGTGTTCTTAGAATTTTTTCATTGAGGTATTTTATTAAAGCCATTCCACCCTGCCCTTAAATGTGCCAAATCCAAGAATATGGATAGACAAATAAAAATGCACAGATGTACTTTGTATTTTGTGGGTCATAATGGCTTTCTGGGCTGAATAATGCACCTGTTAAAACTAAAAACCATGCAGTTTTAACATTGTTGATTTTACTAGCTTGTTACATCCTAAGTTTAAATTACATGGGTTATGTAGACAGGCCATATTCAAAATATGTCTTATCTAATTATCCGCTTACAAAAAATTCTATCCAAAAAGCCAAACATGGCATCCTGAAACATTTATATATTCACAAAAAATTGTATAAAATATACCAATACTCATAGCAGAGAATTTTTAAAAAGTAATCAAAATGGCTAAAGAGTTAAAGCAGAAGGTTTATTTGCTATATTCTTACTAAAATTGGGAGAACATAGTACAACGCAAATTTAACAAAAATATGTTAAAATCATTCTTTAGAAACTGGATCCTACAGTTTCCTCTTTGTTGTACTGTCCTTGAAAATGATTGTAAATTTCAAAATTGTGTAACATGATATTTCAAGGGCTCTAAACTGTTGCAGTCAACGCATCCTCTTGTCTGCCTACCTGTTACTCAAGTAACATGATCCAAGAACTTTTTTGGTACGTGGAAAGTACTGAGTCAATCGACCTGGGAGACTATCTGTCCCCATATGTCCCATTATTTAAAGAGTAGTGGTTTTAAAAAATGGTCGACCATCTATTGCAGTAGCAAGGGGTATGAGATGACCAGACTTCTGCATCAATGGCATTTAATTTTAGAATGTTTCCCCCCATCACCGCTTGCCATGACCTGTTCCAACACTTACTGTGCACAATGAGGCCCAAAACCAATTCCACCTACTAGACACCTAAGCTTTCACAGGATTTCTCTCTGTCACACACACACACACACACACACACACACACACACACACACACACACACA
>NW_017728995.1:14996021-14996286 GCF_001723915.1 Gavialis gangeticus
ATCTGTCCCCATATGTCCCATTATTTAAAGAGTAGTGGTTTTAAAAAATGGTCGACCATCTATTGCAGTAGCAAGGGGTATGAGATGACCAGACTTCTGCATCAATGTCATTTAATTTTAGAATGTTTCCCCCATCACCGCTTGCCATGACCTGTTCCAACACTTACTGTGCACAATGAGGCCCAAAACCAATTCCACCTACTAGACACCTAAGCTTTCACAGGATTTCTCTCTGTCACACACACACACACACACACACACACAC
>NW_017728995.1:14996497-15019748 GCF_001723915.1 Gavialis gangeticus
CCGTATCTCAAAGCAGGAGACTGAGCATGTTTTCCCTGAGAGAGCACATAAATATTGATAGGGAATCATCAATAGGAAGCCAATAGGAAATGATGTCTGGTACAGGGACATGACTGAACTTCCGTGGTAACCCAGGATTTCAAGACAGTTTCCAACATGTCAAGCTCCATCTTACTCATCAGGGACACATCTACCTGAGTGAATATGTCTAACTTCCACACACCTTTTTCACTTTGCATTAAATAGTAATTGTATACAATGCAGAAATAACATTGTGGCAGGGGACAACACTTAGGTTTCTCTCCATCCAGGGGAGTGCATTTCTTACGAGATTACTGAGTCAGGCCTCATGTTGCATATTCTCTTTAAGAGTACATGACTCTTGCATACCTTCCCACCTCTTCAGGAGGAGATCAAGGGTGCTCTTAGCCCTGTCTAGTCCCGCCTGCATGCTGGTTCACTTTAGGGGTGGTTGATAGATCACAATAGAGCGTAGTGATGCCTAGATGCCACTCTGGATTATTTCTGAGTATGAGCAATAGCACAAGTGTAGTCACCTCAGGATTTTTTTCAGGACAAAATTGAAGAACATAATGAATCTAGACTTTTTAGCAAGTTTCTGCCTGTTGAGCAGGGTGGAAAAAGATTGTGACTGAAAAGCCTAAAAGCCACATTAGTACAAATCTATGCCCAGCTGGATTTACAGGTTGTAAATATCAAACTTGATTGCCAAAAGTTACACAACTTAATATATATTGAGTTATTGAGTCATTTCAATCAATAGCTTGATTTCAGATGGGCTGAACAATACTACTCATATTAAAGTAAACAGATCCCATAGATGTAGCTCTTCTTATCTAAATTATTAGAAAAATGCCAAGTGCACTATAGTGTTTTGTGGATATAATTCTGATCTGGGAGTTTGGCTGTTGATGTTGATATAGGTTAATTTGGTCCGCACTTATGGATGCATGATATTGGAGAGAGTGAGACACTAACCTCTTTACTCTTTTAAAAAAAACACAAGATAAATGATAGAGACTATTAATACACCTCCCCGCCCCCCGCCCATCTCCTGGCCTTTCCAGGCATTATACTGTTCCATAGCAGGGAAGATACAAACTGAACATAGCAAACTCAGTATTTACATGCTTACTGATATCAGAAAACTACC
The DNA here is from genome assembly GCF_001723915.1 of Gavialis gangeticus. Classification (NCBI taxonomy): domain Eukaryota; kingdom Metazoa; phylum Chordata; order Crocodylia; family Gavialidae; genus Gavialis; species Gavialis gangeticus. The sequence goes on from NW_017728995.1 coordinate 14,997,672, forward strand.
ACATAATTTGCCAGGACAAATAATAAACTACTAGAGTTGCTTAGCAAGATTACAACATATTGGCACAAATGTAAAAAAGGGAAGCATGTACTGTTCTGTAGAACCTTCTTTCAACTGCTTAATATTTGTCAATGCTGCATAAATAAGTATGACCCCAAATGTGCTTTCCAAGAATATCTGTTCTAAAAATGGGTTTGAACAAGCAAATATAGATGTGATTTATGATCTTGCTTTCCTTAGATGTGAGCTATTGAGAACTGAGGTGCTGGGTTGGCCTATGATAGGAACAGTGGAGAATAGCTATATTACCTTCTAGGTTCCAGAGATCCAAATTTTGAGTGATGGGATGTAGGAGTTTATTTTAGCTTCTGGAAACACAGGAAACTGCTCCAATTTGTTCAAGCCACAGAGAAATGTCTCACCTCTTGAACAGACCTGGACGACCCTGGCCTGTGTGAGGGGTGGGAGGTAGAGGCAGTGCAGCTTGACCTGCCCCAGTCCCAGGGATGGGTCAAGCCCCTCTCTTGTAGACAAAGGTCTTCTCTAAATATAAGACCACACCAGGCGTTTGGTTCTTTTTTTTTCTCTACCTGTCTTGATGTAAACAAGAAGTAACCCCTTTGGAGTCAGTGGAGGCTGCAGTAACCAACTCAGCAATGACCAGTATTAGCACCTGTTTTGAGGGAATGACCAGGGAGGGGGCATTCTCACACAGTTTGAATCACCCAGGAGCCCCAGAACAGTTCCAGCCTCAAGAGAATGATCCCCCACTCTGTGCATAACTCTGCAGGACATATTCCTGGAGCTGTGCACAGGCCAGGAGGCAGTGTCCCCAGCTGGAACCATCCCAGAGCCCTGGAACGGTTCCATGGTTCTCATATTCTGAAGATAAGATTTCCAATGACTAGGGACCATACTTCGAAAGTTGGTCACCTCAGAATGGGGAGTGAACCCAGCTACATCACAAACCACTGCTATTGCCTTGTGTTACTTAGCTGCAGAGTATGCATGCCCAGTACAGGAATAATCAGTTCACACCAAGAAACTAGACCCAGTTCTAAGTGATAGTTGTTGTGAAATAACAGGATGTCTAAAGCCAACACTAAAGGCTGTACTTTCTGGCTGGCATTGCACCACCTGATATCACAAGAAAGGTAGCAAACCAAAAAGAAAAATCAAGGCAGATGGAAGACCCCACACAACCTCTATAGTTGCACAGAAGTAACTAAATGGCCTAAAGTGTGAAAGAGTTTTGTGCCCAGTGTTGGGGCACTCGACATCATGGCTGACAAGGTGTAACTGAGGTTATGGATGGAAAGATTACATGTAATTGGGTTATCTCAAATGGACCTGGAGCCCCAGAAGGACCTTCCCAGTGGGGGCTGATCTAGACTGACAAAGATGGCAATACCTGAATTGCCTGTGCACACAACATGAAAGATCAAAAATAAACATGATCAAATGGGACTACTCTAATGACACAAATATATACAAGAGTGATAAAGTGCAGACTATGGAGCACCTGCTCATTTGCCAACTCCTTGGTGAGACCAGTTTGAAGAAGGACCCTGCTGCAGCAACAGAAAGAGCCAACACTTTTGCACAATTCTGGAAAAACATTTAGTTTATGACAAGGACACTAGAAGAAGTCCCTAGGCTCAGGATTCAATCACAATGATGACATTTTAGATTACCGAATTAAGCTTCATGGAAGAATTTTTAATGCGCCTTTGGCCAAGTTTTGAGCAGAAAAGTGTTTCAGAAAATGAGCGGTAGAAGAATAAACTGAATTAATGTTTTAGAGGCTCAAACTGCACTCTTTGTCACTATGCTCCATCACTGCTTAATAATGTGTATTTATAACCATCTGAAAGTGATATTTAGACATATTTTTAATTTGTATATGTCAGCTAAACAATTGTTTTTTTCAATGGTAAACATACCAACAAACGCAACAACATTTTAAAAGCACTTGTTACAAGTGGTATTACATTTTGAACCTGAGAAAGTGAGTCCCTAGGGACGTTTTTGTAAAGATCAAGCAGATCATTAGGAGTCCATCTAAAACATTTTATATTGACTTTTTTTTTTTCTTTCTGAAGCAGCAACCTTCACTTACGTTTTCATCTGGGTTTACTTGACAGCTATACCTTCAACAATTTCCAGATAGAAAAGTAAGCTGCAGATTAATGTGGAAACAAAGAGAAGCATCCTCTACTTTCTTGGAGAACAGTAATGACCCCTAAATTTCCCTTGACTTCTGTTACTGCAAATATACATATGTGTGACTGAATATATCTGCTGTTTGGATAAAATCCCTGACAAATGTTTTTTTATGAGGATCAATGCAGACTATAACATTGTCTCCTATCTTTTAATACATGGAAATACCAAGAGAAAAGAAAATTATGCCCACAGTCTTGTATGAGTCTCTTTTCACCAACATCAGTTTTTCACAGGTGTAACTCAACTGTCCTCAGTGGAGATCCTTCATGGCCATGAATGAGAGATGAATTAGGCCTAAGATCATATTTCAGTAAACTAAACTGCTATGTTCTGTGATTCATAGATTTCAGTAATGGTTTTAGAGTGTCCTGGGGGACAGCAGCAGAAAGTGCCCCAAATGATAAATGGGGATCCCCTAGGGCAGGGATCATGTATAAAAGAAGAAAAAAAAACCCACAAGAATAACTCAAGAAAAATACTTACCGGCAGCAGGCCCCGCGGCACAGGTGGAGCGAGGGAGGAAATCCGTGTGGGTTGTAAGCCATACCTTTATCCAACTGAAACTGGCCGGTGATGTCATCAGCAATCGCCGGTTGGTGGGGATAAGAAGGACTACTGGGGAAGACAGCAGAAGGTGGGGAGGAAAGTTGGAGAAGACTCTCAAGCTGGATGCCATCTGGGATACTCCAAGGGAGAAAGAGCCAGCAGAGGCTCTCTGTGCCAGCAGAAAGCAGCATGGTGAGAGGGCAGAGGAGCCTCTCTTTGTCCTGCATGAACAAAGGCAGGAGCGTTGGAGGGATGGGAGAGCCAGAAGGGGCTCTGTACACCGACAAAGGTGGGAGTGTTGGGGGAACATGGGAGCCAGAGGAGGCTCTCCCTCCGGGCAGAAACAGCCACGAGCAGCTAGAGGAGCTGAGGAGCAGCATGGCAGGAGGCTGGGTACCAGCTCATAGTATAAGAAGCAGACAGCCACTTGTGAAGATACTGCAGGAGAGCAACACCACATACCACACTTGGCAGAGTAAGGGGAGAAATGACCCAGGACAAGAGGCCATGGTCTACCCTGGCCAGCTGAACGGGTCAAACCCCAGTGGGGTCATAGGGGCAAAAGTTGCTTCGTTACCCTAGCAGAAGGGCAGGGGAAGAAACCGGACAGGTCCTTCCCAACTTATAGTTAGTTTTGGTTCCTTTTGTTTTCCCCTTTTGGGAGGGTTGAGAGGTAGGGTGAGGCGACACAGGCAAGACAGCTCTGCACTGTATTTTTTTCCTCATTCTTTGTTTCTTTGAGTATTGCTTAAAATTTAGAGTCCTGGGCAGGGACTGCCTTGGGCCAGGAGGAGGCTGTTTCTGAAGCCCTAAGGCTAACTGAGTGAGTTATCCCTGGAGGCAGGGCTAAGGGCGTGATAGGGCTATGGAGATCATCAAGCTCAAGAAGTACATCATCATGGGTACAGCCGAGACGATCTGGTGACCCGCCGAAAGGTTGGTGTGAGGTCGGGGTGTAGGGGAAGAGGAGCCCCACGGACATCCGCTGGGCTGACTCCCCACTGCAGAGGAGCCCTCGGTGGTTGGGCCCCCCACTGGAATAACATTCAAAGTTGTGGCAAGCGAGATTGGGAGAGGCCACCCAGGTGATAAACATCTACCAACAGACTTACAGGATGCCATAAGACGTTCACTGCTGGCCGTCCAGACCAAGGTTGCACGTGATCGACTTTTCGAAGCCAGGCAGGCACACAGAGGATATTAGGAACCAACCATTGTTTCTTACTTTTGAACTCTTCTGCCATTTCTTTTATATGATTTCAGAATAATGTTAGGGCTTTTAGTCTACCTTATGGTTGAAATGTGAATCAGTTCTAAGGGAATGACATACCACTAGTCCTGCAATACTGCAATACTGAGTTATGAGGAAGTAACTGTGGAAGTAACAAGGAGTTTTTTTGTACATACCTTCCTGAAGCAAGAAAGCCCACAACTGAAGAAGAGAAGCACGTCCCCGTGAGCGTGCACATGCATTTATCCAGGGACAACTAGCAACAGCACATTACCCTGGGTGAGGCAGGAAAGGCTGGGCTAGGGAAGGTTATGGGGGCCTTCCAGGAGGGCAGCAGCAGTGATCTGGGTGCGCAGAGCCTGGCCGGTGGCTGGAGCATGGCTCTGGCAGGCCAGGTTCCAGGTTCGGCTGGTACACACTGCAGTCTTGTGCTCTGCTCACCCTTTCTTTTTGCCCCTTTTTTTTGTTTTTTTGATTATGGGAGTTCCTGGTATCTAATTTTCCAGCATGGAGAACCTATTTGCATATGCCAAGTATGTTTTGTAATGCCTCAAAGCCTATGAAGTGCCCCAAAGTGGAACATTCCCACTCGTGGGCACACGGCCAAAAAGATCATCTGCACTTAGCAAGAGCTGGACAGAAATGTTCACATTATCCCCTCAAATTTGTTAAATAATAATAGAAAGTAGGCAAGACATGGAGGGAAAATATCATCTTGTCTTCAGCCCCTTTACCCACTGTGCATGACCATGAATTTGAAAAGTTAGTCCTGAATCTGACATGGAGTAAAAGGCAGTAGATAGCAGTAGATATACAGAAGTGACCCCTCCCAGATTACTAGATGAACCATCTCCTTTGTATCCATGTATTCTCCCACATACCCCTCCACTAGCATCACTGTCCTTTAGCCCAAGCCTTACACAGAAGCAGTATAATAGCAGGGTAGAGCTGTGACACAGTGCCCATATCAGCTCTTCAGAAAGCTCTGTATATGCGGGCAATATACCAGCTATATCACGGTTTGGTTTTGTACACTCTATTATGGAACATACTAGATGATTCATTAAAGCCACTGAAAAGCTGATAGCAATATATACCTGTTTTTTAGACTCAAGACAAGTGATCCTATGAGGTTACACTGCAGTAGTTCTGAACTGGTTTCCACTGTGCATCTGGACATTTAGCACACGGCCATGAAATTTAATTCTTGTTCTGTGTTAAAATGATTGGCTACTAGCAAGAAAACTCCTAGTGATAAAAATGATAGAAATGGCAGAAAAGTTGTGGGGGTGTTATTTTCAGTTTCTCTAGCAAAAGAAACATGTCAAGGCAGTTTTCAAGTCAGTATGAATTTTTGAGTACTACGGGGTTTTACTCCTTCATGTTAGTTTAACTCTGCCAGTAACACAAACAAAATGACACACAGCCATAGAAATCATCTTTTGCTGGCCTTCCCACTTCAAGCCACACTTCAGGCTAAACTCTTTTTATTGATCAAAATAAAAACACTTGGAATAATATAACTTGGACCTTGCAAAGCAATTGTATTGCCATATGCTCCTAAACAGAAACAAACAGCCTGAGTTCAAACTAAATTAAGTTTAGGGCAGCATCTGGGGTTTGGTTTGGAAGCTAGACTGACCCCGAGTCTTTGCTTCTGAGATGTTCTCCTGATATGAGCACCCACAGTGTGCCATAGTCCAATGAGAGAAGCAATTGCAAAGCAGAAGCAAGACTGGGGATTTGGCTCTTAACTCATTTCTCTTACCTGAAACTTAGGTGAGAGAGATTTAGAAATTTCCATTTGGGACATTTCTCTACTTTTAAAGGAACCTTTAAAAGACCAATAATCTTACTTAAAAATGCATAAGTTTTCAACTGCAAAATGGATAAATAACTCAGTCAAAATTTGTACAAGCCCTGCCCCACTTACAGATGGTGTTTCCCATTTCAGTAAAGGCTGAACGTTTCTATTTTCCATTAAAGTCAATGGTAGCTAAAAGTAATCAGCACCTTGTAGCCTTCTAGTGATTACCCCCTTCTTGCTCATACTTGTTGCAACCAGACCAACCCTGATCTTAGAGTGAGATCAGAAGCCTTCACTGAGCTCAGAGCTTGCTGTAGAGCATTGGTTTTAATAAGGTGGCACAGAAAAAAAAAATCTTTTAGTGGCCACAAATTGTGTGTCTGATAAAAGCTACAAGTAGGTCATTTTAAAGCAAAAATGAGGCTCTACAGCACTAATAGGAAAAGAAAAAAAGGTAAATAGTTTTTTATTTAAAACATAAAAAGGTAGCCTAAATGCTGAGGAGACTAAAGGCTTATGTATCACGTTCTCTAGGAAGTGAAATCATTATTGATTCTAGCACAAGTTCAAGAAATATTCTCTTCCTAACTGAGCTCCATCCTTGTTATTTATAAACTTCTCACTCTAACACAGAACAAACTGGATAAAACAGTGCTGTTAATGGTGGAGCTCTACGGGCTGCTCTGACATCCGTTGTTAGTTTCTGGAATCTCTTTTAATCGTCCATCGATTCTATTTTTACTCTTCCTACTTTCTTTCCCTTTTATTTTCCAGAATAACCTCCCCTCTCCCTCCAGTGGTTTCCACTGAAACACATAAATAGTGGCTAAAGTGAATGGCTGCAGGTAGAAAGCACAGTTTTCCCTCCTCTCTTAAAAACAGAGGGGAGCTTCTGTTCCCTCTGTTACCTGGATGGGAACATTGATCCCCCACAGCTATATTACCTCCTTCACTGGTGTGATAAGAGTTCCATCCTGTTTGAAACCTAAAGCTTCAAACCTAAGCAATCAAAGAGTTTCAAACTCTTAAGCAAACAAAGAGTTTCAAAACTTTACCACTGACCAGTCAAGGCAGTATGAGTGACCGACTATATCTGACATAGTAATCTACTGATTGCCCAATGGACAAACGTACCATTGACAGTACTAGCAAGTATTCCCTCTCACTCAAATCTGTAGTAGTCCATCAATGTTATGTTAATCAGGGTATTAATTACTCCAGAAGCATCACTTCCTTCCTTTGTGTCAGATTTGCCATGGCAATATAAATGTAAAACAAGTCTAACTGAAAATGTAATATACATTTTCACGAGAAGTTTAAAAGCCAAACATTTTATGACTACTTCTTCACTAGAATTCTTTTAAAAAGTAAAAGTAAACAAAATTCTAATTTCAAGCCAGGAGGTTTTTTTCTTATTCACAAGTTCATTGGACAAAAATGATAGAAAGCACAATCTGAAGGATGAAGTTTTCATTCATTTTAAACTTGGCAAGTGGAAACTCACTGAGATGAAACATCTCATTTAGAGAAGAACCACAGGGAAGGAGCTCACATATTATAACAAAAAGTCTCAATGCAATTTACTCATTGAGAACATCATTTTTGTTTAGAATAAGATCATGAATATTCAGTGGCTTCATATATTTTTTCAAATTAATATATTTGATTTGAAAACAACCAAACAAACATGAAAATTTCTATAATTTTTTTAAAATAATAACATTCAAATGAAAGGAAATACTTTATATGTACATGAGTAGGTGCACACACACAAACACATGCATCAGGTTTGCTCTACATTAAAAAAATTTTTAAATGGAGAACAAAGACAACAAATAGGATAGGACTATGATTGCTTAAGGGTGTGGAGAGATGAAACATTTGCATTGTTTTTGAAGACAGGACAGGGCAGTGACCACAATTCACATGTTGTTGTTTCACAAACTGGGAACAAAGTTTAACGGGAAAATTTTAACCTCCAGTTTTGGGTTAAACTGCTGGATTAGTTTTCCTTACTATTAGTTAGGAACAGACAGAGGAAATAGTTATACCTAATGAGCTGATACAGAATCTTGATCAGTGAGCAACTTCCCATACATTTTAAAATGCTGTGACCTGGCCATGGGTTATTGGTTGTCGCTGTGTTGGTCTAAGAAAATAGGCAGACAAGGTTCTTTGGATAGATGTGATATCTTTTATTAGACCAGCTAAATAGTTAGACAAATTGTTCTTTGCAAGCTTTCAGGCACAAACAACCTTCTTCAGGCATTGGAGAGTCTGCTGTTGATAAAAAATAAATCCGGATATCTTCCTAAGCATTATACAACATATACAAAAAGACCACAAAAGATTTTCTGCAACATGCATCCAGCATAAAAAGAAGAAATGGAACCAACTATTATAGGAACAACTTTTTCAGGCACAAAACAACTATAAGAGAAACAACACCAATATGCAACAACATTCAAGTCTCATACTCAATGAAACTGAAGAAACAGTCAACCTTAAATATTATCAATCACTCCACTCACACACTTACTAAGGTGAAAAATCTGTCCTCTCTAAAGGCCTTACTTTCTGTCTGGGAAAATAGTCTAATAAGATGTGAAGAACTAGAAGAATTTTTCTGATGCCTCCGTCTCAAGAAATATTTCCATAACCAAAATCAATCTACTTCCAGCAATACTTCATCCTGTAACAACACTGAGGAAAAAATTAATGCCAAAAAATCCAAAAAAACCTCAGATTGGACACCTCAAAGTGGACAAAAATCAGACTTCAACCACTATACTGGCTGCTTCAGGGAAAGAATGAGCAATGAAATAATTAACAACAAACACCACCATAACAAACCTCTCCCTCTCAGAAAGAAGGGCCGTAGAATCTCTAAGATCCAATCACCAAATAGTAATAATGCCAGCAGATAAAGGAGGAGCTATAGTTATCCTCAACATGAAGACTACTTAAAAGAAGCCAACAGGCAACACTCTGATGCTACTTAGGACAAAATACTAGAGGAAGATCCAACTTTCCTTTTCACCTTAAAACTCAAAGCTACTATCACATCATTTCCTTCTGAACTACAAGAAAAACTACAGGATTTGATTCCCCCACTACCCAATTAAGGGACTTTTTACATGCTCCCTAAAATCCATAAACAAGGGAACCCAGGCAGACCTATAATATCCAACCATGGAAAACTAACTGAGAAATATCAGGTTTTATTGAATCCATCCTAAAACTTCTTGTCATCCTACACCAGGATGGCATCCAAGCCTACTTACATATCTACAAGAGTCGCAGTGGATGTAGCCTTTCTGGACTTTAGGAAGGCCTTCAACACTGTCTCTTACCCCATTCTCATTAAGAAATTAGATGCCTGTGGCAACAATGCCTACATAGTCAGATGGGTTGCAAATTGGTTGGAAGGCTGCACCCAGACAGTGGTGGTAGACGGGTCTCTTTTCACCTGGAGGGATGTGGGCAGTGGGGTCCCCCAGGGCTTTGTCCTTGGGCCTGCACTGTCCAAAATCTTCATCAGCAACTTGGATGAGGGGGAGAAAAGCACCTTGTTCAACTTCAAGGATGACACTAAGATGTGGGGAGAAGTGGGCATGCTGGAGGAGAGAGATGGGCTACAACTAGATCTGGACTGGTTTCAGAGGTAGGTGGATGGTTTCAGAGGTGGGTGGATGGGAACAGGATGAGTTTCAATACAGAAAAGTACAAGGTATTGCACTTGGGGAGGAAAATTCAGAAGCATACCTACAGGCTGGGGAACTCCCTTCTTGTCAGCACAGAGGCAGAAAAGGGTCTTGCAGTCATTACTGATTCCAAAATGAACATGGGCCGCCAATGTGAGAACGCGGTCAGGAACGCCAACCTGTGGGTGCACATTTTTTAGAAGATAACCACCCTCTCTCTGATCTCTGGGTTCTAATCTTCAACAGGAATTGACAAAACACCTTTCATAAATGAGCCTATGAACTTCATTTCATGGATTTACTGGATACAAAAAATCATGGACTAAATATAGACATTGGATTTATGGTACATTATAACCTGCCTGCCATCTGAGAACCCCAGGTAACCTCTCTACTGTTTACTAACTGCATTCTTTCCCCAAGTTAAGAGCCCCATATCCCGCCCCCACCTATTGTCTACCCTTTGCACTTTCACAGATATGCATTTTTGCATATTGGCTTTTAATCTACCCAGGAGACCACCCAAACAAACAGCAGACTCCTCCAGTGCCAGAGGAGGAGCTGGATCTGGAAGCAGTGTAGCTAGTGAGTGCTATAGCTAAGGAAATCCTGGGGAAGGAGGGGGGAATCTGAGTTTGTGCTCCACACCCCTCAAAGTTCCTCTATTGACAGGTCTTCTCTGGAAGGCACTTTAGAGGAGCTTGTGGGGGCAGGTGGATCAGCTCCTCCTGTTGTTGTGCCTCTGCCTGGTGAGGAGGGGGATAAGGCAAGATCCCCACCCTCAACCAAGAAACAGGTGGGTAGTGCACTGTGGGATCATTTTGAGATGGCAGATGATCCCAGGTATGCTACCTGCCAGCAGTGCCAAAAGTAAATCAGCCAGGGCAAGGAGGTGAAGCACTTCACCACTAGAGCAATGCTGCTGCATCCCAGGAGGCACCACCCCTTTGCCCTTGTTCCTCCTCAACCTGGCAACAATGGGAACATGTCCAAAAAAAAAGTCCCTCTCTCACTCCAAAGCCCCCAAGAAGCAGAAGCAAACCACCCTGGACTAGTGGGGGAAAGCCACACACACAAAGGGGGGCACATTCCCAGGGCGAGCGAGGTCATCCAGAGCATTGGGAAGATGCTTGCTCTGGATGGGCAGCCCTTGTCCTTTGTTGAAAATCCAGAGTTCAGAAAGCTCATGGCCCCATCCTACCAAGTGTCCTTTAGCAGGATGGTGGTGCCCTCCCTATATGAGGCATGCAGGGAGTACTTGAAGGAGGAGCTGTGGAAGGCAGGGCTGTGGGTAGCTTTGCACTTCACATTGGACATTTGGAGCAGCTGGGGCTGCCTACCTACCTCTCCCTCACAGGGCACTGGTCAGTCAGGGCATCAGTGGGCTTTCCTTCAAGCAGAGGTGATAGTTGAGTCCCACATGGCAAGAGAGAACATGGTGGCCATGAACCACATGATGAAGGGGTGACTTGTTGGGCAGGATGAGCTCACCTGTGAGTTCATGGTCACCAATAACAAGACCAGCATGGTTAACTCTGTTGGTACTGCTGTGTGGCGTACAAGTTCCACCTCATATTCAGGGATGCTTTGAAGGGGGACAGGCTCCCATTACTACCACTACCAGCCAGCTTATTTTAAAATGCAAGAAGGTGGCGGGCTACTTCCACCAGAGCATCAAGGGGGGCAAGATACTGTAAGAAAAACAGGCAGAGCTGAGTATCCCCTGCACTGGGGCCAGGTCCCAAAAAGGGGAGGGGGGTGCAAAGGGTCAGGGGCCCACCACAAGGAATGCCCTGAGCAAGAGGCTCAGGATTCTGACTGGCCTGAAGGTGGAGCCAGGGCCTAAGGGGAAGCCAAAGGTTCCAGAGAGGGGATCACAGCTTCAGGGGGTGAAGGGTGCAATCTGTGAGGAATGGGCTGCAGTGTAGGAGAGGTACAGAGCTGCAGAATGGATGTCACCCCTAAACATCAGGGGCATAAATGGCCAATCTCCTGCCTGGGTAATATCTGAATCAGTTTTCCATCAAGGTGTGGCAGGAAAAGAAGGTCAAGTGGTTGGCCCAGAAACAGGTGGGCAGGCCAAGATCTAACCAGCACAAGGAAAGCCTCCTGTTACAGGCTAACATCCCTGCTGCATTCATCCCACACTACTTTAACACACAGAAGGCAGACACAGATCTTTGGGTCAATCTGATATCTTCTATTACGATCAACTAAATACTTGGAGAAATATATTTTAGCAAACTTTTAGGTTTACAAACCCTTCATCAGGCAAAGGAACTATCTGCAGTTGGTGTGTGCTCTTCCTGGATGGAAGGAATAGTAAAGAAGCCAGAGGCTGTTATGCATGCAAGAAAGCCAGTCAGTGAAAATATAAATTGGGGGGTCGGGGGGGGAGAGACTGGGGGGGGGGGAAGGGAGATGTAGCAGGTAAAAATGGAGAGGTTATAGTATGTCATAAATGCAATGTCTATATTAAAGTCCATGAGTTTTTGTATTTAGGAGGTTGATGAAGTGAAATTCATAGGGTCATCTGTGAAAAGTGGTTTGTAAATTCCCTTTGAGGATCAGGAGTGAGAGATTGGAGGGAGAGTGGCTTTCTTGTGAGAAATGTGCCCCCACTGGTAATTGGGTATTCTTGTCTTTAATAGATTTCTGGTGTGCATTCATTCTGATACGCAGTTGTTGTTCGGTCTCTCCTACATATTTTCCATTCGGGCATTTGGTTCACTGGATGAGAGATATAAGGTTTCTGGAGGTGCAGCTGTAAGGTCCAGGAATGGGGATGGTTCTGTTGTTGGGTGTAGTAAGTGTGGGGGTACTGGAGATATGTTGGCAGGTTTTGCATGTCTTGTCATGGCATGGCCTGGATGCATTCAGTGTGTTTTGGGCTGTAGGAAGTTTGCTTCTGATGATGAGGTTAGCGAGGTTCAGTGCTTGTCTGAATTTACAAAACACTTTTCACAAATGAGCCTATGAACTTCAGTAGCCCCCCACTCCTGCTTCATGGAGGAGATGGCGGTGGTGGCATGACAAGGGGGGAACGGGCTTGGGGCCACCATGGTGAGCGGGGGCACAGGAGGAGCAGCCCTGAACCTGAACTGCCATGGGGGAACAGGGTTGGGCCTGAAGCAATGGGGGGGGAGGAAACAGAGTCAGGCCTGAATTGGGGAGGGCAGGCTGGATGAAGAGAGCGGGCTGGACACTGTACCCACCGGCCCCCTGGGTGGAAGTGGGGAGGGTGGCCCTGGCCCTGAAGTGGCAGGGGTGAGGCTGGGGGGAGCGAATCTGGCCCTGGCCGTCTGTCTCCACCCCCCCGGCAGGCAACAGTGATGGAGCAGACGGGGGGCAAGGTTCCATCCCATCCTACAGGCCACTAAAATGAAGAAGATAGGGGGCACACCCCCTGCCTGGCAGGCAGCATCAATAGATTAGAAAGGGAGCAGGGTCAACAGACAGAGTGGGGGGGGGGGACACAGCCCGGCATGCCCCTGGTTCCAGCCCCGAAGATGAGGGGGGGAAGAGGGGAGCGGCCCAGGCCCCAAAGGAGGGTGGGGGTGAGGCCGGATGCAGCCCTCTGTTCCCAGCCACCCCCCTGACCCATCATTCCTGATGGGCAATTATGGGGGGGGGGGGGTGTGTGTGTGTGTGTGTGTGTGTGTGTGTGTGTGTGTGTGTGTGTGTGTGTGTATATTGATAGATAATGATTATAATTTATTTTCATAATAAAATATGAAATATATATATATGTATGTATATTATATCTACTTTGGTTATTCTGTAAGGTGCAGGTCTACCCTGTCTTCTATCTGACTTCAGACTGATGTGGCTAACTACATCTATCAGCAAGTGCTAAGCCAATGGAATGTTCCCAGTAACTCCTTCAAGATACTGTGATGAGTAGTTCTTAAAATGCACTACTGCAACATTTTCAAATATTTACTTAGTTATATACATCTAACAAAACCTGAAATTCTATATAATAAATGAATTGCTTATCCTTCTCTAAGGTTTTTTTTATAAAAATAAATTATAATCATGACATTTACATCTCAATGCTATAGATGATTCCCTATGATAACTCTAGTGAACGTGTTGTAAGTGAACTACACGATCTGATACTGTAGCAATGGTCTGATCAATGTCCAGATGAAATATTGGCTCTTGCAACAAGCTGTTGGCTTCCATGGGAGCTGTCTGCTCAGCACTTGTAACCTTGTGTGACTAGAAAAGAGGGGCTGCAATGCAAGGAATATTCTTTACCTCTATTTTCCACTTCATTTAAAAAGGACCAGTTCTCCCCCAGCTGTTGTTTTCTATAGCTTGTAAAAACTATAGATTCCTAGTCCCATTGCCACAATTGAGGGTAAGGCAGGGAAGAATAGAGAGGGGATGGACAGAATAGAGTCTGGCCTATGCACATAAAACCTGTACACCTGTCAGTTAAGTCAGTGCAGTGTATTTTTATGTACCATGCCAGGTAATAAAAGGCTCCATACTTTTAAAACTAAACAGTAATGAGAAAACTAGTTGGAGATACTGTGTGCTGTGCCCTGTTCCGTGTCAAACTGAGAGCCTACAGCAATTCTGTTCCAGAAGATATTTCTCAGTTTAGATTAGGTACTTCTGTATTCTCAGTTGTGAAACATGAATCCATAATCATGAGAACAACTCTAAGAAACCTGCTGGATTGCTGCTTACTCCCCTTTAAACAAAAAACTCTCTTGAACCCCACCACTGCTTCGTAATCTGGTAGTTGTAGAACCCCTGCCGCCCCCACCCCACCCCCCCATTTGCCAGTGCTTGTTGCAACTGGGCAAGTCCTGGAATAGGAAGGTGTTGCTGCACTTCGATAAAGGGAGCACTGAAGTCCCTATTCTGGTGTACAATTCCTCCTCCTGCCAAAGAATACTGGCAAAGTTCCTTGGCCCAAACACAACGCGGGTAAGATGAAGCTTAACGGCCGAAAGCTTGTCCTTCGGTTAGAGTGAAACCTTTGGGCTAAATTGTGTCATTAATCCGGAGCCGTGTGCTGATGGCAGTGTCAGATGTCTCCCAGATCTCCTGGGGAGCAATCACTTTACCATCTTTAGTGAAGGTGCAGCAGCAGACGCTCCACTCTGATGCCCAGACAGCTTTGTGGCAAAGGCACTCTGAATAGCCTGTAAACTCTTTCACACGTTCTTTGCACAAAGCAGTGCCCACTGTGATGCTAGCCATCTGGAATCTATCTTCTCAGCGGGACAGAACTCCAACTGCTCCTGGCCCCTGCATAGGCCACTGGGGCTCCAGTCAGCCTTCCTGCTTTAGCCACCTACATATTCATAGGGTACCATCTGGCTCTTTGTAGGGCATTTGTATTGTTATCCAAGCTCAGCACCCCCTCCTTAGAGCACAGCATGCACAATGGGAAAGCAAGCTTCATGATTCTGATCTTAAGAGTAACTCCAGTGTAGTAGCATTACTCCAGATTTACACCCGTGCAACTAAGAGCCAAATCTGGCCGCCTCATTTCAAAGGAGTTACTTCAGATTTACATAAATTAAACTAGCATGTAGGTCGTATCCGTGCACAGAGAACAAATAATCCAGCACACTAATACCTGATCCAAAGGCCTCGATGAAACACATGTATTAACAACTGTAACACTGAAGAAATACTTCACGCCTACCCAAAACAATCCCAAAATATATGTTAATTTTAAAAGCCCCTCATTAATCCTTGCCATGCCATAGGGTTCTAATTCTCTAGATTTGTTTATCAAGAGATATTATGGTGACAACCCCTTTCTACATTCAGAGGAAGATGAATAGTCAAGGTTAAAGATAGCAATGGACCATTAAAATGAAAAAAGCAAATAATTCTATACTTTTATTTAAACATTCAGTGACCGAATAAATAGAGGAAAACCTGCAGCTGTTAAAGTTTCAGCTCGCATGAGCCTTCCTCAGACCTTACAAGCTGTGCAAATACATAAGCTTAAGTCTACAACTCCTGCAGCTTTTTTTCCCAGGAATTTATTAGTATAAAATAATCCTCTGCCAAAAGGTTATTCTAAAAAGATCCTACCAGTACACGAATGGATTTCAGATGCTTCGCAGTGCATCACTGGCTCATGCACTGAGAAACAAGACTTACAATGTAATGAATGCTTGGCCAGATTGTTGTTTGTAACAATAGATCTACCCTGGCCAACAGAGGATAAAACCCAATCATATTCACAACAGATACAACAGGAATCTCTTTCGCTGTTTGTGTCCTTATTTAATCTATTCCTATATATTAAATGATAAAAAAGATATTCTGGAAAGTGTCCATGAAAGTTGGACTACCTTAAAACAATTGTCCAGTAAACAGCATTCATGGGTCTTTGCTACAACATAGTGGGAAAAAGACATAGGATTGTCTGCTGCAGGTGAAATGAAAAAAGTCAGTTCACTACAAACCAGCCAATTCCCTTCACAGCTCAACAGACTGATGGATTTTGGTGAAAGTGTCCATCAGAAGAACACAAATGTGGGCATATTACTTAAGACGATTCACTCCTTAGCAGCCAAAGCTGATAATCCTGCTTCCCAGGATAATAAATGCAATAATAAGAGCAAATAATACCAGGACCGAGAGGGGGAATTTATTTACGAAGAACTCAGCTCAAGAGTCGCTTGGTATGGGTCAGCTCTCATAATGTCCAGAGTTCAGCCAACACTATCCCCCTGACTTCGCCTGCCTCAAACTTTGTTGTGTTTATTCTAAACACATCTGAACTTATTTCGGTCTTTCACCTTCTGTTTGACCCAAACATTTTCCCCGTCCAAGGTCCTATATTCTCTTTCACTTCAGCTGCTTCAATCCGACTCCTTTCCTCCTCCAAATCCAGATCCTTTCCTCCCTACATAACAACCTGATCTGACCCAGAAGTACTTTTTCATTCTGAAGCCAGAGCTGTGGAGAATAACATTATACACAGGGAAAGTTTGAGATTCTGGGAGCATTATTCAAAGAACAAAAATGTGAGAAGTTTGAAGTTGCCAATTGGAACAGAGGGAGCAGCAAGAAAGGAGGCTGTAGAAAATGTATTGTCTATGACTCCTGGCCTGGAATTGAATTCCTAGGTGAGTGCTGAGAGAATGTTTTGAATCCTAATGAGATGTTTAACATTATCTAGTACCTTGGCTGACATTGTGACTAGAAAGAATTGAGCAAGAAAAGGAAACAGAACAGAATGCTGTTTGCAGAGCTGGAAGATTTAGTACTACTTACAGGGGGGGAAATGTCCATTTTTCCACATAGCCACAGAAAAAGCTATAAACCTAGAAGTCGTGGATAGACAACATAAACCATCCTTCGGGGTAAAGATCTTTGGGCAATGTCGCTCAGCCATTTGGCACACAGGATGCTCATGGGCCTTATTGAAAGTTCTGCCTGCAGAGAACTAGGAGGATCAAGAACCTTTATGCTCCATATGTGCTCTGGACTTCTTCTGGACAGTTCATTTATTTCACGGTTGTCCACTCACTGGCTTACTTCTGTATTCAAGCCACTGTATGCATCATGCCATTTTATAGTCTACTAAAAAGCATTGGCAGGACACAAGACCAATCAAATCAGCTGCTCTTCCCATTTAGCACTATTGTGTACCTGTAACTGGGCCTATTTTCCCCTTAATAACTTAGTGGTCCTTCTAGAAGTTTCTTACTCATTCCTACACATGCCATCATGCACCAGCTGTCTGTTACAGTCTTTTAGGATTGAACAGTGCGATGTATCTAGTCTACAGATATGTTTATCACAACAGGATAGAACGACTGAAACAAACTGAAGATGTGAGACGCCTGCTGTATGACTATCCCGCAGCAGACAAACGTCTGAAGTCACACAGGAACATCCCCACCAGCACTCAACTCCATGCAGGAGCTTCCTCACCAGCACTCAGCCCACATCCAAGGAGACATGGCAACAGACGTGGAATGACAGGCTGAAGAAGATACCTGGCAGCAGAAAAATGGACATGCCAGCAGCCAAGTCCTTACCGCCAGGGGCTGACACACCATGGCAAAGGTGGCAGCGCCTCAACCACCTACATACCAGAGTCAGATGCTCCAAAAAAACAATGAAGCAGTGGGACTATGCCATTGGTTCAGCCACCTGTGACTGCAGCATAGAGCCTTAGACTATGCAACACCTGCTATAATGCTCGCTGCTTGAAGACACAAGTACAATGAAAGAGCTCTCCAAGTACAATAAACGAGCACAAGCATGTGTGACAAAATGGTCAAATGTGGTGTGGAGACGCAAGAAGATTACCCATCAAAGATGGAATATGCAAGTTTCAGGTGCTCTGCTTATCTCCCAGTATCTAATCCCCACCCTCTGAATTCCAAGCCTTTCCCAACAAAATATATTTTCCTGGTATGTTCTCACGACTGGGAGCCCAGCTGAATTATATAAACAAACACCCTAAACATATTTCTTTTGGACAAGCTTTCCCTTGCAAGTGCCAGGAAAAATTGCTATCTGCTAACTCCAGTAACTCCATCAACACATTCCCATGGGTGCATCTTGTCCCTGAGTGGCCGGTTATGTGCATGTAACAAGCAGAATAGTACAGGCTGCACATTCCCACTGGGCACTGGCAGTTCTTTCCAAATTACCCATTGGCATGCTGCAATTCTGTAGCACTCCAAATGTAGGACATTGACTGAATGCTACAATCTAGCCTTTTGTTTTTGGTACTAATACTTTTTGAAGCATGCAAACTGACATCCAGTGATGTGCATGTATTACTAAATAAGGTGTGCAATAACACAGAGTAATCTTGTTATGGTTCATTGTCTTTAATTTTTGCTTGGGAATTTTATTCTTTTACTTTTTTATTGTTTGTATATATATCTGAAACTTGCTTCCACTGAAAATAAATGTACTAAGGTAACACTTAATGTACTAAGGTTTAATTTCCAGAATTCCAACAGTTCGGACTTCACTTCTGGAAATCAGAATCTGTATTCAAAAGCCTGATCAATTTTGTTTTGTCTACAGAGTCTACTAACTAAAATACTGAAACAATTCTCACTTATACTAAACACTCAGATTCCAGGAATAAAACTGAATAAACTAATACTGGTGCTAATAGATCTCATTCTTCAGATCTATATGACACTAATACATCAAATTTATTTTCAGGAAGAATTGTTTTATGTGAAGGCACTTGCCAAGTTCAAGAATTATTCCAATTATTTCACTTAACATAGCAAGCAGACGTTATTTAAAATATAAAAAATATGTAATAAAAACCAAAATTGCCACACACAACAAATAATGTAGGTATCATCATTAATAACCTGTAATCATCTTTTAATATTTTAATGACATTTCCAAAATTGCAAAAAAGCCTATTCATTTTATGTTGATTGTTAGCATTTCTAAAGAAATAAAATGCATTTTTTGGGAAAGGAAACAATTAAAAATGTAGTATAAATATTTCCTAGTAGAGCCATACGTTGAATGACTTCAACAAAATGTAGCTGTTTCTCAGTGTTTAAATCTGCACAAACACAAATGAAAATCCACTGAGTTCAGTGAAGCTCTTTGCTGGCACAAGGAACCATTTAAGAAGAAAGAATTGCTGATTTGAGATCTAAATGATGAGGAAACAAATCTTTTGGAGATGTACCACAATAATTATTTTTTAAAACAGTAATCAACCATTGAAATGAATTAACAATAATTTAGAAACTACAGTGTAGAAAATGTCACTTTGTATAAGAAAAATCCTAGAAACTGAGCTTTCAATGACCCTAAAAGGATAGTTAAA
Source organism: Gavialis gangeticus (assembly GCF_001723915.1). NCBI lineage: Eukaryota > Metazoa > Chordata > Crocodylia > Gavialidae > Gavialis > Gavialis gangeticus. Next base: position 15,016,997 of record NW_017728995.1, read on the forward strand.
GACTATTAGGATACTAGCTTGTTCTGATGGTGTTGAATCTCTTGAAAGCTTATATAGTAATCCTCTGCTTTAAGTGGCATAGATAGAAAACACAACCTTCATCTATTTTTAAAATGTAATCTAATAAAAATGTTGCTGTAACAATCCTGTAACAATCCAGTTTGTTGGCAATATTATCCAATAATGCTCCAAGGTTCCAAAGTATTTGTAAATCTTGTTTTAAAATACATTTTACAGTCCCATCTGCCCATAGACTGTAATACAGATTTGCTAACAATAATCAATTTTACAAATATTGGGCCAGATCCTTCAGCTACTTTATATATAGAGTTCCCCTTCCTTTAATATTTCAAGTTATCAGGGAAGAAATGAAACCCTCCTATCATACAAGACAACGAAGGAAGGAAGTGTATCTGTATGAGAGAGTCTTCAAGGCAGTCCATCTTCCCATCAGGGCTAGGTACAGACATTCAAAAAAGCCCAAGGCAGAATCGATCTAAGTTATGTGGTTTTCTGTAAGTTACAGTTTTGATCAGCAGTGAACAGAACATACACACGCCCTTTGGTGTGGGGAAGAGGGACAAATCTTAGACCGGGTTCCACCATGTTTAAACCAGTCTATATGTGCTGAACTTCTGTTATGGGTATAGAGCAGTTTTATGTTCTGTCACAAGCGAAAGCTGGTTTCTGATCACTAATAGCAGTAAAAGTGTAATGTCTGGCCCTGGTCCAGAAGAGTTGGTTCAGGAAACTGGAAGGCCTTATCTCAAGTTTGAGGAAATCATTAGGAAAGAAGATTGGCCTCGTGGGAAAAATGCTTTTCAGTTCCCAAAGGCTTCTTGTGTGACCATAGGCCAATCATGTATGGCAAGATTTTTAAAACTATTTCATGAGTTGGGCAACCCAGGGCTTCTGAAAATCTCTATACAAGTCTAGCCATATTTCCATGCACCTGAATATCTTTAAAAATCTAGTCCTTCATATCTTGTTCCTCTTTCAGTTCCATAAATGTCCAATGAAGTTGTTAGAATCTGTACCACCACTTGTCATGCTAACAAAACATTTTTCATCAGAAAATGCCGATTTGTCAAAACTGAAATGTGTGTAAAAGTCTATATATGTTTATTTATGTGTGTGTGTGTGTGTGTGTGTGTGTGTGTGTATAAACTTCTGAAGTACTTGGGATTAAAGTTTGTCACATACTTTTAGGTCCTGTGTCTTACAGTTTAGATAAACTCTTCCATAATAGTTTGTTTATGGGCAAAATGATTCTGTAACTTTGCCAAGGTCAGTGATAAGCTGACTAGGCACTGCTGGCAAGTTAAAAATGCCTCAGGGCACCTTAAACTCATATACCCAATTTTTCCTCTATGTCAAAAAATGGTATGAGAAGAGATTATTTCACGTAACCTTAAACTCCTTTCCTTCTCCCCCACCCCCACATGTATGATCCACCGATACACCTAGAAAATTTCCCAGGATATGGAATGACATGCATTAAAGAAAGAAGAATGATGATTTGGTTTAAGCCCTGGCACTAGCTTTTTATTCAAATACTCTGAGAAATTCATGATGAGCAGAGAATGAAAAAGAGCAAAAAAAAGCCCATAATTTCTAGTTTTTGCCCCAGGATAAAATATTATTTTAAAAGGAGGGAAAACCCTCTCTGAATGTTGTAGCCTTAATAATACTAGACCAGACCCATGCTGATAACCATCTTACTATACAGAAGGCAACCTCTTAATAAACACTAAACCTTTCTAATCTGAAAGATTGCAACTACTCTAATTATCACAAATTAAGATGTTCAAAGGAAGGTTGCAAACATATATGTCATTATGTGCTTGGAGAATAACAACATAATGTTGTCTTTTTATTCTTTCAACAGTCTCTAATCTGCCAGGTGGTATTATGTTATACATGAGATAAAATACAGATGTCCAAGAAATGGAGATCTACTGAAAGTTGAATTCTTTGAATGGTATCTAAAAATTTTGGCCGTATAAGAAAAGCTGTATTTTTTTCCAAGTAAAACATGTACTTCCATTTGCAAAAATGACACTGGTATGATAATTTATCAAAGTATTGTTTTACTGAATGGTATTTTAGTTGTTATTGGTAAATTAGTACTATTTTTCATAGAATAATAAAGTCAATAAAAATGGACATGGCAGTTAAAAAATCACACACACACACACACATATAAATATATAAAATCTGTAACATGCTATTAAGAAAATCTCTAGGCTTTCCTCTGTTGTGCTCATAAAAAGGTGCCACATGGACAACTCTGAAAATAGAGGTCTTACATTTTTCTACAGAACAGATGCATCAAAGACAGAAGCATTAAAAGCCAATATACCTATGTACCTCAGCCTGGACAGAAAGATGTTACCTCAGGATATGTGCTAAGTCAACGTGTCCATAAGACTGTAAAACAGTAGTGGGAGGCTTTTTGCAATCGGGGTATCACAGTATGAACTGGGCTGAAACTGCCCATGTGTGCCAAAAAAAGGTCACAATGGCCAAAGAGTAATGAGATTATAGGTTATATTTCATAGTTGGTAGGGTCAGAAGGGACCTGAGCAGATTATCAAGTCCGACCCCCTGCCATGTCAGGAAAAAGTACTGGGGTCAAATGACCCCAGCAAGGTTTTTGTCTAGCATCCTCTTAAAGACCCCCAGGGTAGGAGCCAGCGCCACTTTGCTTGGAAGTTGGTTCCACATCCTAGCTGCCCTGACAGTGAAGTAG
>NW_017728995.1:15019821-15022268 GCF_001723915.1 Gavialis gangeticus
GTTCAGGTCCCTTAGCCTCTTCTCGTAGGGCGTGCCCTGCTGCCCCCTGATCATGCGAGTGGCCCTCCTCTGGACCCTCTCCATGTTGTCCACACCCCTCCTGAAGTGCGGCGCCCAGAATTGGATGCAGTACTCCAGCTGCGGCCTGACCAGTGCTGCATAAAGGGGGAGGATCACCTCCTTGGACCTGCTCGAGATGCATCTGTGGATGCTTGACAAGTTATGGTTAGCCTTCCTGACTGTGTCCCCACACTGCCATCCCATGTTCATTTTGGCATCAAAGATCCTTTTCTACCTCTGCACTGATGAGAAGGGAGTTCCCTAGCCTGTAGGTGTGGTGCTGGTTCTTTCTCCCCAAGTGCAGCACCTTGCACTTGTCAGTGTTGAAACCCATCCTGTTCTTATCCGCCCACCCCTGTAACCTGTCTAGGTCTGATTGTAGCCTATTCCTCCCTTCTAGCATGCCCACATCTTAGTGTCATCAGCAAATTTGAACAGGTTGCTTTTTACCCCCTTGTCCAAGTCACTGATGAAGATGTTCAACACTGAGGGCCCAAGGACAGAGCCCTGAGGAACCCCACTGCCCACATTCCTCCAGGTTGAAAATGACCCATCCACCACCACTCTCTGGGTGCGGCCCTCCAGCCAGTTAGCGACCTGTTTGACTGTGTAAGTGTCCATGCCACAGTCCCCTAGTTTTTTAATGAGAATGGCATAAGAGACAGTGTTGAAGACCTTCCTAAAATCCAAAAAAACTACATCCACAGCTAACCCTGCACCTTAGGATTCTGTTACCTGGTCATAGAAGGCCAACAGTTTGGTCTGACAGGACCTGCCTCTAATGACCCTGTGTTGGTTGCCCCTAAGCATAATCTCCCCTGCTGGCCCCTCGCGGACATAAGCCAGGATAACTTTCTCAAAAAGCTTACCCAGAATCAAGGTAAGACTAACTGGTTTATAGTTTCCTGGGTCCTCCCTCCTCCCTTTTTTGAAAATGGGAATCACGTTGGTTCCTAGCCTCGATACCTTTAGCCAAACAGTCTCTGAAAATATGTGAGTTCAGATTTAGTTTTTTGTTTGCTTTAGTTTTTTCCCCTTCAAGCAATATACATACATACATACATACACACACACATATACATACACACGCACACACACATACGTGTGTGTGAATGTGCACGTGGGCAGTTGCTGAAGGAATAAATCATGCATTCACATTAAACACATTTCATAGTTCAGAGGTTGGGCTCATTACACACTGAAAAGCTGGATTCTTAATGGACTCTTTTGAGATTCCCCTTGTTCTTCTGCCTGCTAAAATCCCATCTTAATATATACCTAATCCATATCCCATTTCCATATTCTCATTATGCTCCTATAAATCCTTTGCTGATAGAGAAGGTCACTCAGGTCTGGAACTTTCCCTGCTCAACTGAAACCTGCCGATCTACTTAGTCTCTCCTTTATGGACCACTTAATTGTGTAGCTGCCCAAAATGCCTGCATCAGAGGTGCCCTGGAAGATGCAAGATTTTAAGACAACTGCCTGCTTAGCAAATTGCTAGGCCTCCTGAGACTCTCAGGTCAATTTCAGTAAAGGAAAAGCTATTTGGAGCCATGAGGAGGGGAGGGAGATCCTTTTTTTCCTAATTTCAAAATATAAGATGATAACTTGACTTTACTTTTTCCATTCCCTTTTTGAATATAGCAGCAGCAGCCAGCATTATCAATTGCTGATAAAAGATATTAACTCTCCCATATTCTTCTAAATCTGATCTTCAAAGATAGTTGTTATCTCACCTACTATTTCATTAGGACACAGTTTTGGCATAGGAACTTATTTGAATGCTTGAGATTTTATTTAATATATTAATCTTCCTCCTGAAACATATGTAATATTGTGATTACCCATATAGCTGTAGCTAATTGTAGAAGCACCCTTATAAGATATATAAGGTATGCTATAACATTTGCTATATAAGTGCTATGCAATATTAGCTGTAAAAAAATTGTCAGTACTGTTAACAGTATATTAAACATGATTTTCAGCCAAAAAAATTATGTATAAGTGTCTACATTAAGGAAATTAGTTGCATAAATTACAAAAAGTGTTAGTGAAGTTAACTGGCTGTTGTACATGAGGTCACACAGATACGGAAGACACGGAGTTTTTAAAAAAGATGCAAACATGTAGGAAACCTGCATCCCACACAAGGAGGAAAATGTCTTATAGTAAAGGGATCAAGACTAACTGAATGAATACCTACCTCAAAAGTGTATTAGGAATCAGCAGAAGGCCTGCAAAGACTAGAAAAAAGGGATCAGCAAAGAAAGAAAAAGAGTCTCGGGAGAGATGCATTCTGAAAACTCAGGCTCACGGTAAATGGGTGTGAGAGGGAACAGTTTTATAAAAGACTGACCCCACCTTATTGGGGTCATTTGACCCCA
>NW_017728995.1:15027268-15035882 GCF_001723915.1 Gavialis gangeticus
AGAAAGATATATACTGGAGGCTGAAGTGTGAAAATTGTAAACTCATGCTGTTTATGTCAAAGAATTAAAACAAATTGTAGAATAACATCTAGCCACGGAGATAAAAAGGAGGAGGAAAGAAGATCTGGGAGGGATACATTTGAGACTAAAGATCATATATATGCAGCTCAAAAATTAAATGAATTCATTACCACCGTTTTTGAAAAGGAAGATGTTGAATATGGTGGCTATGTCCCTAAACATGAGTTTAAATTCATCACCCAAAATAATAATTTAAGACAATCTAAAAAAATGGAAAATGGTATAAAATGCAACATGGGTTTACCAAATGGAAACTGGACAGACTAATTGACAGGTAATATTTTGGACAAGTGAAATGTTAATTTAGCTGAGCTTCAGGAGAGCATTTGATAGTGTTACATGGGAAATTTTAGTTTAACTAGAAAAGATTGGAATTAGTACAAGAACTGTGAACCAGGAAGGAAACAGATGTAAGGGATACTTATAATGCGGAGTGCTAATGGAGAGAGGTTACAAATTCTTCAAGGGTCTGTCTTGGCATTGATCTTGTTTAATATTTTCATTAATGACTTAGGCACAAAAAGTTACAAGTATGCTAGTGAATTTCCTAGAGGGCATGAAATTGTGAGATACCGCCAGTTCAGAGGAAGACTGGAAAATCATGCAGAAAAAACTGGATGTCTTTGAGGACTGGAATAATAGAAATGGGATGAAAATTAATAGCACAAAATGCGAAGTCATGCACTTAGAACCAATGCTACCACTAATACATAGCTCATTAGTTCAAACTGACAGAGGGGGAAAAAGACTTGGGTATTGCTGGTCACAGGATAACTATTAATATAATGCCACCTGGAAAAAAGGCTAATACAATCAAAGACTGTAACAGGCAATACATTTCTAATAAAGTTAGGGATGCATTAATACCATTATACACCTTTTTTGGACCCTGCATACAATTCTGTATTAATGTTAAAAAAATTAATTGAAACTGGAAGAGGTGCAGACAAGAGCTATTAAAGGAGCAGCTTACATTACAAGAGGAGACTAAGAGAGCTTGGCTTATTTAGCTTAGCAACGTGAAGGCTGGGAGGGGATATGCTTACTCTTGATAAAAAAAATCAGAGGGATAAACAACAGGGAGAGAAGAGACTTATTTAAGCAACATTGGCAGAAGGTTGTGGGTATAATGTGGGCAAGAATAAATTTAAGGTGGAAATTAAAAGGTTTCTAACCACTGGAGGAGTGACAATCTGGAAAAGATAGAGTTTAACCAGTTGACATGAAGGGATCATATGACATGTTTGCTCGTGATAGGAGGAGACTGGACTCTCTAACCCTTCCAGTACTATTTCATATGTTTCTATCAGCAGTTTCTAGAATGCCATTTAGACAAAAATGGGGCTGTGTAGACATTATTTCATATAAAATAACACTAAAGCAAAGTAGGACATTGTATATCTGTATAAATTGTACTTTGGGAGTAGATTTATTTCTTAGATTTCTTTCTGAGGTTATTTACATATGAATGAGAAAATGAACGTTGCCATTTTATGATGCTGCAGGATGCTGGTCACTGCATAATGACGATGAATAAATACCTCATCAAAAAATGTAATCCTCTTCCTAGCTACAGTTTGGTGGGTTAAGAGTAAAGATATATATGAAATCCCCAGCAGCATACTTAAAAGAGGCAAAAACAACTTCACATTCAAATTTATTAAAGGGTAATTAATCGCTCATGTCAGATACTACTGTTATGAAGATTGAAATGGAATCTCAACTCTAGTGTCTACTTGAGGTGAGCCTGATTCCCTTCAAAACTTGGTGAAGATTGAAGTAGAAGTGAATTAGTATACAACTTTCATGCCTCCAATCTCACTCTAAAATGAAACAAATCAGAACAAGGAAACTAAGTCACACATACACCCATGCACAAACGTGCACATACACTCACGCACAAACATTCAAAATTTTGGAGAAATCTGGATAATGCCCATACAAATAAAAAACTTTTTTTTAATTCCATGGCAGAAACGAAAAAAGGAAGAAAATAACGGGTTGTGGTCAAGCTGGTATAAAGATTTTTTTTTACTCCCAGTTTAACCTGAAATAAAATACATTTTTTAAGGTTTTGTTTTTGTATTTTTAAAGAAAGATAAATTTAGGTCAATTTCTAAACAAAAACATAATTTGAAAGCAAAACAGTGAACTGCTTGCTTTAGACTTTTCTGATATTTCCCATTGTCTGTCTTTCCGCTTAAAAGTATGCGCCAAGTTTCTGTCAATTTATGCCATCCCCTCCCCCCACCCAATTCCCCATCCCCTAAACACCAGTTTGCATTCATCTGCAAAACCAATTCCTATAGAAAAACATGCCCCACACTACTTGGGTTTAGAACTGAAATTCTTCTTGTGTCCATGTCTAATAAAGCATACACCAACACATACAGTAACATCCAATCATGCCATTATGATTAAGCTCAAGTATTGCATGTGGAATAAGGTTGTGTTAATATGGCTCTGTCTATTCTGCTTTGCATGAGAATTTCTGCTCGCCTGTCTCTGCAGAGAGAAGCCCCTCTCTGTTTTGTGCTGGGTTCTGTTGTATGTCCAGGGAACAGTGAGACTGATTTAGTGACCCACTGCAATCCAATCTCTCTGCCAGGGAGGCAGTAAGAGCAAAGGGCCAGCACAAGCAGAAGCATACATGAATAAAAGGAAATCATAAAATACAGATTCATTTTGATTCCTATATGACTGCATGGAGTGATGAAAGCATAGATTGCTGAATTGTATAATGTTGCTACAGGTGAAATAGTGTTTAGCTTATTGCATCAGAATTAGTATTTTGACTCCTTATAACAAAGTTTCAGCATCTTGAAAGATTATTGAAAATCAGAGCCAAGTTGATGCCTCTGTCCCTTGCTCTGGAAATACAAGTGAATTAATGACATCTGTAGCAATAATACCAGCTTAATACTCAATAGGAGATCCAGCCGTCTTGCATTTCAAGCATTTAACCAGAGTTTGTGTGAAATGTTAGGGTTCTCCACACATAATCAATAACTCAAAAGCATGGTAGAGATTACTAAGATGACCTTAATTTGTGAAGGCTTCAGTCCTTCCCTTTTCCTACAGGCAAAGACCCAAACAATTGTCTAATCACCTTGTCTATTGGGATCTGGTCCTTTCAGCATTTACAAATTTGCCAGAATGAGACCTAAATAAGAAAGTACCTTTTTCATTTCTGCAATAAACTGATACCTTACTAAGTAGCTGCCATCATTTCGTGTATCAGGAAGGGGGCCTGTCTCCTGGTACTCTATAGCTAAAAAGCTGTGATGGTTTTCACTGGCCATGCTCACACATCCACAACCCTCTGAAAAACTAGATTTCAAGGACATTTCTCCTTGTGAAAACTGCACCTCTGCCAACATACACCTGCAGCTGTCCCTTGCTGCCTGAGCACAAGCTCACCACCACAAAACCCCATGACAAATGCATCTGAAATAGAAATGCTTCCACATCACTGCTAAACAGAGCAGGTAATTCTCCTGCTCATCCTATTAAAACCCCTATATTTATGGGGTACTCATAATCTCTCTCACATCCATCACCTCTGGACCATCCTTCAAAAACTCTCCTTAATAATAATCCTTTTTCAAGGATGGAAAAGCCTATCAATCTGGCCAAGAATGACACATCAGAAAGGTGATCTGATAGGGTGGACAAAGCCAATGCACAGGCCCCCAAGGAAGGAAAGAGGATATATTTTCACATGAAAGTCTGGGAAGGGCCAGTCATTTTTTAGGACTAAAATTAATGAACCACACAACTTATTGTTTAAACACTGGATGTCCTTGTGGCAATAAATTCTTCTGCCAGTCTTGAAGCTGTCAGTAGCTAAGGTTCCACTACTGGTGAGACATCACTTGCAGGCATCACCTGTTAGATAGTGACAGTTCCTGGGATCTGTCTGCCTTAATCAAGTCAGGACATCAGCAATGTCATCACCTGTTGCAGGAATGTGTACTGCACTGAAAAGAATGTTAAACAGAAGGCAGCATGTCACAGATTCCCTTCCCAGGCGTCTCACCCACAGGGAGCTTTTTGTCTGTCTCATGATAATATACACCAGTAGCAGCGTTACACCAAAACTGAATCCATTTATTGCTAATTTTTTACTCCCAATAGTGTTTGCTGCAAGTGTTGGATTAAAATATCCTTCGTTGTACCCTTCAGGCCATCTCTCCATATTAGTGCCATTTGTTGTAAATTAATGCCCTAGAGCCATCTAGCTAAATCTAAAGCTGTGTTTCCAGCATCTAATTATATCACTAAATTGACATGCTATTAAACTACTCAAGAAATGTTTCCCATGTTACCTCCAAGTCCCCCTTCACTTCTCTGGTCAAAGGGATGAAGCCTGGACTCCAAAGGTGACAGCTGACAGGTAGGTATAAAAAGTTAGAGCCTAGAGCCATCAGCTTCCATGCAAGATTTAAGTGGTCTATGACTTCCTAATTCTAGTGTAATTTTTACAGCAATTTAAACAGTGTAATCTATCTAATTTAGTGCACTTTTCACAACATTGTGCATTAACTTTTTGTAGATACCACCGTTCCTTAAACACTTAATGCAAAGACTATTTCACAGTCAGGGCAGCTAGGATCTGGAACCAACTTCCAAGGGAAGTGGTGCTGGCTCCTACCTTGGGGGTCTTTAAGAGGAGGCTTGACAATTACCTAGCTAGGGTCATGTGAGCCCAGCATTCTCTCCTGCCCAGGGCAGGGGGTCGGACATGATGACCTACTTAGGTCCCTTCTGACCCTACATTTATAAATCTATAAGGAAACCCCTGAAGTAAACTGGAGGATGAGAATTTGTTTCACCCACAACTAGCATTGTGCACAACTCCAGCACATTCAAAAGGACATAGGATATTCATCTATCTGTAGTTGAGCTTTTATCAAAATTGAAATAGCCTTTTAACTAGAAATTCAACAAATTCAAATGTTTGGGATCTGACTGGAATGCAAACGTAATGTCTCCTCTTGCCAGCAATACCCTGGGACCACAATTTTAGTGATGATCACCACCCCTTCCAAGGATGGATATTGAACTGAGCATAGCCAAGAGTCAATACTGTCATTAACATATAAACCTCAATGCTAAGATAAAAAGTAATTAATCCTATGCTATCCTTCAGATTTTTAGGAGCCATATACCAGGGAGCAGGGTTTTTTCTTCTTTTTCTTGGACACATTTCAAGTTCTCTATCCACACATGAAACTTTTCATTCTCAGATGGGGCCTCAAAACCCACCTAAAATCCATGTTATATCCTGGCAAACAGTTATCCTATAGCAGTGCCTAAATTTAAATATAGCTTTGACTTTTACCAGAATGTTTGCTTCTGCCTAGTACCCCTATCATCATAGTGGAACAAAACTCTTTCCATCAGACTCGACTTCTCTTTTGTGGTTGCAAAGGCAAAAACCCATTTCTCTCCAACCTCTCCTGAACCACATAGTCTCAGTAACAGTAAACAATTGTCCTTTTTACCCCATACCTCATTGCTTCTCTAAGCTTAAACTCATTATCCAAAAACATCCATGCTCAGATTCCTATAAGACACGTGGCATTGGCATGACATCTGTACATGAGAGAAGAGAGACATTACTCCTGAGTTCCATTTACACATTACACTTGTATATATCCCAAGACTGTATTTCAACTGTCCAGTGTCGTAGCCATCTTGGTTGTCAAACTGCTTTAGGAAGCTAGTTAAACTTGTGTCTCACTAGCAATAAACATTAATAACAAAAAAAAAAGAAAAAAAATACTGTCTTATGAAAGCTATCCTATATGGCTGCCTAGTACACTGTCATGAAATATGTGTTACCCTTCTATGAAGCAAAATCTGATAGATCATGTCAGGAACCTAGTCAGGGAACTTCTGGAGGGACTGGACATATTTAAATCAGCAGGTCCTGATGATCTCCACCCCAGAGTGCTGAGGGAACTAGCAGAAGTTATTGCAGGACCTCTGGCACGGCTTTACAAGCACTCATGGTGCTCTGGCAATGTGCCAGAGGACTGGAAAAGGGCCAATGTGGTTCCCATTTTCAAAAAAGGGAGGAAGGAGGACCCAGGAAACTATAGGCCTGTTAGTCTTACCTCAGCCCCGTGGAAGCTTTTTGAGAAAATTATCCTAGTACATGTCCACAAGGGCCCAGCAGGGGAGACTGTGCTCAGGGGCAACCAACATGGGTTCATTAGAGGTAGGTCCTATCAGACCAACCTGGTCACCTTCTATGACCAGGTCACAAAATCCCTGGATGCAGGTGTCGCAGTGGATACAGTCTTTCTGAACTTTAGGAAGGCCTTCAACAGTGTCTCTCATCCCATTCTCATTAAAAAACTAGGAGACTGTGGTGTCGATGCCTACACATTCAGATGTGTCACTACCTGGCTGGAGGGCCGCACCCAGAGAGTGGTAGTGGACAGGTCTTATTCGACCTGGAGGGATGTGGGCAGTGGGGTTCCCCAGAGCTCGGTTCTCCGGCCCTCACTGTACAACATCTTCATCAGCGATTTGAACGAAGGGGTAAAATTCACCCTTTTCAAATTTGCAGATGATACTAAGATGTGGGGGGATGTGGGCATGCTAGAAGGAAGGAATAGGCTGCAATCAGATCTGGACAGGCTACAGGGGTGGGCGGATGAGAATAGGATGGGTTACAACACTGACAAGTGCAAGGTGATGCACCTGGGGAGAAAGAACTAGCACCATACCTACAGGCTGGGGAACTCCCTTCTTGTCAGTGCAGAGGCAGAGAAGGATCTTGGAGTCATTATTGAGGCCAATATAAACATGGGCCACCAGTGTGGGGATGCAGTCAGGAAGGCCAACCATACTTTGTCATGCATCCACAGATGCATCTCAAGCAGGTCCAAGGAGGTGATCCTCCCCCTCTATGCAACATTGGTCAGGCCGCAGTTGGAGTACTGCATCCAGTTCTGGGCGCTGCACTTCAGGAGGGATGTGGACAACATGGAGAGGGTCCAGAGCAGGGCCACTTGCATGATCATGGGGCAGCAGGCCAGGCCCTACAAGGAGAGGTTAAGGGACCTGAACCTGTTCAGCCTCCACAAGAGAAGGCTGAGGGGGGATCCAGTGGCCATTTACAAACTAATCAGGGGGGACCAGCAGGCATTGGGAGAGTCCCTGTTCCCACAAGCACTCCCAGGAGTGACAAGAAATAACAGCCACAAGCTGGCAGAGGGTAGATTTAGGCTAGATATCAGGAGGCGCTACTTCACTGTCAGGGCAGCTAGGATCTGGAAGCAATTTCCAAAAGAAGTGGTGCTGGGTCCTACCCTGGGCGTCTTTAAAAGGAGGCTGCATGAACACCTGGCCGGGGTCATTTGACCCCAGTACTCTTTCCTGCCATGGCAGGGTGTCAGACTTGATGATCTGCTCAGGTCCCTTCCGACCCTACCAACTATGAAACTATGTCAAATTTCTCATACCAGCTGTGTTCCAAAATGCTTTACAGCCGCATTTCCAAAACCTTGTGGATTTATGCCCCACTGTAGGAAAGTCAGACACTTTTGTGCCCTCCTCAACTTCAGGTGCTGCTTCCCTCATTGGCAGTTGCCATCGATTCTCCCTTCCAATTCCCCTTGTTAGCAGTAATTACTGGCAAGGTCATGTGGTGGCAGTGGCTGAAGTAGGGGGCTCTGCCAATTGCTGCTGCAATTCCCACATGTGCCCCCCCACCACCACTCCCCACACACAGGAGGGTGCAGCCCAGATTGAGAAATGCTGTTTTACAGATTTAAATCATGCAATCACTAAATTAGGTAGCATATAACAGTAGAGATTAAACATACCATTAAGAGGCTCAGGCAAAAAAGAAGCTATTTTGCAATGAGATTTTAATGATATGGTGAATCAGTGAGGCAGAGACGTTCAGAAAAGCTTTTCCAGATAGACCTGCAGTGGGGAAAGGTTTTGTATCAGAGGTAAGACTGTGGGATAGGCAAGGGAGGACATGGCAGCTAAACAAGTCAAGGAAGCAGAAAAGTCAAAAGACAAAAACTTGCATGGTTCAGCATACTTTCACTGCTGTCCCACTGACCTGCTGATTGTTACATCAAGAAATCATTGTGTCTCTGTTTGTCTTCTTAGGCTTTATGTTTCTGAGACAGGGACAGTCCCTCAATTTGTGTTACTACAATGCTTAGCCCCATGCCAGCCAAGCCCCATAGACACAATTCTAATACAAAAACACAATTACCATAAAGAAAAAATCCATTTGTAGGAAACTTACAGGAACAAAGGCAATTCCAAGCTGTATGCTAAAATCAATGTGGGAAGGAAGGAGGTGATAGAGGATAAAGGTAGACTGTGCTGCTTGTCATGCATGAAGATGGCACCATGCACTCCATGTTGAAGAGAGCTGAAGCTGGAACTCAAGGAGAAAGCATGACTCAACTCGGAGAGAACGAGGCTGAGAATTTCAGCAGTGAGGCAGAGTGGGACAAAAAAGAGAACAGAAATTGAAACAAATAACTTTCCCAAA
>NW_017728995.1:15040882-15041509 GCF_001723915.1 Gavialis gangeticus
CTCATGGAGAAAGCATGACTCAACTCGGAGAGAACGAGGCTGAGAATTTCAGCAGTGAGGCAGAGTGGGACAAAAAAGAGAACAGAAATTGAAACAAATAACTTTCCCAAAGAAATACACTAGCAGTGCTGCTCAACAGTCGTATATCTTGAAGGACAGGGAGTAGTAAAGACTTACCAAGCTAACCATGAATCTGCATCTAATTCTCAGATATTACATATTGTGTGATCATCTAGATATGGACACACAGGAGACCTAAATAAAATGGCAAAGCTACGATACTTCTTTCTTGTATTCAAAATTGAAAATTAGGTAGAAAGGGCAGAAAAATCTTTCATTTCCACACATATCAGCATGCAAGATTCAGCTGTCTACAGAGAGAGTTTTTCTTGAATAAAGATTAGAAGATTTTTCCAACTGAAAATTAAGATTGTAAATACTCCTTTTGAGATGGGCCTAGCAAATTACTAATTTAGGAAATATGGGAGTCCAGGAAAGGTGGACATTTCTAAAGGAAGCGATCCTTTGGGTGCAGAGGGAGATAATCCCAGTACGAAGGAAATGAGGGAAAGGAGCCAAAAAATGTCCTTGGCTAAACAGAGAAATCCAGGGGAGCCTAAGGGCAAA
>NW_017728995.1:15051662-15067776 GCF_001723915.1 Gavialis gangeticus
GCAGTGGAAACAGGGGGAAGCAATCAAGGAGGCATATACCTACTCGGCCTGCACTTGCAAGGAGGCAGTTAGAAAGGCCAAAGCAAATACAGAACTGAGGCTGGCAACACAAATTAAAGACAACAAAACGTCTTTTTTTAGGTATGTAAGGAGTAAAAGGAAGGCGCAGGGCAGCATAGGACCCCTACTGAATAAGAAGGAACAATTAGTGATGGGGGGGGAAAAGGCCGAGGTAGTCAATGAGTTTCTTGCCTCAGTGTTCCTGAACAGGGCTCAAGATAAGTCTCCTAATGAGTTCTTAAATGATCATCAGAGGGACACCTGCCTACCAACTGTTGAGGCTGACTTGATGCAGTCACTTGGATGGACTGGATGTGTTCAAGTCAGCAGGCCCAGATGAGCTGCACCTGAGGGTACTGAAGGAATTGGCCAGTGTCATAGCTGAACCACTGGCACGGCTGTTTGAGCGCTTGTGGCACTTGGGTCAGGTCTTGGATGACTGGAAAAGGGCCAGTGTAGTCCCTATTTTCAAGAAGGGGAGGAAGGAGGGTCTGAGTAATTATAGGCCACTCAGTCTCACCTCCATCCTTGGAAAAGTCTTTGAAAAGATTATGAAGGATCATATTTATGGGAGTCCAGTGGGAAAAATAATGCAGCAGCGAAACCAGCATGGATACATAGCAGGTAGATCATGCCTGACCAATCTGGTTTCATTTTAGGACAGGGTCATAAAATACTTAGACGCAGGAGTAGAGGTGGATGTCGTTTTCTTGGATTTTAGCAAGGCCTTCAATACGGTATCTCATCCCATTCTCATAAATAAATTAAGAGGCTGTGACATAGATGTTTACATAGTCCAGTGAGTGGCAAATTGGCTTAGTGGTTGCACCCAGAGTAGTAGTGATGGGTCAGCATTGACCTGGAAGGATTTGGGTAGTGGGGTCCCGCAGGGTTTGGTCCTTGGACCTGTACTCTTCAATTTCTACATCAGTGACTTGGCTGTGGGTGTGAAGTGTACTCCGCCCAAGTTTGCGGATGATACTAAATTGTGGGGTGAAGTGTACACACCAAGGGTAGGGAATGAACGCAGGCACCTACTGGCTGGAAAGTGATCCTCTCAGCAGCACAGAAGTGGAAAGGGATCTCGGCATCATAGTGGACTCCAAAAAGAACAAGAGTCATCAGTATGATGAAATCATCAGCAAAGCTAACCGCACTTTATCTTGCAACAGCAGATGCATGACAAATAGAACCAAGGAGGTGATACTTCCCCTCTGTCAGGCATTTGTCAGACTGCATTTGGAGTACTGCGTCCAGTTTTGGGTGCCGTACTTTAAGAAGGACATTGATAGACTCGAGAGGGTCCAGTGGAGGGCCACTCGTATGGTTAGCGGGTTACAGGACAAGCCCTGTGAGGAGAGATTGAGGGACCTGGACCGCTTCAGTCTCCGCAAGAGAAGCCTGAGAGGTGATCTTGTGGCCACCTACAAATTTATTAGGGGGACACAGCATGGGATTGGAGATGCTTTTGGGATTGGAGAGATCTGAAGATGTTCACCAGGACACCTCTTGGGGTAACAAGGAGCAATGGTCACAAACTGACAGACAGCAGATTTAGTCTAGATATCAGGAAAAACTTCTTCATGATAATCATGGCCAAAATTTGGAATGGGCTTCCAAGGGAAGTGGTGCTCTTCCCTACCTTGGAGGTCTTTAAGAGAAGGCTGGATAGGCATCTGGCTAGGGTCATCTGACCCCAGCAGTCTTTCCTGCCTAGGCAGGGAGTCAGACTCAATGATCTGTTGAGGTCCCTTCCGACCTTAGCATTTATGAATCTATGAAATCCACACAGAAAGTACTAAAGTAAACATTGTTTATATTAGTTAGAATTAAACCATAAATAACTCAGCTAGCTTCTGTTTTCATCCCAAGCACATTTCTTGCAGTATATTTTGTTACTCCTTGGGGGAAATGTCATTTTATACTGAGTTTATTGACCATTATCACTGATGTAAAAACTTGCTCACTGTATATGCAAAAGAGCTATTACTCATACAATAGATGGTTCCATTACATCTACCTGCATAATTGAATTAAATTCATTAAGTAGTAGTTGCTCTGCATGCTACTTTCGATTATTGCTTGTGGTTGTTTGGGGGGGTGGTTCGCCAGATTTTTCTGAAGACTATTATAGTCTAAATTAAAATTCACAATATCTTTCATATCTAAAATGTAAAAGAAACAGAAATATAATGTGATAGAAATGATTTTCTTGGTGCTTCACCAAAAATCTTGTATTATATACCAAATTGGTATAATTTGAGAAAGAGAAAAACTGATTAATGAAAACAGTACTCAGAGTCCAAAAGGATAGTGATCAATGGTTGTCTCTGTTCAGATGAGCTTAAGAAGGAAAAAAGCACAGTCTTTTATATCTTTATAACAAGATATAGATATATGTATGTATGTGTATAGATATACATGGTATACATACACATATAAAATTCAGAGCTGGACTAAAGAGTTATTAGCTTGCTAATTGGAGGTGACACTAATTGAAATGAGTGTTAAGAATTAGGAAGGCTGTGACTCAAAGTGTAGTCTGCAGGATCAATCCACCACATGTTGAGGTCAATAGTAAAATACAACCTGCTATCTGCATCTATACAACTTTTTGAAATCAGCTATCACAGGCACATTTTAAAAGGGGGAAAGATAGGGGAGCAAGGCCTTTAAGTCACTAACCTTTGATTCTGTAAATATTTATCCGACTGTGTCCTTGAGTAGTCCTACTGATATCTCCTGCTTCAAAATAATATGTCTGCCTTTAGTCAGTCTATTCATACGCTCAAACATTTTCAGCATTAGAAATGACCAGCTTGACAAACAAGACTGGTTTGAACATCTAGGAATCAGAGCCCTTAGAAATGATCTAACACAGAAATTAGAAATTAATTATAAAACAGGGAAGGCAAATATATTTTGGCTTAGGTGGAAAATAAGGGTTATGAGTTATGAATATATAAGAATCTCTTCTATGCATTATCCATTGTCCTTCAATAATCTATCACCAAAGAACCTTAAGAAATATTTTAAATTAATGTTCTGTTTATAAAAGTTGTATTGGATGATAGGTACATCCTCAGTGAGTTAAAGAGAACATCTTCAATTAACCAGGAGGGCAATGTGAAGCTTCGGTCCCTGATTTGATTCAACGGAGATTTGGCCCGACTTGGTGGCCAAATCTCCAAATCTGAATCAAATCAAAGGACCCTTTAATCTGTCTGAATCGAATCTGAACCCTCCAAATCAATTCGGAAAGATTTGACAATTCAGACAGACACAGCTTTAAATGTTTTTTCTACATACCTCTAGGTAGCAGGCAGCTTGTGAATGCTATGATGCTGGGGTGCATGGAGTGTCCCACAGGAAGCATTTCCAGTCCACTTCTGGGTCCACCGGGGAGCACACAGAGGGGCCCCCCACATCCCTGGCTCAGTGACTGGTGCCTCCTGGGTTTGGGGGGGGCACCCGAGGTCCCCCCACGGCTGATCACCAAGCCAGGGGGTATGGCGGGGGCACATGCTTCCCAGCAGACCTGGACGTGGAATGGAAGTACTTCCTGTCCACTTCTAGGTTCGCCGCCGAGCACATGGAGGGCCCCCCTGCACTTTTGTAGAATGCTTTATCTGCCCCAGCATCACAGCGTTCACAAGCTGCGCTGGTACCTTGAGGTATATAGAAAAAACTTTTAAAGCTGTGTCTGTGTCGGAATCACTAATTTTCTGAATTGGCATCAAATTTTCAGGATCGGATTCAGCCAGATTGAATCAGGGAATGTGATCCAAATCAATGAATTGAATCACTCTCCCTGATTCTGGCCAAATCTGAATCAAATAGGGCTCATTTTGCACACCTCTATTAACCAGTAATTAATTCTTAAATGATTCTAAAACAAGTTACTATGAAACATTATAGAATGTAGGCAATGCTGTGGCACTGCACTCTGTGAGTCTTTACCTATATAAAGTTTGAAATGTTAAATTACAAAGGGCATATCACTACTGGTGGTACACAAGAAACAATCATATCAGGTCATTTCTAAACTCAAGAACATTTAAATCTAGCAGAAGAATTATTTGAGGATGCATTTGTATTATTCTAAAATAGTATTGCTGTGTCACTTAACTTCCATTCTTTAATTTATATATTTCACCCAAGTGGTGCTTGCTTTTCTCTACTGTGAAACTCAGTCAGACCTACCTGAAGGGCCTTGACTGCTTTGGAGAAACTCAAAGCAACAGAATTACTTGACCATTCAGTAGGTAATATACAACCAGATCTTTTACTATTTAAGCCCCTATTGAACTCTTTCCTTTGTAATGGAAAGACAGCCCTCCACTCTGCTTCTCAGCAAATCATCACTAGCATTCCACTTTTTTTCCACATGTACGATTCACTAAAGAGAAAGGTCAGTGTCCATCCTTAACGTTCCTCACTCCATGGAACCAGCTGACCATTTTATCGAACTTATTATTTTTGTTTTAACTCCACACTTCAAGAGTTCTCAATTTCTTCCTCCCTTCTTTGAAATTCATCTCTCACTTTCTCTCAGTGTTCCTACAACAATTTTTTAACCATTGCCTGAGGAATACTTAGCTTAGGTTGAGTAAAATAGCTCTATTCCATACTCATATAAGTATTCAAAGAGAAAAAAGTTTTAAAATGAAATAAGAAAAGAATGCATGGCTGATGGAGAGGGATTTTTCTGCTGAGTTATACATAATTACCGCATAGGTTAGAGAAAAGAAATTACAATCACAAACGTTGTTCTCTGTGTGTGCACGTTTGTACATGTATTTACATATTAAATACATTTCAGTTAATGAATATATAAAAATATACTATTTTACATAGTTTTCCAGTTTACATAACTCTGAAATAAATTTTATAGTCAGTGTAAAAGACTATACACTGAAGAAACAGTACCAAAAATATGTTTTATTCTATAATACTGTCCTATATTCTTTGTTTAAAAAATAAATAAACCAAGCCTTCTAAAATTAATATAGGTTTATACAAAATAATTATAATCATTTTTATATTTGTCTCTCTATCTGAACCCAAAGGATCTCAAACTGCTTCATAGACCAAGGGCCAAGATGTTTTTACCTCAAGGAGGATGAAGTAGCACACTTCAGGCCAACACTACATCTGAAAAAATGACTGAGATAAAGCCAAGCAAATCTGACCCCCAACACACACACCCAGGCACACACCTCTCTCTAAGGAAGACAAAAATCTTTGTACAAGAGGGAGAGGGAGTTAGAAAGCTATCCTGTCACAAACCGCAGTGAGAGGGTGCTTAGGTAGGC
The DNA here is from genome assembly GCF_001723915.1 of Gavialis gangeticus. Classification (NCBI taxonomy): domain Eukaryota; kingdom Metazoa; phylum Chordata; order Crocodylia; family Gavialidae; genus Gavialis; species Gavialis gangeticus. Next base: position 15,057,038 of record NW_017728995.1, read on the forward strand.
TAGGAAAGGCACTTGGGAAAGGTAGCTGGGAATTCCTGTTGCATAAGGGAACTCTCACAGGGTTGGTTCTTTGATATCCACTCTGCTATAATGTCAGTCCACAGGTACAGTACAAGGTACTCCGGAGCAGGGTTTCTCAACCGGTGGGATGCATCCCACTCGTGGGACGTGAAGGTCTTCTAGGTGGGTCTTTGGGCCATGGTGGTGAAACTGGAAGTCTCTCCGTGACACTTCTGGTTTTGCTGCTGCAACCCAAGTCCCACCTAGAAGACTAGGGACTGCTGGTTGCACTTTTGCGTGCTTTGATTGGTCACTGAGGACTCCCCCTCCCCCACCCCCCCAATCTTTGACTGGCCTCTGGGAGACCCTCCCTCACTCTTCAACTGGCCTGCGGGGGACGTCCCTGCTCATCGATGAGTGGGACCAGGATTATTTGACCTTACATAGGTGGTATGTAAGATACAAAAAGTTCAGAACCGTTGCTCCAGAGGACTACAGACATACAGCTGCCTCCAAACTTGGGTTGTTCTACTGCACAAGGCTTTAGATGTCCTGGCCCATTTTAACAGAAGCTAACTGATCATTTTGTTCCCTCTGCCACTCCTTTAAGGAACAAGAAAAATATATGGTTTTTTTCTGTTCTGTTCTAGCAAATATCCCTGCACAGAAGCAAACCACTTACCCGCACAGCTCCAAACCTCTAATTAGACTAGAATGCTGGATGACGCTAACGTTTACATAGAAGCAATTCAAAATTTGTAAAGTCAAGGAAAGAAAAGAAGGAATAAACTAGAGTTAGAGTTTACAATTAAGGATAAAAAATCTACATATGCAACAGGAATTGTCTTGAGAGTTTTAAAGGTGTAATTGGATCACCTATGTCCTGAAAGGTTTCTAATTTTATAAACTGTGTGGATATAAAAGAATGGATTTTGAAAGAGGAGACTCACAGGAGACAAGCAGTAAAAGAGATTTTATTCTGGATACATTTTTCAAAAGAATTTCAAATAGACTATCAATCTTTTGATGCTCTTTGTGAATTATAAGTAAACAAGTGTCCAGTTTGAAAATTCAGGATGGAACACCATATTAACCAAATTAACCTCCCAGCAGCTGGACCCTGTCATTTGATAGATGACTAATGGTTAGGCTGAACATCTGCAGAATTTTTATATACTGTCTTGACATGGTTTCTATTAAATTGGGAAAACACAAACTGAAGTGATTGAAGGATGCTTCAGAAGAAATCCAGATAGTGTAGTTAAAGAAAAAGAAATGCAGGGTAACATTTTCCACTCAGTGATTTAGCCACCTAAGCAATGGTTATCAGAACTACATATCTTTTTTAAAGAGATGTTCTAGCTTAAGCATGTAGAAATTATTGTGGGTGATTCCAGAGACTGTGTTGTGTACAAGTTCACACCAGATAATTATCATGGGCTTTTCTGGTCTTAATATCTATTAATCTAAATTCTAATCCACTAATCTAAGACATTAATCTAATGTTTTAAGTACTCTTGAACATTTTGTGCAAAGTGCTGCAAGGACAATGTTAGACATTTTCATTGGGGAAAATCTTAAATTTGGTTTCAAAAAACTTTATGTCCTGAATATACATTAAAAATTATGCAGGCACATACCTCTGCTGAATGGTTCTCAAAGAAACAGAGGCTATCACAATTATCTGGTCACAGCTCTTTGAAGAACACCCCAAAACTTTGCCTTGAAAGATTACAAGCCTTTCATAGATGGTAATACAAAGAATAATTACACATAGAAGTTAGTGTGTTCTATCTATATTGCATATACATGTGCTACGGGTTTATTAATATTCAAAGCATGCAAAAAGCACAACAATAGCAAGGCCACCTGACAAGCTGAAAAAAATATGAGCTATTTGAGGGGATTATACAAAGTGACATTTGCTGAAGTGACAAGATAGAAGGTATTCTATATTTGCTTAAAATGCAGACAGAAGATAGCACCAAAATAACCTGGACAAAAAAAACCTTCCAAAGGGACTTTTACTATGTGAAGCAAGGATTGAATTGTCAATTTAAAGAAAATACTACTCTGACTGGCAGGCCTTGGTTGTATTAAATAGCAGACATCCCACACCATCTTTGATTTGACTTTTTGTATCAGTTACAAAATAAAATTTTAACCAGTTCCAGAGTCAGAACTGGATGTACGAGCACCGTGGGCAGCATTAGTGCATGGTGCAGCATCAGTAGCTGTGCTGTCTGTGGCACTGCAGTGCTATTTTTGTGCCCCACCCCTTCCTTGCACTACTGACCAGTTCCCAATTAACCATTTCAACAAAAACCCCTATTTTATCTAAGGCCCAGTCCAAAAAAAATCCAAAAAGACCTCTTTTTTTAATTAATGATGCCTTCTGTTTCTAAAAGACCCTCTTTCTGTATCCACATACTTTCTGGATTTAAAAGAGACCATAAGAATGTCATTTCACTCTGTGTGTGTGTGTGTGTATGTGTAAGTATGGACCACCTGAACAAATATGAAAAAACATGAACAAGTATTCTTTCTGATAATGATTTATACAAATTAAAGAGACTAAAAGCTGTCATAAAAATTGAGCTGCACATTGTCACCACAATCCCACTGGTGTATGGGAACTGCCTACTGGCAGAGCCAGCCTTAGGTGTGGGTGACACTGGGTGACCAACCAGAGCACCATGGTTAGGGAGACACCAAAGACACACACACATGCACATACATGGGTGATCTGATGTCTGTGCTCATACCAGCACTCCCCCGGTCCCTCTGTCCCCCCACCCTCCCAACTGATTCCTGCCCGACAGAAGGAGCAATGCCCAGACCAACCTAACCCCACCTCCAGCTGCTGCTAGGAGGGGCTGGGCCAGGCACATATGGGTGGTGTGGTGCCTCCTGTAGTCTGCATGCCTTGCTCCTGTACAGAAGCAACAGTGCTTGCCCACCCACCTGCCTGGTGCACCATGCTGCTCCACCTGCCCACCAGACTGTGTCCCACACCTGTGTCTGCCTTCCTTTGCCTGCAACAGCACTGCTGACTTGGCGGGGGGGAGAAGGGAGAGCACAAAAATAGAGTTTGCCCAGGGCACCATTTTCCCTAAGACTGGCTCTGCTTACTGGTATTATATGTACCACTGCTGGATCCTACATCTTTCCATTGCACCTTCTTCATGTCAATGGGCCTAATGGTGAAGCTCTGCTCCAGAACATCATACCATTATTGGTATTACTCACTGCAACCCAGAACTGCTTCAGGTGCCACGGGGCAGACTTCATCCATCAAAATCAGGGAGGTTAAACCAAATTAATTTTAAATTATTTTAATGTATTCTCTAGCAACCAAATAATGCAAAATTAGAATCATTAAGTCAATAAATTATTGCAAGACTACAACCTAATATTAATATTGCTGATGTTATTGATCAAGAATGTCACCCTTCATTGTTGTAGAGCATGTGCTAGTAAACTCCCACAGAGTTTCACATTGCCGTCAATAAAGATATTTTGTACTCCCAGTGTACGTACACAACAGAGATAAATACCATCTATGAAAGTCTAAATTGCTTTAGTTGAGGTTGTCAGGTTTAGTAACACTGCATTTTTGTAATTCTTGATAAAACTGTAATTGTTCCCTGATTAGTGAGTAAAAGCTAATATTTTTCAAGAACTAAGTATTGATTTTTCCCCTGATGACCTATTTTCTTCACTTAAAATTTCTCTATTGGCTTTAATTATAGGCTGTCCCTAAGCTTGTTAAACACTGAGAATGGGGGGCGTGGGGGAGAGAGAGAGAAAGAATGTATTTGCTGTGACTGACACCTGAATACAGGTAGAGTTCATCCTATAGACACAAGACACTACCCATTACTGAACAAGCCTTAAAACAAAGTACCCATCATAACTAAATCATCACAAGAGAAAATGTAAATTTCACAAAATGTTCGTACACTTTGGGCCAGATTCTGTTCCACCTTTTGGGCATCTAAGTATTTATTATGTATCTATTAAGTGTGATTCGACTCCACCCTGTTCAAGTCCCTAAAAATCTATCATTTCAGCTGCTTTTGGAACATATAATCACCTGGCTTTTAAAACTGAGTGACAAAAAAAGCAGTGAGGATAGGAAACCACCTGTCTTTTATGGTCAATGCTTTTCAGGGACTCCTGGAAAAAAAAAACTAATTAATCAAAAAAACAGCAATCAAAAACTGTGGCCTTCCCGTCAGTAAAGAATATGCTTGATAATTCATATAAGCAAAAAATACACATTATTTGATATACTGCTACAATCTCCCTGACCTTCCCATCCCCCCAAAAAAAGTATATTCAGGCCAAGCAGACTTATCTTATATTTTGATTTTTCTCACACTTAAAATAAAAGAAAAATTAGGAACAACTGTTCATAAATGTTAATTGCACTGTATGCACCTAGAAAAATATTAATTGCTAAATGATAATACTAAACTGGTACCTCATAAAAGAATTTTCCCAGGGTGGAGAATTTAAATGAAAGGGAGTATTTCATAGCATGCTATATTTAGCACTTCAGTATATGCATTTTTTTATTTAATAATAATCACTTATTTATACAATGACTATAATCATTGGGGATATATTCTCTGAGTTTTTAAATGAATATCCTAATTTATCTTGATGATCTTCTAGATTTATTGAAGTAATCTACCAGAGTGTTATTTTAATAAAATTGCAGCCACTCATTACCATTCATCTGCATAGAATCCTTAATGCTAATATTAAATAATCTACTAGAGATTTACAAGGTAAAAAAAAAATGCCAGCTATTTGTAACCAAGCCAGAATGTTGGCATTTGCTGATCATGTGCATTTCTTAATTTAGTATTTATTTCTCATGTTTGTTACAGTTATTGAATATTTTAACATCTATAACATGGAAAACTGGTACAAGAATACTGAAATTTCTTTTAAATGTCAATTCTCCTAAGTAGAAACTTAGACAATCAAAAATATTTTCTCATATGAAAAGGAATGGAATAAACTGGGTTCTTGCTTCATTTTGTACATTTGTCACACAGCAGAAGGTGCCATACATGTAGGCCAGGTACAGACGCTACACATTTACCAGTACATTTACTGGTATCTATACACGTGCCTTGGAGTGGGGGAGGCACTTTAATTAGAGTAGCACTGTAATTAAAGCGCCTGCAGCATCACGTGTATTCAGCATCCCACATTTCAAAATGGCAGTGGGGGCATTTTAAATAAACTTCATTCGATGAATTTTAGTTAAAGCACCCCTGCCGCCATTTTCAAATGTGGGAACACTGAATACACATGATGTGGAGGCTGCTCGAATGCACTAATTAGCATGCTCCAGCAGACTCAATTAATCGAGTCTGCTCTAATGCATGCAAATTAGCATACATTGGAGCAAAGTTGTGTCACATGTATAGGGGCCCTAAGAGATCAGAAATCTGTGTAACCCCGTAACAGAACAGAAGTTAGTTGCACACAGATTGGTTTAAAAATGGTGAAACCTGGCATGAGATAGGCAGCTTCTCCCCGCCACTACTCCCCCCACCAAAGGGTGAATGCGTGCTCCGTTTACTACTGATCTGAACTACACCACTTACAGAAAACCACCTAACTTAGATCAGTTCCACATCAGGCTTTTTGAATGTCTGTACTTAGCCATACACAGCTGTAGAATTGCTGGCCATGCTAAATGGCCTTAGTCCTTGAACCAAGATTCAGAAAGCCGCAAGTGTAAAGCAGTGTGGCTTCAATGACATCAGAAGGTGAGTTTCTCCATTGGTGAAAGCAGTGAAGCATCACGGAAATAACTATGAGCTCAGTAGCTGGCCCTCTTATGCTATGCTCCGTCACAACAGCTTTGGCTTCCTGAAACCAGTGGAGCTACACTGCCTTATACCTGCTGATGTTCTAATCCACAGACCCCTTTATATCTGATCTACCGAACCCTTTATACCAGCTCTTTCCACTGAACTCTTTATATCAGCTCTTTTAGCAGCTACAGAACCTGGGAAGGGGGTTCTATCTTTGCCACGGTAGTATACTTGCTATTTTAGACCTTTAAGCAGCACAAAACTAGAGCTGACTGCCAGTCATGCACTCTTCTCTTTCATTCTGAACATTGCAATCCATCCATTTCTAGCACTTCTCCACCAAAGCAATACGTTTCCTACAAAATTCAGACATGTCTGAAAAGCTTTTGTTCAGGTTATATGATCTGTCCCCCAGAAAACAATATGATTTTATCATGATCCATATTTATGATTTTATGGATCATGGGAAAATGGTCCAAAATGAACCCCCCCCCCCTTTAGATATCTTGTTTTTGAATCTGCTCTTTTACTTTATCATTGTTATTCATATGGGTTAAACTGCATGTTTAACCTCTAATCAAAACAACATTTTAACGTAAGGTAGCTTCATAAAAGCCCTCAGGCAACATTTGCAAGATTTTAAAATTGCAGAGATCCTTCTGACAAGAAAATCTTCCAAATAATACCAGTGAGATCATAGCCAGGAAAAATAAAGTTTAAGTATATCCTTTTTTAAAGTGATGTTTTTGAAACATCTAATTGCCTTATGAAAGACAATATCCCAAGGAAAGTCATTCAGAAGATCTATACAGCGCAACGTATCAGGGATTTTAATCAATCCCAAACCCCAACGAGGAACTGAATGTTTTAGTCAACATAGAATGTGACAGTAACATCAGCACTGGCAAGAACCAAGGTTCTAATGGGAACAGACTGACGACTTCGAATAATGGGCAGCTTTCCATATACAGGTATCTACACTGTACACCATTCTTGAAGTGTGAAGACAATAGGAGGGGAATGCACAGCACGTTGCAGGATGATCTTGCAATGCACGTTTTTAAGTTAGAGCCATTTAAGATCAACACTAATTTGGGACAACTGATTTAAATAAAACCATCCCCTTCTTCACTCAAAACTCAAATTGCACCAGAGCAATATTGGTCTTAGGCCTGATCATGCTTCCACTGAAGAAAATCAGTTTCCACATGCATTTCCCTGAGAGCAGGAACAAGTGCTTAGCTCCAATTTTCCATGGTGTCTGTTTTTAAACTTAATTTTAAATTGAAGATAGGGGTAAAGTGTGGATGAGTTGTTTAAAACTCTGTACATACATTCCAACAGTGATTGTGCTCCTTGAAACAGCTTTTGTTTTTTCCCCTCTCTTTGACAGGACATCACCAGGTACTGACCCTGAGATTCTGCATATACAGACAAAAATGCAGATACTAGTGTGGACCTGTAGAGAGCATCTAGTGAAAAATTCAAAGCCATCACACTCCCACAAGAAATCATGACACTTCATAAAAATAAATGCCATGGAAAATTGTTACAAACAAGACTTGAATAGTGACTGTTTCAAAACAGGATGTTAAAAAAAACCCATACGATATATAATTGTTTCAACACAGAATAGCACCATAGCTAATTTTTCCCAAGTTGTTTTTGTTTCAGTGGGCTAATTCAGACCCAAGAATAGTTGTTGGCTTTTAGTCTTTTTAAAGTGTCTCCCTCTCCTCTGCTGGCAGTTCAAAAGACTACGTGGAAAAAGTGGATGAAACCATATGAAGCAACCAGTTTAACAAATGCATCCAGTCTCGAATTATAACACCAATAAATACAAGAACTTTTAGAATATGAACAGTATAACTCACCCCAATTCCAATTTATCAGAGCAATTTTATCAAGAAGTATTTGCCCTCTTTTGCAGAGAGAGATAACTTTCTGTAATCATAAAAATAATATGTGAAAACATCTTTCATGTGTGATTGTTTTACTGTTCATGAATTTTTTGAGTTAGTCGAAAGTGCAGCATATCCAAAAGTCAGTCGCCAGCATGACTTAGATTTACAAAGGTTACTTTTGAAGATTAAATTTAAAGTAATGGACCTTCATTCTGAAGAGCAATTTTGGATTTGTATCTACAGTTTAAATTAAGTGGTTATTCTCTAAAATAAGGCTACAGGTAGATAAAAGGTAGATTATACTAGCAAATGCATTCTTCCCTTCTCCCTGAATAGCAATACTGGAAATTGCAAGACAATATTGTCTCTTCTTCTTTGCATCTTAAATATTTCTCATGAAGAATAAATGGCAAGCAGCAAGTAAATGAAAAATCATCGACGTCACGTTGTCTGGAAAAGAGAGGTCATAGGTGGGTCCTTACGATCCTTCATACTGGCAAAACCTTATTTCAGCTGAGTTACAGCTAGCCATATATATGCTAGTATGAGACATAGTTTCCACTCTAAGATAGAAAGCAACTTCGAAATCTTCACCAACTAATCCTGGATAGTAGACTTTAAATCTCTTTAAAGCAGCTTCCTGTGCTGAAGTTATTTTCCACTACTTACCTTCTAGCAGTATTGAATTGATGCTTAAACTATGGAAATGGGTGGTTTTAAGAAAAAAAACCTTTGTGCTCAGTTTTCTCTATTGGATAATTTAAGTGGTTCCCTATTCAGCAACCTGGCTTTTGAGTATGCTATTCAGAAGAGCCTAACTCTCCACACTGTATATGAAACTAAACATATCACTCACGGATGTAAGTTCCCATGAGGGGATCAGGTATGCAAATCTTTTATGGATATAGGCCTTATTCTCTCTGCACATTTATTGATATGCTCTGGGAGTCAGGGCAGGTGGTGAAGGGATGGGGAGGAGAGCACTGGAATTACAGTGGCTCTGAGAGCCGCTCTAATTAAAGTGCCCAGAGTGTCACATGTATCAGCGTCCCTGCTTTGAAAAATGGCAAAGGGGACACCTTAACTAAAGCTCATAGAACGAGCTTACCACTCTCCAAAAGACTTGATTAATTAAGCCTGCTTCAGCACATAATTACAGTGCATTGGAGCAGCCTCAATGCGTGTGTATAGGCGCCCTTTGTGCTTAACATACAAATAATCCCACCAGATATAACTGCTTCAACATAGAATGGCACCAGATCTAAACTTTTCCAAAGCTGTTTTTGTTTCAGTGGGCTAGTTTAGACCCAAGAATATTCGCTGGCTTTTAATCTTTTTAAAGTGTCTCCCTCTCCTCTCTGCTGGCAGTTCAAAATACTACATGGAAAAAGTGGATGAAACCATATGGAGCAGCCAGCTTAACAAATGCATCAGATCTTAAATGATAACACTGATAAATGCAACAATATTCTTCATATCCTTTGTCTGTTCTGTATATGTATATGGTTATGTCTTTAATTCAGAAGTTGTCTGTGTTTGTTGATCGTGTTGAACACAACTTTGTTTCTGCACACTAGTTTGGGGGGGAAGGAGGGGGGACAGAGAAAGAAAGAGAGGGAATATGGCCATACTTACGAAAGAATAAGTGGTTCAGAAAAAAATCTCACAAGGAATATTAGACTATAACCAAGTTATTAAAATAGTTTCATTTGTGCACTTATGCTTAATCACATGCCCCATGTTTATAGAAAATATCCAATTCTAGCAAACTATCATTATGTACACCATGTAGCTTATTATTTAGAGCTGGTAATTGGTTTCTTTCTTTTTCTCCTCCTCCTTACAACAGCCCACACAACAAATCTTAAGGAACACAATGAACAGCAAATATGAGTTGGTTCAAAATAATTCATCTACAAGTTATGTCTATGACTAATTAAATAAGTTTCCATTATGGTTGTCAATTAATCGCTGTTAACGTGCGTGATTAACATGTTAACTGGTTCTTGTGTTAATTTTCATAATGTGTTAATAGCACACATGGTTTTGGAGCCTGGGCCCAGTCACCATTCCCTCGCTGTCACTGCCACCTCTGAGCTGCCCAGCGGGGAAGTGGTAGAGTGCAGAGGACCACAGGGCAGCCCAGGCATAGGCTCTGGGCAGCTGCTGCAGGAAAGGTGGGGATGTGCACAGACACAGACAGACACAAACACAGACACACGAGCAGCCACATCATTCACATGGCCAGAAACGCAGCCCAGTGGTGTGTAAAACAATGTCCTGTCCCTTTCACCCCTCTTCCTCCACACATTGAGTCCTGCATGGTGAGGAAGGGAGTGGGACAGGGGTAGAGATAGAGGCTGGGTGAGTGGAGCCCCGGGACTCAGCAGATCATGGGACAGAGCTGTGGGAGGCTTGTCCAGGGGCATGGGACATGCAGCTCCCCACCACTGCATGGACCCCTGCAGTAGGAATGAGGGGCATGCCCCCCAGATTTGTATGCAGGGCAGAGGTGGGCTGCCCACTCTGGGCTGGGGCTCTGCACCCTGCTGCCTTTGCCCTGGGAGCCACACACTGGCCATGAGTCCCCTGCCTGCCCAGCAGTGGGAGGCACTACATGGCAATGCACAGCTCCCAGGGCAAAGGCAGCAGGGTGCAGAGCCCCAGCCCATAATAGGCATCCCATGCGTTTCCCATGCACAAATCCAGGAGGCACATGTCCCACATGCCTCCCCTGGGGGTGCACACAGAGGCAGGGAGCCACACCCCTGGATGAGCCTCCTACAATTCTGCCCCATGACTGCTCCGACCCCAGGGTCCCATTCACCCAAGGCCCTGCTCCATCCCCTGCCCCACTCCTTCCCTCACCATGGGGGCCTTTATCTGCTCCTCTGCCCCTTCCCTTTCCCCCTGCCCCTCCCCTCCCACTCCACAGACTTACTTGCTGGGTGCTCTGTGAATCTGTATCTGTGCATCTTCCCCTCACCCCCAACCC
>NW_017728995.1:15067955-15069425 GCF_001723915.1 Gavialis gangeticus
CCCGCCCCCCCCACACACAGCCCCCCCACCTTCACAAATTCCCCCTACACACACCCCACACCCACCCCAACCATACAAAATAGCTGCATAATTTTGAGTTTTTCTGTGCATAATTTTGAGTTTTTAGCTGTGTGATTAAAACAGTAATTGCAACTAACTTTTTAATCATGCAACTAATCGTGATCCAATTTTTTAATAGTTTGACAGCCCTAGTTTTCATGTAACATTTATGTAGTCAGTAATTTAACAGCCTAGAAGATTGCTTTTGTGCTATGCTTTGTGGACTACTCTTTTCACACTTTTTACGTGTTTCACAAGGTTTATAGTATGACAGATCTCCTGCCTTACCTCCTGCCATGATGGTAGCCCCTTTACACTCTCCCTGCATGAAGTTTTTAGCAAATGGATCTGGACAGTTTACAGACCATTACCCAGGCCAATCACAAACTCCTTTCCACCCCTGATTGTCATATACAGAGTGCAAAGGAACCATCATTGGAAAGAAGGGCCATTGGAAAATGGCCAATGTGGTCGCTATATTCAAGAAGGGGAGGAAGGAGGAACCAGGTAACTATGGGCTGGTTAGCCTCACCTCTATCCTTGGCAAGACCCTTGAGAAAATTGTTAAGGATACCATTCATGGGGGACCAGTGGGTAAAATAATGCTAAGGAGCAAACAGCATGGGTTCATAGAAAGCAGATCTTGCCTAACTAACCTGGTTTCTTTTTACAACCAGGTCACAAAATGTTTGAATGAAGGAATAGAGGTAGATGTTATTTACTTGGATTTTTAAAAGGCCTTTGATACAATGTCACACCCAATTCTTATAAATAAACTAAACAGTTACAATGTAGATCATTACACAGTCTGGTGGGTGGATAATTGGCTTATGGGACACACCCAGAGAGTGTTGGTGGATCAGTGTGGGTCAGTTTCTACTTGAAGTAATGTGGGCAGCGAAGTCCCCCAAGGCTCTGTCCTGGGACCGATACTGTTCAATATCTTCATTAGTCTTCAATATCTTGGATGAGAGAGTAGATATCTTCAATATCTTGGATGAAGGAGTAGAAAGCACTTGATCCAAGTTTGCAGATGACACCAAACTATGGGGGGAGGTAAACAAACTAGAGGGCAGGGAGCAAATCCAGGCGGATTTGGACAGGATGGGGAAGTGGGCAGAACAGAATAGGATGCAGTTTAACAAGGATAAGTGTCATGTGTTGCACCTGGGGAGGAAGAATCATCAACACTCCTATAGCCTGGGAGGTACCGTTCTAAGTAGCACAACTGCAGAAAGGGATCTCGGAGTCATAGTTGACTCCAAAATGAACATGAGTCACCAATGTGATGAAGTAGTAAGTAAAGCTAACCTCACTCTTTCTTTCATAAGTAGGTGCATCACAAACAGGTCTAGGGAAGTGATACTTCTCCTCTATTTGGCACTGGTCAGGCTGCAGCTGGAGTACTGG
>NW_017728995.1:15074789-15088825 GCF_001723915.1 Gavialis gangeticus
GCCTCCGTAACAGAAGGCTGAGAGGTGATTTTGTGGCCTTCTACAATCTCATCGGGGGGACAGCAGAAAATAGGGGATACGATGTTTACCAGGGTGCCCATCGGGGTAACGAGAAACAATGGCCTTCACAAACTGAAGGACAACAAATTTAGATGGGACATCAGGAAAAAATTCTTTACATCGAAGATTGCCAAAATATGGAATATACTTCCAGGGGAGGTGGTGCTGTCCCTTTCCTTAGAGGTATTTAAGAGGAGATTGAACAGACACCTGGCTGGGGTCATCTGACCCTAAAATCTATTAAATCCTTATTTTCAGGTAAGGGAACAAAGTGCCCCTATGCAGCCTGTTTCCTCCCCACACAACTCTGCTTCATTTTGGATTGGGTATGCCAATCCAGGGATAGGACACGGACCCTAAAATGGACAGTCTTGCTTTGATGAAAGTGCTGTTTCAGCTTTGCACTTTGTACAGAGCTTTTTAATGAGCTTTGAAAATGGTTCCTTTTTCTTGAGTAGGTTTTCTTTCCCTTGAATTTTCACAGCCTTTGTTTTTCTTGGTGCTAGCCAGACATGAAATAAAAAAGCACAACAAATGCAATCTTGTAAGAGAAGCTTTGAGGTCATTTGTTGCTTGGTCAGAAGCAGGAAGTACTGGAAATTTCATAAGAGATTTTGTCTGTAAGATGTCTAGTTCAATAGCTAACCCTCTTTGGTCTACAAAAGTTCAAATAATTCTCAGAAATTTTGAACCTTTTGAGATTCACCCATAGTTAATTCTTCCATGAATGCAGTTAAAGCTTTGCAGTGAGAAAAAGAGAGATCCTTTTACATTTCAGAAAATATTTGAAAACTGTTTAAGCTTAACCAGTAGACTGTTTGTGTAGAGGAAAAGGGACCTGTGAAAAAGACAGCATCTTTAAAAATATATTTACAGACTGCAAATCAGTTTTTGTGGGCCAAATTCAACAGCAGGTAAATAGTAGTGTGAATTATACAGTGAACCTGATTCTCTGTTCACATGTACAGGACATACGCTTGTTCAAAGTTCATTTATGCTAATGTGCAGTGAATGCACATAAAGACTGCTTTGGTATTAGAGATTGCTGGAACCAGCAATAGTCCATGTATTCCGAACAGAGAATCATGCTATAATTCCCAGTACTTGGAACTAACTAGAGAAAAAAAGGCTTTGTTTTAGCAAGGTATTTATGCAAATGCCTAGCTTTTAAGAATGTAAGTAGTCAGCCTGATTTCAGTGGGACTACTCATTCAGCAAGCTAGGCATGTGCTTAAGTAGTTTGCTGAATCACAGTCTTTCTGTGTCTATTATCTACATATCCGTCTTGTGTGAGATCAACATCAGACTCAACGGTTTTCCAAAATGAGGAACTGCCACCCAGTTGGAGGACCCTGACTCCTCCTCAATCTTTTATATGGACAAGAAATTTGTCCTATTAACCCCCCCACAATACGTTTTGAAAGCCAATGAGCCTGACACTTCCTACAGATATTCAGCTATCTTCTAAATTCCAGAGACAAGGGGGGAATCTAGCAGTACGGTCACACCTCTCTTCTGCTGCTGCCACCACTGCTGTCTCCAGCCCAGTGCCACCACTGTCCCTCGCTGACTCAGGAATGGAGGGAGCCCCAGACGCAGCCTCACCAGTGCAGAATAGCAGGGAATAATCACTTCCCTTTATCTGCTAGCAACACTCCTATCAATGCAGCCTAGTATGCTGTTAGCCTTCTTGGCAACAAGGGCACACTGCTGGCTCATATTCAGATTGTCCACTGTAACCCCCGGGTCCTTTTCTGCAGAGCTGCTGCCCAGCCAGTCAGCCCCCAGCCTGTACTGCATGGGATTATTCTGTCCTAACTGCAGGATTAGGCACTTGTCCTTGCAAAACCTCATGAGATTTCTTTTGGCCCAATTCTCCAACTTGTCTAGGTCACACTAAATCCTAGCCCTACCCTCCAGCATATCTACTACTCCCTCCAGCTGGGTGTCATCTGCAAACTTGCTGAAGGTGCACTCTATGCCATCTTCCAGGTCATTGAAGAAGACATTGAATAAAACCAGCACCAGGACCAACCCCTGGGGCACTCCACTTGATACTGGCTGCCAACTACACATTGACCCATTGAATACTATCCTCTGAGCCTGATGCTCCAGCCAGTTTTACATCCATCTTACAGTCCATTCATCCAGCCCATACTTCTTTAGCTTGCCTGCGAGAATGCTGTGGGAGACCATATCAAAAGCCTTCCTAAAATCAAGGTATACCATCAGTCTCCCCACATCCACAGAGCCAGTCATCTCATCTAAAAAGGCAATCACATTGGTCAGGTATGACTTGACCCTGGTGAATCCATGCTGACTGTTCCTATTAAGCCTTTTTCTCCTCCAAGTGCTTAGAAATGGATTCCTTGAGGATCTGCTCCATGATTTTTCTAGGGACTGAGGTAAGACTGACTGGTCTGTATTTCCCTGGATCCTCCTTCTTCCCTTTCTTAAATATGGGCACTATGTTTGCCCTTTTCCAATCATTCATCACCTCTCCTGATCACCCTGAGTTTTCAAAGATGATAGCCAATGGCTCTGCAATCACATCAACCAACTCCCTCAGCACCTTCAGGTGCATCCCATCCAGCCCCATGGACTTGTAGAAGTCCAACTTTTCTAAGTAGTCCCTAACCTTTTATTTTACCATTAAGGGCTGCTCACCTCCTCCTGAAACTGTGCTGCCTAGTGCAGTAGTTTGGGAGCTGACCTTGCCTGTGAAGACTAAAGCAAAAAAGGCATTGAGCACTTCAACCTTTTCTGCATCCTCTGTCACAAAGTGACCTCCCCGTTCAGTAAGGGACCCACACTTCCCCTGATCCTCCTCTTTCTACCAACATACTAGTAGAAACCCTTATTGTTACCCTTCACATCCCTTGCTAGCTGCAACTCCAATTGCGCTTTGGCCTTCCTGACTTCATCCCTGCATGTCCCAGCAATAGTCTTACATTCTTCCCTAGTTATTTGTCCAAGTTTCCACTACTTGTAAGCTTCTTTTTTGTGATTTATTTTACTGAAGAGCTCCCTGCTAAGCCAAGCTGATCTTCTGCCATACTTGCTAGTCTTCCTGCACATCAGGATGCTTTGTTCCTGCACTCTCAGTAAGGCTTCGCTGAAGTACAGCCAACAATCCTGAACTCTTCTCCTCCTCAGTCTGGCTTCCCAGGGGATCCTGCCCATGAGTTCCCTGAGTTGAAGTCTGCTTTTCTGAAGTCCAGGGTCTTACTCTGCTGCTCTCCATCCTTTCTTTTTTCAGGACCCTGAACTCAATCGTCTTGTGGTCGCTGCTGCCCAAGTTGCCACCCACTACTACATTCCCCACCAATTCTTCCTTGTTTGTGAGCAGCAGGTCAGGAAGAGCATGGCCCCTAGTCGGCTGCTCCAGCAGTAGCAACAGGAGGATATCCCCAATACTCTCCAAAAACTTCCTGGATTGCCTGCACAACTGCTGTATTTCCCTCCCAGAAGATGTCAAGGTGACTGAAGTCCCCCATAAGAACCAGGGCCTGTGATTGGGAAACTTCCACTAGCTGTTTGAAGAAAGCCTCATCTATCACCTCCTTGTGGCCTGGTGGTCTATAGCAGACCCCCACCATTACATCATCCTTGTTACTCTCCCCTCAGGTCTGGTGAGAGTCTCTGCGCTAGGGTCAATCTCCAGCTTCGTACCAGAGACCTGAGCAATCATACAGCTCTTTTGCCTGCAGCTCAACTCCTCCTCTTCTCCCCTGCCTGTCCTTCTTGAACAGTTTGTACCCATCCATGACAGTCATGTGAGCTATCCCACCAAGTCTCTGTTATTCTAATCACATCATATTTCTATGATTGTGCAAGGACTTCCAGTTCTTCCTGCTTGTTTCCCAGGCTCCATGAATTTGTGTACAGGCATCTAAGGTAACTAATGCATTAGCCACATTTCTGAGAAAGTATGAAAGCACCTCCCTTGTTGCCTCTTCCTGCTTGCTTTTCCTCCAGGTCTCCCATTTCCCCACTTACCTCAGGGCTTTGGTCTCTATCCCCCGGCAAACCTACTTTAAAGCCCTCCTCATTTTGCCTCCTTTCTCATTACATATTTTCAGTCCTGTTAGCAGTATTGGAATGTTCATGGATCCTATTCATCTTGTTTTGTCTATTCTGACCCTTCACATTTTATACTAAAAAAATATTTTAGAATAGGCTTCCCTCACTTAGGATGGATTCATGTGACTGGGAGGCAGGAAATGACTAGAATTAAAATATAAACACACCTTTCTTGCTCTGAGTTATCTGTACATGATCCTCCCCATATGGAATTCTCATAGCATGGGGATGTTGATGATAATGACATAATAGCACTTTTTCCTTTATGAAGTCTCTTCATACGGTGCAGAGTAGAGATATGCGAATTAAGAACAATCTAGATTTGTTGTTTACAGGAATAGTCTAGCTGCTCAGCAGGATAAATTAGCCCTTTACACCTCTGTGCTACCTGGGTGAGCCTGTTTCTAGGACCCTCATAGCTCATTCAGAGTTAGCTCGTGTATCTCATACACACTGCACTGTATTTTGAAACATTCCCATTAATAAAATTACAAAGTTTCATCTTAGGGTATGTGTGATATGAATTCTCACAATTGCAGAGACTTGGACTCAGGATTGGAAGGAACTTCCTGGGATATCTTTATATCATCTGAGAAGTCAAAATCCTAGGCAACAGAAAGACATGAGACCATGAAGACAAAATAAAATGGTAGCTGATTGAACTGGACACATACCAGACAACAAACACAAACAACAACAAAAGGAAATATCACAAAATGAGACTAATTTTATAAGAACTTGGACTGGTCAGGAATTTCCTGACCAACTGTTTTGTTCATTAGACATGTCAATTTATCAAAACTTTTCTCTAGGAAAGGCTTCACTTCAATATTTATTTTTATTTTCACTCAAAATACTTTATGGAAAAAAATTGTCACGATCTTTTCTTTCAATATTTTCAAAACAAAAAAAAATCCAATTTTCTGCTCTGCAATTACCTCTCAATTTGCAATTAAAGATAATGAGAAGAAACCATTTTTAAAGGTTGAAAGAGAACATTTCAGTTGATGCAAACTAAACATAAAAGTCAGAAATTTGGTTTGTACAAACTTTCGGATATTAACTTTTCTTCCTATTCAGATTTCAGTATCACAACCTTTCCCCCCTCATCTTCCTGCTTTTAGAGCCAAGAGGATTCCTAACTCTTTTTCAACAAGAATGATGTAAACTGAAGAGAAAAACTGATCATTTTTCTTCTTCTTCTCAAAAAAGCAGCCCTAACTGATCAATCTAAGATATTTCTGGTATTCAGGAAATTTACATTTCATTACTCAGCCATTTCTTGAGCAGGATCATTTTTGTTAGCATTGTAATTAAACACCAGCATTCTTCAGCATAAGGCTGAACTGATTTGTTTTTGATATCATTAGAACTGCAACCTTTACATTGATAATTATATTTTTAGAATCAAATACTGTAACTGGCAAATTAAAACAAATACGATCTTATTTGTTCAAATTACTAATCTGACATAGAAAATAAAAAGTGGAGAATACGTAGCAGCCTAAGCAGTCATTTCTTATCTTTACAACAGTGGTAGGATGCCATCTACTTGTTAGTTTTAAAAACTGCTCACTGAGAAAACAACTATCTAGCATTCTTCATATAGGCTGCAGTTTATAGGTGTATATATTACCTAGCTAATCAGTTGTGTCCAGACTTGAAATGGAAAAGAACAATCATCAAATCAGCAGGCACCTGACACATTCAGTGCATCTTTTTAAAAAAAAATTAATCCAACTCTCATTTCCAGGGATGTTGCCTCTCAAAGTTAGGGCATTTTGGATCATCAGTTATTGAACATCTTCTACAATATCACATCATTCTAATAAACTACAAAGCCCAAGACTTTGGTCCCACTAAAGTTATTGGAACCAATCAAAAACCAAGGGGCAGGCCATAGACAAACACAACCATACCCTATTGAACTATGGCTGCCCAATTGTTTCAACTATCTTCTCCACTAACCTACATTTTCAAGGTGGAATACAAGAATGTGGTGAGTTTATTGTTTAGCCCAGGTTAGATGGGTCATAGATTTAATGATATAATCCCTTTTATCACTTTTACACAAGTATTTCCAATATAAAAGCCAATATTAAATATATAAAATTAATAAACAGAAAGGTTGGGATACTGTTTGATTTAGAATTCTTGGGCAAGGGACAGATATTCAGAAAACCTGAGCCTGAATTGATTCAATCTTTGCAGGTTAGTCTAAACTGGCTAGGCTAAATCACTTTGTAACTGCACAGACATCCCCTCTGGACTGAAAAAATGCCAATACATACCTGCAGTGGCTCAGGCTGGAAGCCAGGGGGCACTAGAGCAGCTCTCCCTTCTCTTCTACAGGGCTGAGTTGAGGGGGTCTGGCAAGGCCTGAGAAGGATTAGGGAGGGGTTCGACCCCCCCCCCTTGATAATATAGCATTGATCAGCTCTGTTATCAGCATTTAGCACCTCATCAGAAAACAAAGCCTGACTCATTAGTTCAAGCTCTTCTTGAACAGCTTTTTCCAAAGAAAGGAATGAAGGGACATTACCAGCTGAACTGTTGATTAGCTCCAAAAAGCCCTAAGCAGACACTGTCCTGTCTGCCTTACACAGCATTAGCTAACATACCCCATGCAGGCTACGGTTCATGCTGTGCAAGAGAGAAGGAAGGGATCTTGGCTTAAGCAGTGAGTGGTGAGAGGGGGGCATAGGGAAGCCAGCAGACCCTGCTGTTGCCTGCAAGTCTCCGTTGGCATTTCAGCCAGGGAGCAAAGGGAAGGGGCCAGCTCTGCAGTGGAGCAGAAAGCCCCGCCCGGCCCAGAGAACATGCCGGGATGCTGGAGGATTCTGATTTAATTTAAACCAGCAAGGGGTCTGGGACAGACATTGAATAACCTGGTTTGAGCCAAATCAGTTAAGTCTGATACTACATTGAACCAGCTTTATCTCAAACCAGTTTCAGCCATTTTCGAACGGGTTTATGTGCACTGAATGTCTGTTCTGTTTCAAGTTTAAACCAGTTTCTGATCATTTCAACCAGTTTGTGTGTAATGTCTGTCCCTAGCCTTGCTGCTCTGCTTTTTAAATGTCTGCGTTCATATTCTTGAATAACTTCAATTTTATCTCTACCACATCTTGATCACCATAGGGTTTTCTCTCTAATATGGCCTGGGACTATTTTTTTTTGATGCAGAAAACTATTTCCTTGTCTTGCAAAAGCTGTGATATGACAGTTTGAAATCTAAAATATTTATTCTTTGTGCCTAACATAAGCATTGTCAATGGGACAAAAATGGTAGAAATAGGACCTCTAATTACTGCACGTACCATTAGGTACCAGTATTGTTAGCTATTCAACACTGCCCTACACTAAGTTTTACCATTTTCTCTTCAGGCATAGAGTGCTTCTTTTTAGCATTTTTCATTTTACTGAAATTATTTTTAAAAAGTAACTGTTACCAAGTTTGATGGTATCTTAGGTCCAGCTAAACCCCAAAATTATTTCCTATCTGCAGATTAGTTTGAAAAAAAATGGAGGGGAATATTTCAGTTGCCTTCTCTCTAGTAACGCTTTCAGGAAGTGGATTACCATTCCCATGTGGCCATACCCAAATATTTGTTACAACTTTTATTTCTCTGTACCTGAGTATAAATGATTAGTGTTCCATTGGAGCTGGGACAACTTATACCAATTCAGGATCTGTGTTCAGAAAAGTTGATAACTGGATTCTATATTCCTATTATTTAGGTTTATAAGTATTTAGTCTGCAAATTTTATCCCTGCTGACAGCATCAGGATCTTGCTTGCTTGCTAGGATGATCAGAAAAGTAATTACATTTTAAAATTACATTTTTAAAAATGGCCAATTTACGTATAAATAACTTGTGAATTTATTATAGACGTTGCCAAGTAACAGTTTGCATATTGATCTAATGTAATAACCTTCCTCACTGTCCCCTTCCCACCCCCTCTGCAACATTAAATGCCTTTTTCTAGTAGATCATGTCTTCTCTATGGGCTACCCCACCTGGTAGTTGGGAGAGAAGGGGATGTAGTGGGTTTGCAGGAATCACCTGATCAAATGGACCTCTCAGGAGGGTTCAGATAAGCTACTGGCTCCTGTGCATCAAAGGAAGATTTTATGCTTCTTGTCCCTCCCACACCTAGATAAGTAAGGATATTTCCTGTCTCCTTAATACTCAGATAAGCAACATGCTGGAAGGGGCTGATGACAGCCCTCAAATCATTAGAAATGAGTGAGGAAGGAATGAGGACCTGCAGTGCATGAGTTATTATTGCTGGAAAGCTCCCAGATGAGTTAAGTTAATAAAGTGGCAGCCCAATTAAACCACATCCCTTGGATCTTGTCTTTGTTCCTGCCTGTCTGAGACAATAGATGATAGTACTTCTGAATCCATCAAGCTCTCAAACCGCAAGGCAAAGCCAGGAAGATTTATCCCATTGTCAGACTTCTGAATGAGGTGCAGTCTAATTCAAATCCTGATAAAGTAAAATCATAAAGGCACTTATTGGGCCAAATTTTCAGTAGGTTTAATTGATTGTCATTAAAAGATGCATGAGACTGCATCCAAAGGAGACAAGTCTTAGCATCCAAAATGAAAGCACCGTCAAAATTTGAAGGTCCACTTACATAAATCAGGTCAGATCAGTAAAAGCAATCTACATAGCTAAGAAAGAAGTACATAAAAACAAATTAATATAATTTAAAATATCACAAGTCATCCTTCCTCAAACTCTGATTCAATGGAATGGCTTGCTACTGTCTACAAGATAACAGTGCCTATCCAACAAAGTCAGGTCTATAATGGAAGAGGAATGAATTATATGAAATGACCAAAAATTCAAATGGTCTTCTTGAATGTCAAGCACATGAATATTAACGTGGGACAGAAAAGCAACTGGGTTTTTAACAAGGATTCACGCTCTAATATCAGTACTTATTAACTGCTCAGCTGCTAAACTATAACCAGATCCAGGAATGAAGTTCTTCAAGTCTTTACATGGTTACAATTGCTATGGAAACCAGTCCCTTCATATCTTTGCATTTGGTACATCTGTCTTATTTTGTCTGCAGCTCTTGAAGAGGCAACCTGCTGTGGAATAACATAGGATAATAGGAAGAAACAAACATAGAAAAGCATGGCAATCTAGAGCAAATTTGGAACCAGAAAATTCCATGAAAGTCTGCAGGCTGAGAACCTATAATAGCAAACACATTGCATCTTTTCCTTTGTACCAGTAAAAGAGTGATTTTTGTCTGCATCTGTCAGACTATGATTAGGAGTGTTCAAGAAGAGATACTTATAGGGGCAGAAGGCCAAGGATTTATCTTTCTGGTGGTGCTTCATTTTGTTTTAGCTTACTCTAGTTGAGGCTGATGCAATCACAGGAAGTAGGCTGGAAAATCTGACATGTAGACATGTGCTCAGTGCCAATTTAGAGCAGCAGGGAGGAATCATGCTGTATCTGACTAAAAAAAGGGTAATAATAATACTTAACAGTAATATTGCACTTTCAAAGCACTGTGCAAACATTAATTAATTAAGTCTCACAACACCCCTTCAGGCAGGTAACTGTTATTATCTCACTTTTATAAATGAAAAACTGTAACAGAGAGAGGTTAAGTGACTCACTTAAGAAGATCACCCTGCAAGGCACTGAAAAAAGCTGGGATTAGAATTTGGGAAGTCCTGGCTCATAGTCCCATGCTTAATTTAACTGCTTCCCTGCCTCTTCCATAGCAGGAACATTCACTTGATACTGCTTCTTCTATGGTGCTCCATGTCCCTTTCTCAACTAACAGATAAACAAGTAGCGGGGGAGAGGAAAAGTAGATGCACACACACAAATGGCTAGGTGCACAGCTAGAACATTATCGCAACTTGTTTCAGCCATGCTAGGACCATTTACAGAAGCAGAGCATGGACTCAAAGCGTTTTAAGTCTCAGTTACAATGCCCAGAGGTCATATAAAAACACAGAGCCCACTGTCCATAATTACAGATCAAAGCCAGGGCCTTCTGCACCAAAAGCTAAGCTCCTCAAAATGCAAAGACAAGGCAAGTATGATAAGAGCTAGCTGATTTTTTGAAATGTCTCACAAACTGAACTTTCCAAAATGCAACGTTTCTGAAATACAGTATGCTTCCCCGAAATCATGGCAGCTGCTAAGTAAAACAGGTATTGTTTATTTCATCACTACCCCGGAAGTTAGCTGACTCAGGGTCTTAAAATCCTGCAGTCAATGGAATGGATTCATGAGCCTCGTATTAATATTATAAATATTGCTAAATATTTCAGTGACTGCTTACCAGTACTGCAAATGCCACAATTGCAGACTGGCTTTGGAAACTGCATTGCTAAATTTTATGTTGCATGTAGGACACAGATTTTGTGCAGATGCTCCTGTGTGTGTATAATTCAGGTCATTAGCTACAAATTGCATAATTCTAGAGACTGGTATAAACCTTGACCGTATATGTCTCTACTCTTATATGCAGAGGTAAAAAACACCCAGGAAAACTAATTGTAAATGCTTATATCTCAAGCTATTGTAAATGCTTGTATACCAATTGTAAATGCTTATATCTCAAGCTAGTGCCTTCTGCCAGGCACTGGCTGGCAGCAGCAAGGACAGGGCTCAATTTTGGGGTATTAAATATATTTTTCCTTGGCTTGAGCTCCCACCCAGTCCAACTGGGAAACACTAAATGAATTACTAGGGTCTGCCACATAAGCAAAACTCCCTCCTTGTAACCAAAAGACACCTTTATTACAGAAAACAAAGAAAAACACCAAATGCATTTTAAAACACTATTCACTACAAGACATAGTCTATAGGTTGTGCTGCACCAGGGGAGTGTGGGTCCCTCTGTGGTGTGTGCTAGAGAGCGTGGGTCCCTCTGTGGTGCAAGGGGCCCCTCGTTGCTCCCACAGGGAGGCTGTATATGTGTGTGGGGAGTGACTGGGGCTCCAGAGACCATGCATACACCCCAAAACTTTTGGGCTGGATTATAGGGCCTGCTAAAACAAAACTACAGGAAAAACTCCAAAAGGAGCCAGGTTGATTAATGGCTGCAGCTGGCCCAACCACACAGCTTGGTTAGAGCAAAGGACCATCAAAAGAAAGAAGGGGAAAGAGCAGGCCCACCCTCTAGGCCTGGGCTACAGGTGGTTTGCAGTCACTGCTCCACTTGGGGCAGAAAGCTGCAAACCTCAACCCTGGCCCAAAACTGGCAGGATTAGAAACTCCCAGATTTCAAACCTGTTTAAACTGCTAGAACTAACTCTTGGCCAGCAAACCCAAGGAATCAATACCCCTTTACCCACTTAAAACCTCAAAAGAACAAAGGAGAAGAAAAGGAAGAGAGAAGATTCCTAGACACTGGGACAATTCTCTCTCGCTCTCCTCTACCGGAGCTTCCCTTTTTGCCATCTGCAAACCCTTCCTTCTCCCTTGGAAGAGACTTCACTCTTCAGCGGCCCCTAGCAGCTTCTC
Source organism: Gavialis gangeticus (assembly GCF_001723915.1). Classification (NCBI taxonomy): domain Eukaryota; kingdom Metazoa; phylum Chordata; order Crocodylia; family Gavialidae; genus Gavialis; species Gavialis gangeticus. The sequence goes on from NW_017728995.1 coordinate 15,086,445, forward strand.
TCCCCGTAAACCAGCCCAGCTCATCTTATATACCCTTGCGTGACATCACGCTGCCCTTGTCCAGTCAGGGAGCACCACACTGTGGGAGCTGGGACTTCCAGCTGCTGGCTGCAAGGCTGCAGCATGGTCTCCATGGCAACGCCGCTCCTGTCTCCCAGCCCAGACTGTTTTCAGAATGGGAGGGGGGAAGGGAGCAGAGGGAGCTCCTCCTTGGGGTTCCCCAGCCAGCACTGGAGGGTGGAGTGGGTGAATTGGAGCCCCCCCCACCCCAGTAGGGCTCCATTTCACCCCCCTCCCATCACCACCCTCCAGCACCAGTTGAAAACACCCCAAACCAAGCTTCCTCCGCTCCCTTTCCTCCCTCCCACTCTGAAAACAATGACAGGCTGAGCACTCTGCAGACACAAGTTACAAAACCCATTCCTTTTTGGGTTCAGATGCAATGAGTTTTCAGACTTTTGCAGGATTGAGCCCTTTTAAAGTGGTCTACAGCTGTGCACTTCTGCTTGGCCATGGCTGTAGAGTACTTTCTGGGGCCAGATGAGGCAAAAATTGTCACTTCTGTCTGCATCCAAACATAACTGATGCAGGTTAGACTGGTGAATGGAACATCAGTACAGTTACCAGTGCATCCCAGCGCTGGAAACGCCCAGCTGCTAGCTCCAGTCCCAGGGCTGTGCTTCTCCTACCTGGCCCCCTGACACTGGGGTATTTTTAGCCCCACCTGGGCCTTTGTTTCCCCCTGCCCCGTGGACCAGCCAGTCCCCTGCCCCCAACCTAGAAGCCACTGTGGTGCCAGTTTTATCTGTATTCATTGCTACGGGGAGCTGAGCAAGTAAATATCAATGTGGGGAGGCGCAAGAGTGATGAGGGTGTATGATGGGGATGTAGGTTCACCATAGGGGATCAGCTGACTAAATATAGCCCCTGGTCTGCCCCACCCCCACACACCCTGTGAGCTCCCCTGAACCTGCTAACCCCCTCTGAACCCCAGCAACACCCCATGGACACTGCCTGCCCCACTGATTGCTCTCAAGGATGCTACATGCCACCCCATTGCTCCTGTGAACTGCATCTGCTCCAATTGCTCCCACAGACACCAATCTGCCACCCCACATTGCTCCTACAGATCTTGCCTGCCTCCCAGTCCTTCCTGCAGATCCCACCTGCCTGCCCACAGATGCCATCTGACCCTGCATCACTCCCATAGATTCCACCTGCCCCCCTATCCCTCCTGCAGATCCTGTGTGCCCCCTATCCCCATGTGGATGCTGCTTGCCTTCCAATTCCCCCATGGACCCTCAATCCTCTCCCCAAAGCCTACTTGCCCCCCCCCACTAACCTCCCCATCCCAACTTACCTTAGACCAGGTGGCCATTTTTAATGTGATCTAACCTCCCCCTAATGTCTTCACTTAACCTATAAGTATATACTGGTGCATGATTAACCATACAACATTACATCATAGTGTTGTACTTCTGTCCATTTTGGCTGGGTGACAAGAGAATTCTAGTGAGGTCAAGAAGTTTTCCATTTGAACTGGAGATGCACACATTGAACAAAATGTCCAACCTTGTTCCACCACTCTTTGAAAGCCAGTGAGGGAATGGGTGATCAGGGCTCATTCCACAGGAATGTCAAAGGGACTTTGGCATTTCACTGTGATGTTTCACTCTACAGGTAACATGCTGCTTAGTATAAGCCACACCTCTGAGATTCAGGGCCCGGTCTCTCTAGGCATTGTACTGAGAACCATGGGATTCATGGAACGGTAGGCAGTATTGGGAAGCACCCACATTATCCTTACTAGAAAAAATGAGGGTAATTCAGGTCTTAGGAACCTGACACGGAGGTGGGTCCGTCAGCTGGACAGGGCTGAACCTCAAAGGGATGTGGCAGCATGGCTGTAGTCCTCTTTTACTGGGCCGCATGTTTTTTGTCAGGATGGGGCCTGGCTAGAGCCCCTGCTTTTGTGTGGCTCCAAACACAGGGGTAAGCATTGCTGCTGCCACTCCTCCCCTCCTTTCCCCTGCTGAATTCAGTGGAAAGAGGGAAAAAGAGGAGGGAAGGACAAACAGTAACAATGTTCTGGAGCCACATGAAAACAGTTAGGGAGCTTCTGGAGGGGCTGGACATTTTTAAGTCAGCCGGCCCGGATGATCTTCACCCTAGAGTCCTGAAGGAACTCGCTGGGGTCATTGCAAGTCCCCTGGCACGGCTTTATGAACACTCGTGGTGCTCTGGAGAGGTGCCGGAGGACTGGAAGAGGGCCAATGTGGTTCCCATCTACAAAAAGGGGAGGAAAGAGGACCCGGGGAACTACAGGCCAGTCAGCCTTACCTCGATCCTGGGCAAGCTGTTCGAGAAAATTATTCTGGCAC
>NW_017728995.1:15093825-15099916 GCF_001723915.1 Gavialis gangeticus
AGGCGCTACTTCACGGTCAGGGCAGCTAGAGTCTGGAACCAGCTTCCAAGTGAGGTGGTGCAGGCTCCCACCCTGGGGGTTTTTAAGAGGAGGTTGGATAACCACCTTACTGGGGTCATTTGACCCCAGTGCTCTTCCTGCCATGGCAGGGGGTCAGACTAGATGATCTGCTCAGGTCCCTTCCGACCCTAGAAACTATGAAACAGGGACTCCAGCCAGCCCTGCCCCAATTAGCTGATGAGGTCACTGCTCACATGGAGCCTGGCAGGAGCCTGTGCTGAACAGGTGATGAGCTCAGAGCTCGCCGCACATGCACAATACAGCCACAGTGTCAGGGCTGCACCCCTTTTGCTTTGTTATTAGATCCATTACTGAAGCTGAGCAATCAGGGTCCACAGCTGTTAATCCCGTCCTGATGTAAGGACCCTCGAACATCTGTCCTAACTCACACCAACACATACACAGATGAATATATGTTGTGTGCTGCCATGTGACCTCCCCTCCAAATCCAGTGCACTCACCAAGATTCAAATCCCTGCTCCAAATCAAACAAGGGAGGTGTTTCTACTTGAGATTCTCCATTCCATAAGGGAGTGTGCTAAGTATTAGGTTACTAGCAAAGGGACTGTACCACCACCTTTTCCTGGCCGTCTTTTTGCAAATTATTCTTACCAGCTTGGACCTTGCAGGTGTTATAGGTGAAGCAACAGTGGATTTGAGAATCCACCGAGTTTAGGGATGACATAGGACTCAAGCAGCTAAGAATCTGTATATGCCAAACACCTAGGGGACCTTAGAAGTGGAAAAAACATGGGTAGAACAATGACTTTGTACACCTCAGGGTATATTTACACAGCACAATGTAGAGATCACTGATCAAGTGTAGACCTGGAAAATTATATAGCCACATCTACCTGAAGCCTTAACTCAGGTGAATTAAGAGTTAGCATAGATATCTCTACACAGCCTTGCAACACACCTCTAGCAATGTCACAATGTTAAACATTGTGGTAATTAGGTGCCTAAGTCACTTTGTTGATTGAGCCCTTCACATTATTCTTTTCCAGTCCTTCAGAATATATAGTGCTGATAGAAGTGTTAACCTGCCAAAGATACCACAGTGATGGGAGCAGTGTAGCAACTAGAATAGAACCATTTCACTTCCCACCAAGGGTGGGTCTTCCTTTGCACATTCACACACATGCAAGGAGGAGACAAATGAGGATTCTCTCTCTGTTGGCTTTCTGTCTTGTAGGAACAAATCTGGAGTCCTCTTTTTTGTTTCTTTGTTTTTTGCAGTGAAAAAATACAATATTGGATTAAAGGAGATGTAATTGCCCTTAGGACTGCATCCCCTTTTGTATCTGCTGTGAGAGAGTACTCAATGGCACACGCACACACATGCCCTCTCCACTACCATCTTTGATATCTTAAGGAAGGGCTAGTTGACTCTTTCCAAAAAAAGGATCACTGGGAATACTGTCTATCCTGATCCCCAACCTGTCTCTACAAGACTCTTCATACTCTGTTGAGGTGATCAGACTACTTGCTTACCCTCCCCATTCAGAAACAGATAAATGCCTAGTCTCATGGTTGGTCTTGCTGCTGGTTGCCCTTTCCTTCACTCCAGCGCCAAGAAACATGATAGAATGCATTGTGGCACTGCAAAAACACCAAAAAAACCCAAATGGGAACAGGAGCATCTGTTTACTGAATCAGTAAATTTGTCATGTTTCAGCCTTACTTTTCTTCCTGAGGGCTTATATAATGACCCATTCCACTGTCACTGAGTTGTTTTGTTGCTGTTATAATATCCTTGCTATCATCCACAGAGATTTTTCCCCTCCGTCTTTACATTATAGTTTAAGTCACCCCCAACTTCTCCAATTGGTATTAACCTATCTAGCCAGCCACAGTGCCATTTTCTTTCCCTAATTTTACTCTTGACTCCATTATCTACGTCAACCACCTTCTCTTCACCAGATGTCCCTTTGTCAATTACCTATGAAAATCATCTTCACATTTTCTTCTCCCACCCCTTCCCATTTTTGGCTTGTCCTCCTCCTCAAATGCAAAGACCAATTTGTTCGTCCAGCATTAGATCAAGCAAAGCCAGTGGAACCTTCTCAATATTTCTTACCCCGATTCATTAAAATGTAACCTTCTGCAGACCATATTTAAATATAGATCTTCTTATAATGTTCTACTCTATTTGTCATCTTATACACCTGTCATTAGTGTAGTCATTGCCTCCTGCTTTTAAGGAAACAACGTCAGTAGCAGCTTTCATTTGTGACAGGGTTTTATCTGTCACAAGGAAAAAGACAAGGATTTTTCTGGAGTTAAAACACTATGCAAAGCCCAGGACATCTGGCTTCAAGATGCGGTTCTGCCAAACTTCCTATAAGATCTGATCTTAGTCTAGTCAGTTATCCTGAGTTTTCCATCTTGCTCATGGGGACAATAGTATTTTCTATCCTCCAGGGCTGTTGTGAGGATGAATTCATTAAAGCCTGTAAGGAGGGAGCTATACAAGTATGCAAGACAAAATAAAACCTACTACAACTTAGGCAACCCACCATCATATCCTGTGGTCAATGCACAATGTTTTTTCAGGAGTATACATTACTTAATGTTCAGTGTTCTATAGTTTCATTCCACTAATAAATAGACAAACCCCTTTCATTGTAACATATGCTTTTGTATGCATCACACAGATATATCTCCTTACTGAAACAGAGCTCTCAAGGGAACTGGATAGCTCAGAAGATTGCTAATAGGATATTGAGTCCTTCATTGTTTCAATCATGGGCTGAATCCAAAGCAGGTTAGTGGTGACTTAAAACCCCTCCAAATTCTCCTCGCCAGTTGATGGGTAACCTTGGGAAATTATCACTCTCCATTGTCTGGACAGTTATTTGGGGTAGGGACTATCTTTTGCTATGTGTCTAAGGTTCTCAATACAGTTAGGTCTCATTCTCTGTGGGGGCCTCTAATGTCTTTCCATACAAGCTAGTAGCTGCAGGTTAACCATCTTTGTTTCATCAAACAATGCCTTAATAATCGCCGAGATAACACTAAAATAATCTCTCCATATGTAATGCATGAATGACTGCACCTGTGGTCAATGAATGTAAGGCAGAGACCTGTTATCACCCCTTCACAACCACTCATTCACCTCTGTCCTGCACATTAGTGATTTGTTAGTGATATGCCAGTCACTCGAAAAAAAGACTTCTACATTAAAAATATGTATTTGTTTCTATGAGTGCTTCTAAATATTTTTAGGGTGTCCTCCCAGTGCTATATAGTAGCACCTCTTAACACTATCAGGCCCCCTTATTAAAATGCATCATTTCCATGAAGAACAAAGCCATTGAAAAGAAGCACCACAGCTTGCCTCAGGCAAACCATCCATTCCCAACAATGACTAAAATAACTGAGACAAACAACCAGATAGTTTTAAGATAAACCTTTAGTGGATCAGCGTCTATCTTGTGCCAGCCATCAGTACGTGGTCAATACCAGGGAAACTAATGATCTCCCCAGCGAACCCAATGCTGCAAACTTTGAGCAATCCCGCTGTCATTGCCACAGACCACCCAGACATCATACAATCCTATGGTTTTCATGCCATTGGGCCTGCACTTACAACTTAATGTTGAGGGTTTGTCGGCTGCCAAGCGAAGCCTCACTGAGTTACAAATATTGCTGTTGTAAAATTTCCTGAGACAAGCTTGCTGAGCTCTTAGAGTGTCAGCCACTGAGAATTGTATTCTGCTCCCTTGATGGGACTGCTTCTTCAGTGGCTTTGAAGTATCAGTAAGCTGGCACCCAGCATCTTTGCAGAGTGAGTAATATCTTGGAGATTATTAAAGGCTAGGTTTCAGTCAGCTTGACTGGCTAGCAGCTAGGAAATGCTTGGAAGTGGGTATATACTTTAGAAGAATCTGTACCAACATTAATCTGCATATAAACCAGAAATGCATTTTTATGGTATTTGTGAGCCATTTTATTTCATAAGTAATTTCCTTTTTTTTCCCTCCAAAGAAGTTATATAAAATGTAACGTATGTGCAACTGACTGTTCATAGTAAAGTTCAAAGCAAACATGTTTCTACTAGATTCTGCCAATACTAAAGTAGTACAAAACAGAGTTGAAGTGAATATTTTAAAAATACATACATTAAAGTTTATGCACCTTGTTCAGAAATTTTCACATGACATACTCCAAGGAAAAACTATTTTTATGTATAAAATGTAGAAAGAAAAAAATATTCTTAGCTATAAATAGTTTAGTAATTTCTACATAAGAGAATGAATATAGTTTGATTTTGCAAATGTTTAGATATGAAATGCAGTGACAGAGTTTATAATTGAGATCTCATGCAAAAGCACATGAACCTTGTCATTTTTACCATTGCGATGCAAAATTATTCAGGAACATATTTTGACACTAAAAATTACCTTTGAATGGGGTTTATTTGAAAGACAAATACAATGGGCATATTAGATCTTGTTTCTGCAGAGATGGATTATGTCTAACAGCAACTATATCTTTTTCCTGTAGTTCTGAAATCTGTGCAAGTCTGTAACTTTCTTGCCTTTTTCTTTTTTATTTCATTGTCTGAATTTTAAAGAAAGACCCAGACTACAATATATACCATAGGGGCAGAATTTTACTGCTCTACTAACATCAGGAGTTTTATTTTAAATTGGCACATATATTTTCAGAGACAGAGCCATTCTGCTTTTTTATTGTCACTTGTTTGTAACCTCAAAAATGCATCTGTCACAAAAAAAAGGAAAAAAAGCACTAGAATTTTTTCACTAGAGACTGTTTGGTAGCGACTTTTAGTGTATCCATTGTGTGAGAAGAAATTATTAGGAAGCTATAAACAAACCGGACTGACTGGATACATGATCAGACAAGGAAAAAAATTCTTAAAGAAATTTTGAAGTGGGGGTGAGGCTTCTGTGGGGTTGTATCAGGCAGGAGGAGGTGGTGGCGGCACTATTGGGCTTTAAGGAATATACAAAATCCAGACATGCTTTTTTTTATGATTTTTCCATCACTTCAGATATTTTGTAGTCAATAAAACCTGAGCTCTCTTTTCAGAGTTCTCCATTTATTTAAACCAGTCATAGCATGTTATGCAGTTTATTGTGCACAACTGCACACCCTACCAAAAGATCAAGGAAGTGGGGAGTTAAGCCCTGGAAACAAACACTGAGAAAGCTCTTATTGACTTCTGTAGGCCCAGGATTTCACCCATGCATTTAGGGTCTGCTCCTCAGCATCATCATGTTCATGAGTAGTGTGTCTTGAGGGCTCAGCCTGTCACAAGAGGGATTGTTCTAAGGGTCCACTGAGCACAACTGAAATCTTTCCCTTCTCCTCAGTTGGGTTGGAATCTAACATCTTCTCAGCTAGTTACTTTTTCTTTTTTTAAAGGGAAAAAATAGTTCACTGGGTAATAATTATTTTCTCTTCTTTTCCTCTGCACATTGCAAAACACTACGGCTCCAGGCACTGCAATAAAAACAGCATACATTTAATAAGCCCTTAGTGCACCAGGTGATGACACTGTAGGGGAAGCGTGGGGGGGACTGCACTCTCTCTAAATCTCTCAGCTGCCAGAGCACTTTTTTACTGCAAAAAGCAATTTTTAATTTTTTCCTCCCTTCTCCCACAAGATATCCCTTAGGATACCTAATTTTTTGTGTAGCCTGCATTAGATATTTCTGCTTATAGAACTTTGAAAGAGGTCCACAACTGCTGATACAACCAGGGAGTATTCAGTGTATTCATTGCTCCAGTTGCAAGTCCCATCTGACTGCTTGAAAAATAAGTGGAAATGAGTGATGAGGAGCAAAGGGGGTTTTGCCTATTATTTTCACATTAGAGAAAATAGAATAAGGCTGCTTCATTTCAAACATAATGCCTTTTGCCTCAGGATTTAAAGTCAATGCATAATTTACATTTAAACCAACTCCAACCCCCAACTATATTATTATTAAAATTACATTGAAAGAAGAATTAAGACATTTAACCACCACACAGACCATGAATAGAAGAGGGAAAATGCCTT
>NW_017728995.1:15104916-15107196 GCF_001723915.1 Gavialis gangeticus
CATGATGCCTTTTGCCTCAGGATTTAAAGTCAATGCATAATTTACATTTAAACCAACTCCAACCCCCAACTATATTATTATTAAAATTACATTGAAAGAAGAATTAAGACATTTAACCACCACACAGACCATGAATAGAAGAGGGAAAATGCCTTCTAATCCCAGACAGTTTGTCTTTTCTCTTCTGATTTCAGGACAAATGTCCTCCCCTTCTCTAAAAAATTAGCAGGAGCAAAAAATAGGAGGATTGTTGTTAACAATCTTTGTTAAGCTTGTGATAGAAAAATAACACCCTTCTTCTGCTAAACATCATGGTCCAACCCAGACTTTGGTTCAAGGCCAAAAGAGATTACAAAATGAAAGAAGAGAAATTGATTTAACATTTCTTCACAAGTAGATACTATGAAGTAAAGACTATGTGCAGACTGTCACTGGAATAATGTGAGACATCTCCCCCAGGTAACAAATGTGGGGCTAATTTCAGCACCTGTGATTGTCCTCAACACCAGTGAAAGCTCTTGCGCGAGCTGAAAAAGGCCAAGACCATTGGTACAAAGAGTGGGGAAAAGTAGAAATTCACACAGTCTTGCTATGACAGAGTTGGCAAGTAAAACAATAAAGCACTTTCTGAGAGCAACAGATTTGCTCCAGAAACATACATATCATGCTGAATTCCTGACTTTCTTCTCACACATGGGAAAGCTGGAAGAGGTTCCACAAAAAGTCAGTGGCACTGTCCTAGTCTTAGTGGTAGAGTGGTGAGAAGCTGCGGTCACTGATTTGATTTGGCAGAGGTTCGGCCCAATTCAGTGTCCAAATTTCTGAATCCAAATCAAATCAGAAGACGCTTTGGTCTCTCTCAATCAAATCGGAGCCCTCTGAATTGATTTGGACAGATTTGGAAAGATTCAGTGATTCGGACATAGACACAGCTTTATATGTTTTTTCTACATACCGCAAGGTACCGGGCAGCTCGTGAACTCTGAGATGGTAGGGCACATGGAGTGTCCCAAGGGACTGTGCGGGGGGGTCCCCAGCATGCTTGGTAATGGACCCAGAAGTGGACCAGAACCACTTCCGGTCAACTTCCGGGTCCACCACTGAGCGCATGGGGGATGCCCCCCCCTCCACCTCCTGGCTTGGCAACTGGTGCCTCCTGGGCCTGGGGAGGGGGGGGCACCTGGGGCTCCCCCATGGCCAGTTACTAAGCCGGAAGAATGTGGGGGGCGTGGAACTCCCCTGCAAGTTTGGTGGTGGACCCAGAAGTGGACCAGAAGTACTTCCGGTCCCCCATGCTCCTGTGGAATGCTCTATCCACCCCACAATCTCAGCATTCACAAGCTGCATCTGGTATCTCAAGGTATGTAGAAAAAACATTTAAAGCTGTGTCTATGGCCGAATCGCCAATTCTCCAAATCAGCATCAAATCTTCTGATTTGGATTCAGCCAAATCGAATTGGGACTGTGATCCAAATCAACTAATCGAATCACTGTCCACCAATTTGGGCCAAATCCGAATCGAATACAGCCTGCTTCACACATCCCTGCTTGGTAGGCTTTCTGTACCTGTAGAAAAGAATGTTAACCTTGTTGTAAGCCTGAGCAAGAGTTAATCTTGTTAGAGTTTGTGGACATGTTTACACATGCACTTTAATGCACAGTAGCCTATTCTACTGCTCATTACAGCAGCACATAAAAAACCATGAACGACATGTGACCCCAGAGGCTAGTGGGGCACGGCAACTGCCCACAGGCAGCAGCAGCCATGGTGGTGATGGGGTCATGGTGACAGTGAGCAGGAAGCTCCCACAGGTGGCTGCAGTGCTATCAGCGGTGCAGGTGGTGAGCACTGATCCGCGGTCAGCGACTACCCACAGATACTGTTGGCAGCAGCAGCCAGCAGTGATCAGCGACTGCCCACAGATGCCACCAATGATGTCAGCAGTGAGGGGGGAAGTGGTGAGCAGTGACCACCCTTGGGTGCCACCAGCAGTGGAAGCCAATTGCAGGGGGTGCACCACCAATCTCAGGTGGTGCACATGCATCCACGTGCACCCCCAATGAGTCACCAATGTACTAATACACTAACACACAGTAGAATAGGCTACTTCAGGGGTTCTCAAACTGTGGGTTTTACCCCCTGGCAATTTAAAAGGGGGTTGCAAATTCTCTTTCCTCCCTAGAAACGGTTGTGCAGGGGGCAGGACTACCGCTGCCATGGAGCACTCTGTGCTGCTGCCAAGTGCTGCGCACCCCTGTAACCATCATAGGCCATGTGTA
>NW_017728995.1:15107228-15118734 GCF_001723915.1 Gavialis gangeticus
AGGTGGTGCACATGCATCCACGTGCACCCCCAATGAGTCACCAATGTACTAATACACTAACACACAGTAGAATAGGCTACTTCAGGGGTTCTCAAACTGTGGGTTTCACCCCCTGGCAATTTAAAAGGGGGTTGCAAATTCTCTTCCCTCCCTAGAAACGGTTGTGCAGGGGGCAGGACTACCGTTGCCATGGAGCACTCTGTGCTGCTGCCAAGTGCTGCGCACCACTTCCCCCATTCAAGTCTGTCTGTCTAGCTGTTGGAACCCCCTCTGTCCCCGCTCGTTAAGCGGCCAGACTTGGGTACAGGGTAGTGGCACGGGGCATGCAGCGGCGACACAAAGTGCTCAATGGTGGTGGCAGCCCTGCTCCCTACACCACCGCTTCTAGGAAGGGAAAAGAAGTTTGCAACCCTCTTGTCATTGTATCAAAAAGTTTGAGAACCCCTGGGCTACTGAGCATTCTGTGTCACTAAAAAAGCATGTGCTTGTGCTATTAAGCATTAGCACAGCCTAATGTGCATTCATTTAGTACCTAATATTGGAGGTATTCAATTTACTGTGCTTTAGTAAAAGTGCATTAATGAACACCCTATGCATCTTTGCTCATCTATCCTAGTAAATAGACATGATTCTGCACTCACTTACGCTAGTTCTACACCTGTGTTATTTTAATGTATTAAAGAAATTACTGATTCACAGTGCTTTCAGTGAAGATATAACAAGACCCTAGGAGCTGGTTAACAGAAAGTTATGAAAAAGCAGTGAATTTTAAGCATGTTTTAGAGAATATTCACCAAATGAATTTCCCAGTCAATCTAAAGTGTTCCCATTGTAAATCTAATTGTGGACCTACCCAGATCAATGGAAGGATCCCATTGCTGTCAGTGGGGGCAGAACTGGATCCTATAATCAAAAGATTGCTGCTAGCCAGAGTTTTCCACCAAGATTGCAACTTGCCATGGTGAGTCGTTTATGAATGACATGCTAAATGAGAACCAGTTACTAGAACCATAAAAAATACACCATTAAGATAATTCATTAAAAAAAAGTCATGTGTTGAACAAGTTGCTCATACAGTTCTTCTGCCTAACCAAAAACATTTGAATGGCTAGAGTTTTGCATAATAAAAAAAATATATATATATATAGGCAGAGGGCAAGCTTCAGCCACCAAACAAACCTCAGTCCTGTTTGGCACACTGCTGCTATTTCTGCCATTAAGCAGTAATCTGAGAATACTGGCTAAGGTGAATAAAGCAGTGACCTCTTAACATATGGGGTGAAGTGACCAAGGCCTGAGGCAACAATAAACAAGGGTCATGATCCAGCCATGAATCAAGAAAGGAAAGGTTTTTTTCCGAAGAGAAAATAGAAAAATATTTACAGAGGATTCCCATAAGGAGTTCCACAAGGCTTTTTTTTGAGGCACTTGAACCAATACCTGATAGATTACATATGAGAGGACTAAAAGCTAAGGCACTGACAGAAAAAAAAAACCTTCCAGGTATGGAACTTGTTTCTGATGTTGTCTTGCAGGTGCAAGGAGTAAATGTACTCCTTTCTTATAGTTGTGTAGTTGTGGGTTCTGTCATCCTCATTGAAATGACTGCTGATGATATATGGGTGGGTTGAATGGGTAACTCTGTGGAGAGACTGGACAGTGGAAGAATCCTTCTTTGCTTATACTGAGAAGGTTCCTTTTCTTCAGCTTATCCCATACAAAATTAGAACCAATTTAATATGTGCATTTTAAAAATAATTACCAATGTTACCTGGAAGGAGGATCTGGACACCTATTAAGCAGGATTGCAGCTTATATTAATTGGGAGGTTTTCAAAGTTTTATTGTCTTTTCCAAAGCAAAAAAAAAAAGAAAAATGAAGCAGGGAAGTATTTGGTACATTAGTAGAAAATAGTAAACTAAGACTTAGCTAGGAATTATGTGAGTTGATATTTTTATATGCTCTGATATTTGCACATTTAGTGTGTTTTCCACTTAGCAAAATTACATCTACTTATTCATTTTAATCTTTCCACAGAGAAGTTCTGGAAAGACAAAAATCTGTTACCCTACATATTCTTCAAAGTTTTACCTCCTATCCAATAATTAAGTGGTCACAGTCTTCCAAGCATGGTTACACCACACCTGTATGACAAGGCTTAATACCTGCCTAGTCTGTTACTGTAGGCATACGCATATGCAGCTCAAAAACAGCATCAGGGCTTTTCTTTTTTTTTTTCTTTTTGGAGGAGGTGGGGAGAGGGAGGAATGCTGCCATATGCCATTGTACCTAAACAACCTGGATTTGTTTCTCTGTTTGCGTGTACCAGGAAACCACATCATCTTTTAGCTTAATAAGCAGGTGGGAGTTTTATATTTATAATGGGCTAGCTTGCCACTTCATAAGCTGTCTGAATAATTGATCTGATTTCACTGATCTGCAACTGCCAGAATGGCCCTTGGAGCCATATGATGCCAGGTATTAGGGGTGTGCGAAATGGGCCATATTCGATTCAGATTCAGCCTGAGTCGGAGACAGTGATTCAATTAATTGATTCACATCACTGTTCCCAATTTGATTTGGCCAACTCTGAATCTGAAGATTCAATGCTGATTCAGAGAATCAGTGATTTGGCCATAGACACAGCTGTAAATATTTTTGCTATGTGCCTCGAGGTACCAGGCATGGCTCGTGAATACTGCAATGCTGGGGCGGATGGAGCATCCCACAGGAGCATGCCCCGTCTCAACCCCCTGCTCCCGTGTGCTTGGCAGTGAACCTGGAAGTGAATCGGAAGTACTTCCGGTCCACTTCCAGGTCCATCACCAAGCGGGGGGGGGGAGGGGGAGGGCCTCATGCCCTCTGGCTCAGTGACTGGCCACAGGGGGACCCCAGTGCCACCCCAGGCCCAGGAGGCACCAGTCGCTGAGTTGGAGGGGGTGTAGGTGGGCCCCCCGTGCACTCCCCAACAGACCCAGAAGTAAACCAGAAGTGCTTCTGGTCCACTTCCGAGTCTGCTGCCGAGCACACTAGAAACCCCGCCACCCTCCTGTGGGATGCTCCATCTGCTCCAGCTCCACAAGCCGCCTGGTACCTTGAGGTATGTAGAAAAAACATTTAAAGCTGTGTCAATGTCCAAATCACCGAATCTTCCAAATCTCTTGGAATCAATTCAGAGGGTTCCGATTTAATTTGGAGAAATTAAAGGGTTTTCTGATTCGATTCAGAGATTTGGCCACTGAATTGGGCCAAGCTTCACACAGCCCTACCAGGTATACGTTGTGGCATCAGTTTACACAGCTCTAACTTACTTTTCCTGGGGAAAAAACCTAGTAGTTGCTTAGGAGCAGAGGAGTATAGAAATTGCTTATTTGCCTTTCTCCTTCAATTCTTCAAGCATAGCTGAGAAGCAAGCCTGAGAGTAGGGTACAGAAAAGACTTTAGTACTTGTTAAAGTTCTAGGTTGACTCTTGCACACTAAACTCCCCCCTGCCATTTTCTTTTAATTATGAAAAGCCCGACTCTGTTTCCTGCAAAAGAAACTAAAAAAGTAGATATTTTGGAAGTAAAAACCTCTACAGCAAGCTAGCATTGCCACCAATATGTTCATTGCGACTGGCCCTGAAGCACTTGGTAATAATACCTTACATGACTGCTATATTCATTAACAGATTGATGAAGACAATGTCAAGTCCAAGAACAACTCTGACAATAAAAATGCTGTGTCACACTTATTAGCAATACAATTAGTCAAATACTTAAAGATTTTTAAAAGAAAATTTGGGACCAGTATGGTGTCCTCCATGCACAATGCTAATTCCTGGCCACATCAATCACACGTTGGGATTTTTAAGTTTCAAAGTAAAGGAATTGTTCTTCCCCTTTCATCCTGATCCTTTGTATTCTCATCCCATTCCAGCTTCAAGGTTATTTGCAACTCTGGGTAGAGGTTTCCCCCCTTCCTGGTCACCAAAGCTTCTCCGTATAGGCAGAAATGACTCTATGCAGACAGCCAAGACACATTTCAATATCTCACTCTAGTTCCACAGGGGAATGATCAAGAACTTAGTAAACGACCCTGCTAAAGCAATGTTATCCTCTTTGATATCAAACAATGACCACCCCTTGTGTGAAAGCTCTGCCTGCAAGCACAATGAAAAATGTCAACAGCAGTAATAACTACAGTTAATGTAACTACTGTATTGGTCCCACATGAACAGTTAGGGTCAGATTCTGTCTAGCATATGCTCCGTTCCTAGCTAACCCTTTGGATCTGCATGTGTCCTGCCTCTGGCACTATACAGAGGGCACTACTTAATCCCTATTATGAAGGCTTTACCAGTTAAAAGACTTTGTGCCAGCTGTCTGAATAAGTGTGAATTGTCCACAGTTTTCTTGTTTTGTTTTGTTTTGTTTCATTTCATTAAGAGAAGGCAATATGATAGTCATGGACAGGGAGGAAGCAAATGAAGTATGGGAATTGTGAGCTGAGTGATAAGTTAAAGAGAGTGAATGAATAATGAGTAAAAAAAAAATGAAATATATAAGTCAAATATTGTTCACTGGGAATTTGACCATGTTTTAGCATTGTATTCTACAGGTACAGAAATGTTACCTGTAGAATAGAATTAACATAATAGAATTAATAGAAATGTAACATGTATTCTAAAATTAATAAAAAAAAATAAATACAAAATAAAAACATAAAGACTAGGCTTTAAATTTACCTGATGTCGTATGAAACTGTCAGAAAACAAAGGGAAAATTCAGTTTTGTGAAATACCTGAAAATGTTTTTATGTGGTGAATTCACTGCAATAGGATATTGGGTAAAATTTGCTATTTATACTTTCCCATGTGGTAGAGGTGGTATATAATATACTTCAGCAGGAAGAGCCAGGAGAAGACCTTGTGGAAGGCAGGAAAATATGTTACTAATCCACTGGAGCACTGAAGATAATTCAGCCTACTCTGCTCCTCCCTGGCCAATTCCATGGGATGGCATAGGAGGGAGGAAGGTGGAGCCACAAAGATAGTCCTCTTCCATCCACTTGTGTGCTTTCATAGTATGGGGTGTTGGAGAACGACTTTTCTGCTTCACTGTGAGGGTCAGGTACTACTTGGATATACTTGTGTACGTTATTCAGCTTTCATGGCATATAGCACTGTCTAATGCCCCCAAAT
Source organism: Gavialis gangeticus (assembly GCF_001723915.1). Lineage (NCBI taxonomy): Eukaryota > Metazoa > Chordata > Crocodylia > Gavialidae > Gavialis > Gavialis gangeticus. The sequence continues at coordinate 15,112,412 of NW_017728995.1, forward strand.
TCTAAAAGAAGAAAATAGTGACATATGCTCAGATGCAAAAGCTGCATCTCCACAAGCAAAACAAGAAGCCTCATTGAAACTAGTGGGATTCAGCAAAGGTACAAGTCTGCTTGGAGTCCATTCAAGGAACCAGAACATAATACTCTCAATTTCACCACTGCAAGCAGTTTCGAGTTTGCACTAAGGTGTAGACATCAGCCTGAACAAAATAACAGGAGGATCCTGGATCAGTATCTTCTTGTTATATAAGGCAATGGACTAATACACACTGTCCACTGTGGCCAGAGAAGTGAAAGCAGGTCACTTTGCAGATGAAACACATAATATTTTCAATATTTTTAAGTTGCCTTACCAGCAATTTACACTAGGAGTGTATATTTTCATGAGGACTTGGATTTTTTTCATTATCATTTTATAGCTCGCACTTCATTATATCATCTGTTTATTCTTGGTTGCAAATTGGATTAAAATTATACAAATAAAAAGACCAATATCAAATAATTCACTAGTACAGTATCTTGTGCAATTGTTATACTTCAAATTAATATATTCTTCTTCTTCTCTTCCTCATTTCCCTCCCCCTGCCCCTGTAAAATAAAGCCTTAAAACTTAGTAATCAACAGTTTATGTTATGGGTCTACCCCAACCCTATGAGACCATGCATTATTAGGTACATTCAAATTTGGCGAGGAATTGTTTGTTGTCACTATCCTCCAGTACAGAGGGTCTGTAGCAAGTGATCTTTGCCTTTGTTTTTACTGATGGTATAAATGACTCACAAGATTTTGCCCTCATTCTTTTGTATCCCACTGCGTTTAAAAATAGTTTGCAGAGTGAAATTCTGGCTCAATGAAGGGAAAGGGTAATTTGAGAAGAGACCTAGGATTGCAACCATTGGGTGACATTTTCAAAAGCACCTAAGTAATACAGGATTCAGTAGGACTTGTGCTTGAAAGACATTTATGAAGTACTGAAAATCGCATCCTTTATGCCTTTTTGAATATCTACTGAACTGTAGAAGTTGGAGATATTTCCCACTTCTACAGCTCTGTTGGTATTCGATGGCCACAAGCAAGACCTAGAACTGAGCAGAAGTGTAACGGTGAAGAGCCTTCCTTCCTCAGAACCCAAAGGAGCTTCGGAGCCAAGCAAAGTGTCCATTACAATGACTGTTTCCAGTATTTCTTTCTTCAGAGGTTATTTCTGAGACAGTAAATGAATGACACTGGTGGAGCACCTTTGGGGTGCTCGCCACTTGAGGGCTCTCACAAGCTCTGAAGGGAGCCTGCTTCTGAGGAGCAGCAGGGGAAACCTTCCCCAGGAACTATTTTAATGGGGAAGGTGTGTGGCAGGGCACTGTGGGTGCCTGCCACTTTAAGAGCGGAGCTAAGCAGCCAGCAGGCGCATGATTGCGGTAGCAATTTTAGATCTTGGGCTGCCCCCAGATGACAGATAGGTGGGTGCTAGAATGTGGGAACCACTCCTGGGTGGCATGAAAAAAGGATCTGCAGCCAGTGCTCATCCCCACTGTGGCCCATGGAGAGCTTTCACAGCTAGCGCTTGCCCCACAGGAGCATGGTGGGGGAGCACCTGCAGCTGATGCCCATCCTCATGGCAGCACAGGGAGAGTATCTGCAGCTGAAGCCCCACATCTGTGAACCAGATCCAGTGGTTCTGTGGGACAGATCCAGCCAATGGGCCATTATTTGCTAACCCCTGCTGAAGCCTATGAACCCAACATAGAAATACTAACCTGATTACTCTAACTTTTCAGACAAATAAAGCCAATATTCACAATCACCAGGGCAAAAGAGTGGCAATCCATGTCTAAGTTGCCAATTTAAGCAAATAGGTCACTCGTTTTAGAGATACTCCCCCTGCCACAAGGATTCCAAAAGACTCGATCAATGATATCTGCTGTAGAAAGTCCCAGTAAAGTAATGAAGTCAAGTGTGTCTCATTACATAGGGAGCATTTCCCTCCCACTCCAGATTTGGAGGTGAAAAGGAAGAGGGATCAAGCTGCAATAATAATTCCAAGGCTGCAAGTGCTCCCCATTCCTCCCTTAGATCTGCCTCGTTTCCCTAAGGAGGCTTCAGTGTGTCCCAAAGTAGTATCTCGTCAGTTTAAGCACGTAAAGTCTGGAACAATGACTAACAGTGAAATATTGGAGACATCAAAATGCTCAAGAAGACTAGATTTTATTTGATGAATTTGAGTAAGGGATGTATATGACTACAGGACTAATGAAACAATATGTTTTGACAACTTTACCCCTTTTTTGCCTCGTTTCTTGTTTTTTAAACTTAGTATAGAATCTAGCAAACTAGGGAACATTTCAAATAAAGTTATATATTTTTTGCTTTGATCTTAAACTGCATAGTACAGTGCTAGGCCCCTAGCTTATTAGTAAAGTGTCTATGTGCCCTTTAACTGGAGAAAAATCTGTCATGTTTATGTGATGATGCACCATGTCCTCTGCACCCTCCTTTTCAAATTCCTAGATCTGCCCATTTACAAGTTCTTCATAAACCCTAAAGCCAAGCAAGAACCCCCAATGTTTATACACACGTTCTGAGATTATATGAAACCGACACACATGCAGAATATGGATGGGTGTAGGTTTTATATAATCTTAGAACATATCTGCATCATATTTTAACCTGCATATGTACCTAACTGTATATCTAGTTTTGGATTTTATTTGATCCTGCTAACAAGTCAGTCTCCATTAAATACGGAGGAGATTTTCAAAGGCACACACAGCAGGGAGGCATTTATCTCCCATTGAAGGCAACAAGAATTATACACTTGGCTGTACTGTGTGTCTTTGAAAATCCTCCCCCCTAATTGTTTAAATGGTCTTGAATTGCAGAAACTTTGACCTCCTTTTCTGAATATTTTTCACTGTTCCTGAAGAGCTATGAAATAGCTGTCAGCTACTTATGCAAATGAAGTGATTGGACACTGACTGTGTGCTGCAGCATAGGCTTTTGACTGTCACGCCAGTCACTCTGTTCTATTGTGTCACAGTGTCATAAGGTTTTAACTCTTCATTTTCCATCATATATTTATCATGTCTTAGTCATTTATCATGTCTTAGTCCCCAAAAGATGGACAGGTGTCAGATTAAAAGGCAACATGAATTTCTGAAACTTTCCTCTCCTCCTAATAAGGACAACAAAATTCCCTTTACATAGATTTTTTTTCCTTTGACATGAAACACACCAGTTGTTGAAATGCTTATGACCACACTTAAATTCCTTATCGACTTCCCCTTCTAATTTCCAGTGATTTTATTAATATGTTCTTAATAGGTTGCATTTAACTCAGTGGAACCCAATCTGATCTCAGCTATGTTTTTGGGAATAAAGAGCAACTCCACTGATGCCAGTAGAGATATGCTGTTATGCTGAAAATGCATGTTCGATGAGAAACAGTCCAAGGAAGTTCAAACCTCTTAAGACTATCTATTCACTTTGAGAAAGATTTTCAAAGGTTGATCGACAGCTAGTGAAAATTTTTCAAAAGCACCTATCCCAAACCCCCAGCTCCCATTGTTTTCAATGTATTCTAGTTAAGTGACTTTCTGCATATTTAGGCACCTAATTTTTTTGGAAATTCTGGCCCTTTATTTTGAGGCTCTGCAAAATCTGTATTTTTGTGTTAAATACTGTAACTTGACAAAATCAGGTAGCCTCATATTTCCATCTTCCTGGGTATAAATGTTGCAATCACAGTATCTGAGTTGGAACTACAAAATATGGCCTTTTAAGTTTTGGATTTAATTAAAAACCAAACTTTGTAGAGCTATGTAGAAATCCCATAAACATGCACTAAAATTTGAAATGTTTTAGATTCATAGTTCCTAGTGTTGATCTCTCTCTAAATTATTGAATATGAACATTTATGTCCGTAATCTTCTCTGGCTCTAACAAAGTCAAGAATTTTATCCAATCACAGCTTGAAAAAGTTCAATATTTTCCTATCACAAATAGCACCAAAATCTGTGAGAAATTACAGAATGAAACTTTCAGCCACCCACCAGTCTGTTTCTACATACCAATGAGCATCTTTATGCATAAATTACTCAATTGCTCATCCAACTACACTTTGCAAACACAGCTATGCAATTTACATATTCAAATTTAGGGCTTTTCACATTCAAATACATGCACCTGCATGTATTTTTTATTTTTTTTTGAGGCCAGCTGAAAATATTGCCTTGTATTTACTTTAAAAGATCAGTCCTTTTCAACACAGCCATTATTGCTCAAGCTGTTGCTCTTTTTTCACACCAACCCCCAAACTACTTACCTCCTTAGATTATCTGGTAAAACAACATCTACAGATAATGGTAAATTCAAGAAAAAGACACAGCTAGAACAAAGGATCATGAAGACAGAGAAAATCATATCTTACATACATATATTATATATATATGCATGTGCACATATATAAACACACATATATATTTAACATTTAGTTTGGTGTATCTCCTGTTCTCTTTCATAATGGGAGTGAGCATTAATGATGAGGACTATGAGGAAATTAATTATCTACTATTTTTCCACTATGTTTTAGAATGTTCTTTATATAATGACATAAGGAGAAACTATTTATTACCACTCTTGCAGAAATTGATACATTTTTCAAACAAGAAGAAATTAATCTGGCTTCTACAGCAAACAGATCCAAATGCAGTAAACCGATTCGCAATTTTTGCTTACAAGGCTGAAGAGATCAGAGTTAAATATCCTTTATTACTGATATGAGCAATATATTAACATTAGATTTGATTTTGTCATCTCAATTATGGATATATGTACAACAATATTATAGATTCATAGCTTGATTTACTACTACTTCTATATTAATAATGTCTATGCTGGTGGGCTCTATTTTTAGTATAATATTTGTAGTTCGGTTACTTTGTTCAAACTTATTTATATTATGGTCGTATGCGTGTTATGTCATCTTCGGGAGCATGGCCCTTAGTCAGGATCCTTAATAAAGTGAATTGAATGTCTGCTATTTTATCCACTGACTCATACATTCCAAACCTACGGACATTATTCCTTAAATGACTTGAAGTATATCTTCAGCTGGACAACTATCTGGCTGCCATCAATATTCATAGGCTTTCACAAATATTGTTGCACCTACACCTGACACATGTGTATGCAAAAGCTTGAAATAATACTGTAATTGCTTACTCCTACAGCTTTCTAAGAAGGGCCATGAAAAAATGCTAGGCCATTTGTTGATGTAAAATTAAGAGGCAAGAATGTCAGAATGAAATTCTGCTCATGAACGGTTGCTGTCCATTGAAAATCTGCTTTGCCAAAGAACAGAATGGCGGCTTAGAAATAAGATAACTCAACATAAAGTAACTTTATAATTTCTATCCAGAGGCTATACGGTTCACTCAATAGCTTCCACTTTGCCTAACCTCTAAACTCTCTTAAACGTACTAGAATTTTTTTTTTGTCAGAAACAAAAAGGAATGGAGAATTAGCTGATCTGCATTCACTAAAATATTTAAAAGAACTGGTAAGGATCTTTATCGTCCCTCAGCAATTTTTTCATATAGGTACTATTTCTAATAAGAAAAGAATGATTCATTTAAAAAATATCATCTGCTCAGATTTCTTGTATTCAGATTTTACCATGGGATTGAATCTCTGAAAGGCTTCCGTGTTCAGCCAGCATCTTTGATACTTCTAAGAAAATGTAGTTGGACCACTGTTGCCAGTGATTAATCTATAAGGTGCAAATTTACCCTGATTTCTATCAAAAACGTACCATTCCAGGTGCCACTAGTAGCAACCTCAGAAGGCGGGAGGCAAGGTTGGGAGTGGCCGTGACAGGTTTGGAAGCACCAAGGGCCCTAGGGAGACAAGAAAGAACAGTAAATGGGTTGGAGGATATGAAGGGGGTAGGAAGCAGAAAAAACATGAGAAGACAGAATAAGCGCATTAGGGAGAAAAGTTGCAATGTAAACAGAAAGGATGGTGCACACACTGTGCAAAGGATCATGCTTGCAGGGCTTTCATTTATTTTGCACAACTGTTCAAGTAGCAATCAGATAATGACACATCTGGACCATGTACAGATTGGGCAGGATTTTAGCCAATGATCTAGATGTATAACTCTTAATAGCTTGTCCCTGCATACAAACCTATCTTCTTTAGGATCTGTGCTGTAAATGAGATACAATTTATTTCCAGATAGTCATGGATAGAGAAATTATTTAATCAGTGCAGGAAACAAAGAAAAAGAAAACGGGAAAAAAAAAAAAAAAAAAAAGTTCTGTGGCAGAT
>NW_017728995.1:15118747-15121074 GCF_001723915.1 Gavialis gangeticus
AAAAAAAAAAAAAAAAAAGATCTGTGGCAGATGGGGGAGGGAGATGAAAACAAAAACAAAGCACACATTACAGATATTAGTCACATCCACTAGCCTTCCCAGGTATTGGAAGGCACTCAGATACCAAGGAGGGTCATATAACAAACTGTAGAAATAACAACAAGACACATTTTTGAGATTCACATCATCATTTTGTCTTTCACAGTGCTGATGTGGGCAAATGATCAAGAATACTTCCATTTCTCATCCTGACAGAAGGTTGGGGAATGAGGTCAGTCTTTCTGGTATCAGGTTCTGTGGGTGATCATTTCCAAAGATAAGGAGTATTTTTACTAACCATATGAGGTCTATAGCACAGATAGTAAATATACAGTGCCATGGGAAGGTCTAGGATTTTGAAAGGGGGGTGCATATGGTGTGGTATATTACCACATATAACACAAGATATTTGTCTCTAGTTAAAAATAAACTAGAAGCTTTACTAACATGCAAGAGGTCTAGGGCTACAGTATTTGCTATATTAAAGATCAAAGCAAAAACAAACATAACTTTATTGCAACGTGCATTAATTTGCCACATCATAAGCTATGTATACAAAGACAGCTAGGCAAAAATAATAAAAAAATATTGTTTCATTAGTCTTGTAGTCATTAGAATTAGATGTCCATCTCTTTTTCAGATTCATAAAACAAGATCTAAGCTTCTTGAACATCTTGACAGTACATTGAAGACTTCACTGAAAGTTGTTTCCACACTTTAGTTAATGTTTCTATGCCTGAGTTAATGTTTTTAGCTAGACTTAAAACAGTCCCCAGGGCTGTGAAAAAGGACCTACATTAGTAGCAGCAGCTAAGAGACAGCAGAATTACAGAAGAAAAGATAGTTTGATTAATGGAATCAAGACCATTAAACATGAGAGATGTTTGTTAACACGTGTAGAATGAAGAGTTTAGATGGAATCAGGTAAATTATATGAGCCACTAAGTCAATTGACTCCCTCACGGCTGCCTGGGTAGAAATGCTGCTGCCACTACCAAGCAGTTTGGTTTGACACTTTGGGTGGATTAGGAATCAAGGTCTGGCAGGGGGTGCAAATGCATTGGGATAACAAGAAACCAAATCCTGCAAAGTGCCTTTGCCCTCACAAGGATACTTAAGACAGCTCAACACCTTTCAGAATGAAGTCCCTAATTCCACAGATGGGTTTGGGTCATTTTACAAGGGGGCACAAATTGCAAGCTCTGCCCTGTTGGGTGACGAGTGCCATCAGCTCTCACTGAAGGTGGAGATGGATACTCATAAATCATAGGTGAAATTTGAGGTACTCAGGAAAACTCGCTCCATTGTGAAATCTCCTTGCATAACTTTACTGTTACTTTGTATGAACAGTGAAAAATGCCTCTTCTGGGAACATTTTCTGTTTACTTTCCCTAGCCCAAAATTTTAGGACAATTGATGGGATGCCATGTTATGACATCAATATTAATAGTATCACATAAGTAATGGGATGACTTTTTATGTTTCCTGACCATGCGTGCAATTTTTTAGAAATGATATCATGTATTATTGCTATTATTTACTGACATATATCACACCCTCCACAAATACTAGGACATTGCAGAGCAAACAGATAACGATAATCAAGAAAAACTTCAATCTAATCTTAAAAATACCAGGGCCAAATCCTTTTCCTTTTTACACATGCGGTCATGTTGTGGCCAGTACACTCATCAGCAAAAGTATCTAGCTCAGTTCTTTTAGTGGTTCATTGAATTAAACCTGGAACAGGCTGAGATTCCCCTGAATTGGCTCCAAAAGGAAGTTTAGATGTTTAGAAATAGGACCAAATGGCACCACCACGGGATTGTTCTGGATAGCAAACAAAACATGAACATGAAGGATGGGATGCTGACCCCGGTTCCCATGGGAATTGCAGATTTAGCCTTCAATAAGTTAGCTTGAGTACAAGGAGCAGCCTAGCTCCATCAACCCAGAGTTCAGGGTTAATTTATTTTTCTGAGAAGGGCAGATAAACTTAATGTCTTAGTTTCCATCTTGAATTCTAAAATATCTTATATTTCGTATTATAGGGCCATCCTATATTTTCTTCATAATGTGGAAATGCTGTACAAACCCACATATTAAACTTACTATAGGCAAGTGATAGAAAAAAAAATAGGAATTCTAGTATTCCTAACAAAAATTACAAGGCTTTGCCACAGAAATTAAGATTTTTTTTTTTTCCATACATGGGATCACAATTTACAGAAGAGGCTTTTTTTTTTTTTTTTTTTTTAAAAAAACGAGGACCTTAAATTTCTTCTAGG
>NW_017728995.1:15121127-15143840 GCF_001723915.1 Gavialis gangeticus
TTTTTTTTTTTTTTTTTTTTTTTTAAAACAGAGGACCTTAAATTGCTCTCAGGATTGTATAGCAATCTTGGGGCAAACAGTGCTTACATTTAAAACCAAAAAACCCCTTTAATTTATTTTTACCTGTCTTGAATGCATTAGCACATCACACAAAGGAAAAGGAAATGACAGTATTAGATTTTTCTGAAGATTATCATCATGACCGACTAGTGGCTAACAGAACACTACTATTACTATTTTAGCAGATGAAACAGTTAATTTTTTGCAGTTATTTTAGGTACTAAATAAGTAATAGTGACGTGACCTAGTTAAGGAACCAATGTAAAATGAAAAAGACAAGTCACTGCCAAAACTAACAGAAAGGTTCCTGGCTAAAAGGTGTTTGAAGCTATCAAGCTACATAGACTTCAACAAATTACAACCAAAACTAGCCAACAGATTGTCAGTCCCAATTAAAAAGAGCCTCTATTTGCTCTGCAGTTAATGTAAAAAAGATGTGAAGTATCTTTATACAGGAAGGATGTTAGTCACTCAGTGATGCATTTACAAACTTCAGGAATGCCAAAAAGGAACAATTGTACCGTGGTTTTCAAAAGACCTTGAAGAAATTAGGAACACAGGCTACCCAGGGCAAGCCAGCATTGAACCCAAGTAACCAAGTTCAATGTTTTTATAGTGTTGTTCTTTTTCTAAAATATATTATAAGGAAATTATACATGGGAAAATAGTTGTACTAGATCAGTTACCAACACTGCATGGTAATTGTGGATGGATTTTGATTTCTGATTGGTGGCTATAAAGGACGGGCTTTGGGCTACGCCAACATTATACTATAAACTTATTCTGAACATAAAACAAAAATAGAAAAGATGATCCTGTGGTTAGAGTATGAGCCTAAGACTTGAGTTCAATTTTCTGGTCCCACACCAACTTCCTGTGTAACTTTGGATAAGTCACTGAAGGACAAATCCTACGCAACCCCCAGATGCCTAAGTAGAGTCTAGGCGAAGTTAACCTATGTCACCATGAGCAGTACAAATCAGCTTCATTCAGTGACAGTAAAAATCCTAAGGCATCTCTATTTTGGTCTGAAAAGATCTGTAGGTGTCTAGTCTTAGGCTCCTGTGCAAGCCAAGAGACAATTCAAAACAGCTACCTAAGCACCCGGTTGACTCCCTCATGGCTGCCTAAGCTGTATTGTGATTCAAATGAGCATTGGGAGGCTCCTATACACTGTCTCAGTCCCCAGTTCCTGAGATGCGGTCACAGCACACATAGCAACGCTTTAATACTAAGAATACATTGCAGATCAATACAACTATCTGACCAATAGCATAGGAACAAGAGCATTTGCTCTGGATGGCCGAGACTCGTTCTAGGCCTTCTTCACTGTGAGGAACCCTTCTTCAAACAAACATCTCACACTCCTCAGATGAATGCCTTGATCACAAGCCTATGGGGTCAGGTACCACTCCTGTTCAAGCTGGCCTATGGGATGGCCACGAGTGCAAAATCCATGAGGCTAAAAGCAAAATAAGCAAGCAGGAGCAGGGCTCTGCTAGCAGTTATGGTACTCCCTTAGGAGGGAGTACTACTGAGTTATAGCCCCTACTACCCATTTCACTTTTTTTTATCCAATGACTAATGTAAAATTCTAGTGCCAAAATAGTTTTGGCAAGGAGGACTGGAACCCAGCCACACCTCCGTCCCCAAGAGACAGCGTGTGATGCAAAAAGTTGCATTCTACCTGACTTGCTCTCCTTTCATTTTCAAGAACCTTGCACTCTTGGCTGTCCCACAGTCAGTCAATTAGGTCTAGCCCTTAGCCTCTCTGTCCCTCAGTTTCCTACCTGTGAAATGTGTACCCACCTCATATTGGTGCTGGCACTGTAAGGATAAATATATTGAAGAATATGTAACTCTCAGCTGGAATGGTGATAGAGCCATCTAAGTTCCACTTGATAAAGTATTGGAGAAGTAGTATTTAATCAGTGCAAAGCTATGTAATTATGAAGACGACGAACCCTGAGGGAGAGATCCTATACGTAGCAACATGGCTTGAGTAATGGAAGAAGAGAAGGCAGTGAAGGCAGAACAGCTGCTTCATCCTTATGCTCCACACTTAGCACCCCAGGGGTCAGGGCTGGGGAAATTACTCCTATGCTGAAGCAAGAAGGATTGTGGTGACAGGCACCTTGCTATTTCAGGTGTACCCACATATTTTGCCTTCATGAGACAGAAAATTTCCCATTTCTTGAAGCTCCTACATGACCTTGAAAGTTAGCTGTGCCTATTGGAGACAACAGTGCTCAGTTATGTGAACATAAGGTCAGATTTACTATTGCCCTCTACCATGTGTTGTCATTTACAGAAAAAAAGAAGAAGAATCCTGCCACATCATGAGAGGAGTGGTATTTTGCATTTGCTTTTCATAGGTTAGGTAACTACCAAGGTTTAGGGTACCAGATCAGGCCTGAAATGCATTACAGGTTGTATTGCATGAATGTCACATAGAAACACAGTGATGTGCACCGTGTTGTTGTTTTTTTTGTTTGCTGTCTCAATCATTTGCTTTAGTGTAAAAGCCAATTATGTTTTGGTTCCTGAACACACAATGCAAAAAGATAACACTAAAATTAGTTACAACAACAAAGTCAAGAAAGCATGATGAATTTCATTCTTGTGTCTCAAAACTTGTAAAGGCCTGGCATATTTTAGATGCATACAGGCCTAAAAGAAGCACAAGGTCACTTTTGGTAAATCAGATCAACACTATAGTACTGTATGCTGAATATTAACAGAATACAAAGCCATCTGGTATGTAAACTCAACCTCAGCAGATGCAATGCATTTGGAAAGCAAAGCATTCATTTTTATTGTGCACTAAAATTAGATTTAAAGTGTGCTCAAAAGCATAACTAAAACAGATTGTCCCTTCTAGCATTCATGTTGCAGACATCAATAGGGCCTATCTGTGCTGATTGTAGCTCAGACCTTTGATCTGCTGATTATCCCTGTCAAGATATTAAGTTGGAAACGTCTTTTCTTCAACCAAATTTAACTCCCAGCGATCATCTAAATGGCAATCTTAAATTTGTTAGCTGTTCAATGTTTCTTAAGAAATTATACCTTTCACCTTAATTCTGAACAATAAAAACATACTTGTTTACAAAATAGCAGCACTAGTACGTTCTTTGTTCACTGCATTGTTATATCTTAAAACAAGTAGAACTGAAAGAAAATTGGTATGAAAGATAATCACTTTGAAATGCATTGAAATGGTTACAGGTCTTTGGATAGTAATTACATCATATTAACTGTGTTGCAGTAATTGTCATGATCAGTAAAAGCCATTATATGTCCCAATTTTGTGAGCTAGATATTTTGGTGTGAATCAGTCTTTTGCCTCTGGAGTCTCATGGTTAACTTCAGAGTAAGTGTAACTGGGCATAGCTCTGCTGAACAAGAGCAATTATACCCACCTATGCCAGTGGCAAATATGGTCTTCAGTTCAAACCAGTCATTTAAAAAATGAAAATAAGTGCTGGTCTTATCTTCACCCCTCCTAGTTATGTGTGAATGAACAAAACTGCATAGTGGTTCTGAGACAAACTAATTCTCAGATAAAAATGGTCTCAAAATTGGAATGGGCAATAGGGGTACTCAACATGTGATATGACTGCGCATAGTACTTATAGCATTTTCCTTCTTCAACTTCACCTCTTTAACTGCTCCTTTCACACCTTTCTCTTAAATCACCTGACAGGAGTTCCTCAGGCTTTAGCTTTAACCTTTATTCACTCTGTTTTTCCCCTTTCATGCATCATATTCCTTGTTTCCAGAATCTATGGAAAAAACCTCAAATCCTCATCAACATTAACCCGGTCCCCATTTTTTCTGGTCACCTATTTGCTTACCCTAACTCAGATTGCTTCTGGTTAAAACATTAAGTCCTATTTCAATGACGGATTGACTGTTTCAAATCCTGAAGTCATTCTTGTGGGTAAACAGTCCTGTGAGTCCCATGCCTTTGACTCCACTATTGCTTTCCTTGACACTGACCTTGACCGTGCTCAAGCCAGAAATGCAAGGATAGTCCATGTCTCTAGATTTTTATATCCTTCCCACATCAAGAACGTTGCCAGATCACATCCAACCTCAGTCTTATTCAGGAAAATCTTTATCCATACCTGAGTCAGTCCACTTCCAGTCTTCACTGCTGCAGTTCCCTCTTTTATGTCCTTCCTAAATCCCACCTCTTTAAACTTCAGGGATTCCATAATGCCACAGCCAAACTCCTGTGTGCAGCAATGATTGATGCTTGCTATAAAGCATTATGTGATCCTTTGAATGAAGGACACTATATAAAAATAAATGCATTGTATTGTATGTCACCAGAACTGCTCCTTGGAAACACAGCTTTATTTTGTACAGTCAGGGGATCTATTATATCAGCTTTGTTTAATTTCTCTTCCTGCTCCATCCTCTCAGTGCAGCAGATTTGTAAAGCAGCTTTCAAGACCACTTTGTTTGCTGCCATCTTGGCTTTTGACCAGTTGGATTCTAGTGTCGAGAATCAAGAACATTATACCCCTCCTTGTTTTGCTTTGCTTGCCCAGAGTGAAAGTTACAGCAGCACCTGACTCGAGTAACAAATTATCCAAAGTCAAATGAACTCCTATTCTGTAGGCCTGGAGTAGAAGGAGGAGATTGTCCAAAAGCCTAATTATCTCAAAGCGTATCTGAGACATGCTGTAGTCTCATGGAAATGCATTACCTGTCACCTTGTATTTCTTAATTATAGCTTGTGGACAGTTAAATCAGTGGAGCAGTCTGACTGGTTGAATATTGCTAAGTTCTGTGTAAGGAACCTCAGAAAGGAACAATTCATGCGTTTGCATTTTCATCCTTGTGTTCTCTCTGTTACTTGATCCTTTGGAAACGTGCTCGGTTTCAGTGCTGCAAACTGTTTGAAATTTAATTTGAATATATAAATAACCGTCTGCCAGTTTCTAAATGCAATAGATCAAATGTACTTGTAAGTGTCTGGTGCCCACCATCAGTTCAAATCAGAAAGTGCCTGCTTACAAGTGTATTAACTGTGATGGAACATGACTTTGCTTATGCTGTGGTGTTTTATGTCTGCAGGTAAAATGTAAGGCTGAGATTGTGAACCCCTTGATTTCACTGGTGAGCAGTTACTTATATGAGTAATTCCACTGGACTATCCATCAGCAGGAATAAAAGGTTAGCAATCTGGCTTGCACAATGATGAACGGCATTTGCTAAAGTAAAAAGCAATTTGCATTAACTTTTTTTTTTTAAATCCATGTGAATAATGTACATTCACTACCCTTACTTGACCATTTTCAGAGACCTTAACAGAGTGCAAGACTAGGAAACCCCTTGCTGATTTGCAAGCCTGCACCACTTCTATAAAAGCACATGAGTATGAAGCAGAGCACTATGATAAACTTACTACATCAAAATCAAGTGAGTGCAAGCTTCTTGATGCTCTAGGAACCATTCAAAATAAAGAAGTGGCAGGAGAAGAGCCACAGGTGATGGTTCACATCACCACTAATGATACCGTTTCCTGCAGTGCTTCACAAATTATAAATGATTTAGGGCAGGGGTGGCCAACAGGAGGCAATTAAAAAAGCAACAGGAATTAAAAACTAAGGGATTGTCTCCATCCAGATCTAAGAGTCTTTAAGGTACTTTTCCTATACAAAATTGTGCAGAACACAAAGCAGGGTGGCACTTTAGTCTAGGTATAGACTTTACACCTAGTGCGCGTTAAGTATGCAGAAAGCACTTTAAAACCATAACAGTTCATGACACTTAAAGCACTTTAAAAATGGTGGGTCATGCTCTAAATTAATCCTTGATGAATGTGGTAGCAGACTAAAGTTGGATCACTTCCACCAGGGGCTTTTGAATGTCTGTTCTTAGCCACAGACACCAACTCTAAGGCAGAGGTGGGCAATTATTTTGGGCGGAGGGCCGCTTACCGAGTTTTGGCAAGCCATTGAGGGCTGCATGACAGGCAGCCAGAGGCAGATTAATATTAATTTTCTAAATTTTTTAGGGGCCCCACAGGCCAGATAGAATGGCAGGTGGGCCACATCCAGCCCACACACCGCATTTTGCCTACCCCTGCTCTAAGGCATGTCTGATTTAAGATTACCGTGGTTATCGCTCTATAAAAAATGTAAAACAAATTAATTGGCTAATCATTCCAGGAAAAAAATAAAATGAACAATTCCCAATTAAAATGGTCTACTCCATACCCTGTCCTGCTCCTCCAATAAAAAATAGCTCCCTCAGAAGAGAACCAAGGGCATAGTTTTCAATCCGTGAAGATCGTATCCTCAAACTATTCCTGTGTCTCCATCCATGAAATGACCTGCTAAAGCTGCTTGTCTTTGTTGGCGTTGCAGGTCATTGGGCACATCCGCTCAAATGGAGGGCAGGGATCAAATACATAACCATACTGCACTGTGGGGGTTCCCATTTTTAAAAATAACCCCTAATACCCTGAAATCACTCACTAAATGCACATTGCCCTGTTGAAAATATCCATTCCCTTGCTGAATCCTCATGATAGCTTTTACACAGAAACAGCTGCCTTTTGTAAGTCATAAACTAATCTTCTTATCATCCTCTTGGGTCAGTTTATTCACAATAGCTGACATCTACTTGATGTCACATACAAAAGACAGAACAAATACTGATTACTAGAGTTACAAATTGCTTTATTTGCTGAAGATTCCCTCAATGCAGCATTTGTAGTTTCAGTTTCAGAAAAAAACCACAGTGTCTCAAAAAAAACTGCTAGACTCCCTTGGGTTCTTCTGTTGAATAAAGCAGGTATTTTTACTCAGCTTCTCCTCATAGACACATTTAACATAGGATCCTTGAGACTGGGGCCTGCTAGTGTATAGGGCCCAAGCCAATGGTATATTGGTCTAAAAACAAGACTCTGTGTGCAGAAAAAAGAATGGGAATCTATTTGAGAGGTATGGAGAAAAAATATAAGTCTGAGGAAGGTTAAGGAAAAAGTAAGATACTGCAGGTTAACTCATAACTTTCCTCCTTTTTTCTGTCTTTTCTTTGAAGTTTTCTTGTTGGGGGAGAAAAAAAAAAGGGGCAAGCGTGTAGACTTCTGCTTAGTCTTACTTCACCACTGCATTTTATCCTTCAGCATCTGGGTTCATTCAAATTGCTGCCCATTCAGCTATGGGCTTATTCTTTGTCACAATATAATTGACAAAGAAATTACTAACAGATATTTGCTCTGGAGTTGCTACCTATCTCCTGCTCTCATTCTGCTGCAGTAAGTCTAAGAAAACCAGACATAGTTTACAAATAGTATCACCCATTCTGAACACTTGTCAAACTATGATAGTTTAGTAACATTCCTGAAGTACCAAAAAAAGAGAAGCTGCCTCTTAACCTTTGGAGAAACTCCGGGGTCCAAGCCACTGTAACCAGCAACACCCCCCTGCTTCCCCTCCAAAAAAGCATGTCAGTGTAAATACACCTTTCCTATGTCTTACATGACTATGAGTGCCTGTAGACAAATGTGGAGGGTGCTCCAATGCATTATAATTGCAGTGCATTGGAGCAGACTCAATTAATTGAATCTGCTGGAGTGTGGTAATCACTGGGCTCCAGCGAGCCTCCACATCTTGTCTATCAGCATCCCCATGCTTCAAAATGGTGGTGGGGGCACTTGAACTAAAGCTTATTGAATGAGCTTTACATAAAGTGCCTCTACCACCATTCTGAAGTGCAGGGATGCTGATACATGAGAAGCTGCTCTAATTAAAGGGCCGTCCCCAGCACCACCACACTTAGAGCACATGTAAAAGTATCCTATGACTAAACTGCAACAGCCCCTCTGAAGAACCTGTGGACATACCCAGGCCTGGCCTTGGAGTTGAAATCAAGGCTGCATACAAATTACAGTAATGATGCCATGAATTACAGTATTTACCAAGGGTCATTCTCCCAGCACACAAAATTTTTCTACTTCAATAAGGTTCACATTCTGCCTATAACATATCCAATTAGTAGACCCTCCTCCTCTAATCTTTACAATACTGAGAAGCCCTAGGCAAAAAAGCAGCAAAGGAACAAGGCTAATAGAGCTGGAACTATTGCAGAAGGCAAAGATTAAATAACCTATAGGAGAGTAGATGATATAGATTAGTTTTGCACAGGATAACGATTTTCACATTAACCAATATGAGCAATCAATTATGGCACCCATTGCAGGTCAATAGATCATTGTTTACTGGGTATAACCTACTATAATTACTCCTGGTTAGTATGGAGAGGAGAGTATCATTGCAACTGAAAGGTGATAAGCCAGAATAACAAGGCTCTGAAGTCAAAGTCACTCTAGTTTGCTGGTAGTAATAGACTGACCACATGGGACAGTGTGGGACACAATGATATTAAGATATATATATTGCTAATAAATCATGGCGCTCCATAGTTATTTAGATATACTATGGATGGGTACATGTCCAATTTTTCTGGTTAACGACCTAATACACACCTGCAAGAGCCATAGAGTAGGGTAACATAAATTGTACAGTTGCACAGAGATTCTGTACTTCAAATAACAGATTTGATTTCAAGGTTGTAAAAAGCCAGCCCCAGATCCAAGGTTCTCTGTTCTTCAGAGATCCCTCTGAACCTAATGAAATGAACACTGTGAACTAATAATATAGATAGTGCTGCAGAGGCAATCCCTGAGGCACCTTAAATACAAGCTACAGCCTAAGAGGTCATAGGGAGGTCTCTGAAACAGAAGGCATTTTGGGAAGAGAAATACATTTTTGGCCTGTAGATACATCATGTATTTGTGCATTCTCCTTTCCAAGGCTATCTATTTTCCAATTGAAATCAGTGCAGTTATGCTACCACTCTGTAGGGGAAGCTGTTTGGCAGTGAATCCATCTTAACTTCTTCCAAGGGAGAGATGCTAGAGCAAGGAGCTCATAGTTGAAAACAGTCATTCAGAAATTTGAGACTGAATGTCTCCAGAACCAGCTAGTTCAAAAGGGGAAAACTAGTAGCATTGTTCCTAGCTTCTCTCCTAAAAGTTCTTTAACTGCCCCTAAGGCAACTGATACATGTTAAAAAGAAAGTGAAATGGGATCTGATACATGATCTCAATAGTCATGCCTCCTGCCATACCCCACATACATAGCGGGTGTGATTGTGGGTTTGAGCATCATATTCCACCATGCATATCGCTAGTGCAGGAGGATCCTGGGATCATGATCCCAGGCTCCCCCTGCACCAGCAAGCTTTGTTCGGGTGGCTGGGAGCCCCATCAGACCTTTAACTGAATGTGTGGCCAGTGCTCCCAGTCTTCAGAGCATACTCCCATGTGGTCCAGAGGTTGGGAGCACTGGTCAGCTCATTAGGGGTCCCAGCTAGGGGAGACAGTGAGCTTCCCCATCTTGGAGCTCTGATCATTGATAGGGCTCCCTCCTGTGGAGGCACAGGGATTCCCCACCATGGCTGGGAGCCCCATCAGTGATTGGAGCTCCCAGCTGCAAGTGGCACCCTGTCACCTGATCAGGGCTCCCAACTGGGGGAGCACACTGTCTTCCCTAGCTGTAAAACCCAATCAGCTGACCAGTGGTCCCAGTCTCTGAAGCACATGGGAGTACACTCAGGAGGCTGGGAGCATTAAGTGTAACATGTCAAAGGCCTAAAACTTGTCTGTAGTATGCACAGAACTCAGGGTTATCACATGATCTCAGGATTTAACCCTGTGACAATAACACAATGTAAGTATTTGTTGAAATCATGTGTTTTTCCCCCTCACAGGAAAACCAAAAATTAGGAAACCCTCTACTCCAATACCTTTGTGGTCCGAGTCAGTGTTAAATTATTGTCTATAACAACGTATGGACATCAAGAATGGGTGGAGGTGATGGCTAAAAGTGGTATTTAGAGGTTTGCTTTTAGGAATTTTAGTAGATATTGCATTAAAACAATGGTCCATGGCAATGGCAAGGCTTAACTGGTTTCTAAAAGCCTGTTTGTGATGATGTGTCTTTCAAGACCCACTGTCTAAAACCAGCAGACACATAAGCTGGGAAATTGAAGACATGTACCACACTGTTCCATAACATGAACAATGTGCCCAAACAGAGATAAGGGACTCTGCAGCATTGAGACCAGGTCACAGTGCCCAACTGAACAGCCATTGGGATTTCCAGTTTTAGTGCATGGAGCAAATTAGGAGATGGGTAAATAACCAAATTAACATGTGTGCATGTGATGGGTTTGTTGGAACAAAGGAATATGCTGACAGAACAAAACATGGATAGTATGATGACCACAGAGAGACCAATCAAAGATGCCTAGGAATAAATTAATAGATTTATAGACATTAGGGCTGGAAGGGACCTTGGAAGATCATCAAGTCCAAACCCCTGAATGAAGTCATCATAGGGACAAAGGATACAAAAGGAGGT
Source organism: Gavialis gangeticus (assembly GCF_001723915.1). Lineage (NCBI taxonomy): Eukaryota > Metazoa > Chordata > Crocodylia > Gavialidae > Gavialis > Gavialis gangeticus. The sequence goes on from NW_017728995.1 coordinate 15,131,636, forward strand.
ATTTGAAAGCAGCAAAGGATCCCTGAGGGTCCCAAGGCTACCATGGACAAAGGGCACACCACCATCCCATCTCACCCACCCCACTTGGGGGAAGGGTGGGGAAGGGGCCTCAGACCTTGACCTCTAGGCTGCTGACGTTCAAGAAAGAACCTCAGGGTGAATCTCATGTACTGGCCAGACATACCTTCCCTCTGTGACAGCTCTAGGACTGGTAGATATAGAATTGGGGTGGGTTATTTTGTTTGCCTTGCCTGCATTTTTCATCTCTGTTATCACTGTGTGTGGCAGCTTGAGCTGATCCCAGGGGTCAGAAGTGCTGGGAACAGACCCCATCGCTCCTGAAGGCAGGCCCAGGGACCCTGACACCACAGACAACTTACCCAGGAGGGAGCCAGAGACAGAGCTGAAGTCACACGAGCTGGAGCTATGCCAGCTTTCCAAACGTCTGTCAATCAGGCTGGGCAGTAGCCAGCTGATGATGTCAGCTGTGACTGCCACCACAGGAGATTTTAAAAACCCTGGCAAAAGCTGGGTGCAGGGGAGAATGAAGGAGGGAATACGCCAAAGGTAGAAGCTGGTGTTAAGGCGCCCTGACCCATCTTTCATCGGGGTGGTAGTCAACCTGGCATTTCCTGGGGGCTCCTGCAACACTGAGAGCCCCACCAGGCCACCCACTCCTGGCAGGGTGCAGTTTTAGGTCGTACCCAGGACCAGGAGCCTCCAATCCATCCCTTACAGCTCCTCCCTTACCTCCAAGACATTCCAGCAGCCTTGCAGCCAGACGATGTTGTTGCCTGACCCTCCAGCAGCACATGCCCTGTTTATATCGGCAGCCCCTAACTCCAAAATGGCTGCCCTAATCAGGCACCTGCCGGCTGCTGACTTCAGGCCCTTAAAATGGCGGGCACAAACAGTGCCCTGCCACACACTGCTACTAGTCTGATAGTAGATAGGGTGATGGCTGAGTTAAGGCTCTCTCCTCAGGCATGTAGAACCCTCACTTATTTTGAGGTCAAAATGTGGTTAGGGTTCAAGCCCAGGTGGCCAGTTAAGTTTTCCCTTCTCTTTTGGTCACAGTAGAAATGGTGTCAAGTAAGCAGGCAAATATATAACATAGAATATACTTTTAAATATGAGGAAACATTATGGTTTGAAGTCCAGTGTGCTTTTACTCCGATTCAGTCTGTAAATTGGAGAGAGAGAAAAAAAAACAGAGGAAGATAAGCAAATGAAAAGTGATGAAACCATTTCTCTTTGAAAAACTCCTCTAGTTCTCATATTTTGAGGTACTCCCAATTTTATGGTCCCTGAGTTGAGTTAGAACTATCTGGAGTATCCAGTCCTACCCAGATTTTCAATACTTTTCTTGTCCAAACAATATTTGCACATAAACAAAAACAACCTTGGACACACCAAGAGGAATCAAGTTTTCAAACAACATTTAGTTCTTTCATCCATTATAACGGCTCTCACAAAGACCGGCCACAGCACTGGTCCCATTTTTCAGACAAGTTTGCCCATCTCCTTTGTGCTTTATTTCCTCTCACCTTGTATTCACAGGACAAGTGCTCAGTCTAGGGACTATCCCATGATAGTATTTCTTTAGCCCACACAGTGGTCGTGTCCACACAAGACACTACATCACCATAGCAGTGCGTTACAGAAACGTAGCATCGGCAGGCACAAACCATGATGCTGACATTACTGCGCAAGAGCTCATTCCTACTGCAAAGTAGCGATGGACACAACCTGTGCAGCACATGGACTGTGTAATAACAGTAGTTGCTGTGCAGTAACAAAAGAACTGCTTAAGCAAGTACTAAATGATTGCACAGTAACAACTGCACAGTCCAACACATGTGTAGACACATCCACTGTAATATTTGCATTATTCAGAGAGTTAACAAAGTCCTCATCTTCAATAGGAGTGACAGGATAGACTTTATCAAATTACAGTCAGTTTGGACACCCCAAAAGAGCTGCACTTCCTTTCAAGGAACTGTACTTAGTGTACTTGCATAATGATAATGCATTTAGAGAATTCAGACTTCAATTAAATCAGAATCAGCCAAAACTTAAGATATCATTTGTGCTGAAATTGTTCTGTTAGTTTTAAGAGTCAAGACCACTATGCAAGAGAGATTTAGTGATTATGTTTAATCCTTTCCGTGTTGTTTTGATTGGTATTAATTACCATTGGAGACAAAACAAGCAATGAAAACTGACACATTAGGAAGCTGATGTCTTAGCAGATTCTTGTATTGTTATCCTGATATGGGGTTTTTTTGCTGAATATAATAGGAGTACTAGAGATGTGTGTGAATAGCATGCATTTTGTGCTGACAGCATCACATTTCATTAAAGAACATTATTATCTTATGCTACCCTTTCTCTTACTCCCAAGTTTATCTTAATTTATTTTTAGATCTGCAAATGAAAGGAAATCAGATAAGACTGTGCTGGAACACAAAGCATACCATGGTAGGGTTTTTTTTTCCCCCAACTTGTTTTAATTTATCCAATCATGCTCTAGTAAGTTGTTTTAGTCAGAGTTCCATCATTGCATTCCTATCAAGATGTTACTTAGTAGTGATACGGTCCCATCATAGTTTCCCAAATAAACAGAATTAAAATTAACTAAAGCCATTCTGAATTCCAAATGATAAAATCATTTTAAAACTAAACTGAAATGAAGTTGCTAGATATTGCAAGACACCTCAGAACCTTTAGCTTTGTTTACAGTGACATGATTTTTGAGGTTGAAAGGATACAAAAGATATGAGCAAACTAATTCATGGTACCATTTATGTATAGCCTTGTTTTGGGTAGTGTAGAGCTGCATGATTCCAGAAGGAACATAATGGTGCATATGGGAGTATATAGATTGCTAAACTCATCTATGAGGTTTGACATACACCCATCACCACATGGCCACCTAGATTCACTAGCCAGTGGAAAGGGTCCAGGATCATGGATCTTCACAATCTCATACCAATACCACCACCTGGAGTACTAGGAGCCCAGCCTCCCAATCAAGACAGGGTAATCCGTGCTAAAGAGCAATCTCTTGGGTAACCCTAAATGCGAGACCTGCAATTCTGCCTGAACCTTAGGGAGACTACAGACAGATATAAAGGTAGCATTAGAGTGATAACATAGCTGTAATGGTCCAGGAATTATTCAAGAGGCATGGATTTCTTAGGGCGGTATATTTTATTAAACCAACTGCATAGTTGGGGTAGAATTGGACAAACTTTTCATCAGGACCCTGATGAAGACCGTCTGGCCTTCAAAAGTTTGTCTAACTCTAATTTCAGCTATGCGTTTGGTCCAATAAAAGACATCACACAAAGAAATCTTTGCCTTGCAATGTGTAGAAAGGAAACTATACTTTCCCCCATGCTATGCTTCTGAATAAAGATGGACCAAATTCTAGTCAAGATTGTCTGCAAGCTCTTCACATATCCTCACCTGGAGCTTACCTAACACATTGTTGTAAGAATGAGGTTTGTCTTCCCTTTTCTCACTAGACCATAAACTGTTCACAGCAATTATTCGCTAATAATCCAACTCCAAGTTCCATTGTTTAGTTATATTTGACAAACAAAAAAAACCTCCAAGCAGGTGCCCAGGGCATGCAGTTGTGAGACCAGGGGGAAGCATGAGGTAGGGCTTGGGTCCAAGAGCAGGGGGTGGAGTGTGACAGCAGCCTTACTAATGCTAGGAATTTCTAATCAGTCCTGACTGAACTGTTGCTGTCCTGGGGCATTTGTAGACAACACTTCAAAGTGGGTTAAAATGAGTTAAATGCCTTTGGCACTGCTTTAATGGCACTGCTTTTTGCACATTTGACAGTGTATTGTGTGTTAATTCCAGCCACTGTAGCACATTCGGCAGTGTAATACACCTTAAATGACTTTGGGACACAGAAAAGGACTTTGGGGTGCTGCAAAGTAAAACACGTCCAAGGAGTTTTAGTTTCCTACCTTACAGCTGCAGAGGGCAGCACCAGGCTCCTTGCAGCTCAGGGACTGTGCAGGCATCCCATGCAGGCAGCCCAGTAGTATGCTGGAAAGGCAGACACAACAGAAGGAAAAACAAAGCAGCGAGCCTGGTATATATATATTTTTCACTTAGTGCCTGCCTGAGCTGTGCAGGGACCTAGTGCTTCCCTCCACAGCTACCCAAGGTGGATGCCTGTGGGCAGGTGCCACCTGGGGTGGGGGGCACTGCTGTCATGGAGGGAAGCACCAGCTCCCCCCCATCTTAGGGACTGCTCTGCCTGCCAGCAGCTCGCTCTCCCCTCCTCACCGCTGGAAATGCAGGTAAGGATCGGGCTCTGAGATGGATGTACATGACATGGGGGTTTACCTTGCCCTAAATTGAAGTGATGTTTTTACAAAACCACCACTTCACAATTTAGGGAAAATTAAACCCCCGTGTCATGTACAAATGGCCCTGTATGCTCTACCTGCCCCAGCTGTCACTCTCAAAGCAGTAGCAGCTGAGAACTGTTTTGAAGTTCCTGGCCTTGAAATGCTCCTGGGCTGTGGTCTCTGAACAAGTAGGGGGTTCATTCCAGTGCCCCTCCTAACCTGGTGCCTCTCTCACCCATTCCTAGTTATGCTACTGAAAAAAAGTCTCCACCCTGACTGGATGAATCTTATTCTATTAATCTGAAGGTGAGCAGAGATGCAGCTGTGCATTTGATTATGGTCAGACAAATGCTAAAGGCAACAGTTCCCTAATCCAAAACTAACATTAAAAAAATAAAGAGGAGAAACCTTCCTGGTCTTAGAAAAAGCCAAAACATACATGGTTATGCCTCAAAAAGAAAGTAGTTCTGAGGATTTTAATAAACAGAAATATTCTCAAAGACCACTGGCTTTGCAGTCTAGCCCTTGGCTTCAGCATACATGTAAAGGAGTTCATGGCAACCATTCAGATATATGTTGCATGAGAGGCACTTGTTCCACAGTTAAGAACGCAGTTTTGTAAACAGCATATTAAGGGGGATAAAGAATCATTAGTTCTTTTCTAATCCACAGCCACAGTAATCCTACTAAACCTAAAGTAAAGACAAATACAATAGATTCAGCTCATATTAAAATTCCAGGTTGTGCCACCAACAACTTAAAGCTTCAATTTTGGAGTAATTCTAGTTTACATGAAACTGAAGAAGATGTTGGCGTCCACATTCCTTGCAACCCAAAGCAATGCTGAAAAAAGTCATTGTTTCTAATCCACATGGAGTGAGGTTGAAATGGCACAACGTTTTAATCAAGCAAATCTAAAACTAACATCATTTTTACATCATTTTGAAAATGGAAGGCTAAATATTATTAGGACAGTAAATACTCAGATCTCTTTGCCAGGACTCTTTGCCAGGCCTCTGCGGGAAGAAAATTATTAGTTTTTTGTTCAGCAATTAGTAAAGTGTAAATTTTAGTTAAAAGGCCCTCAGCAATTTTGTTCTGAAAGAGAAACTCTGAGATAGAGAATAGAAAAGCAGTATTAAGGCCTCTCCCTAAATGCATTGTTTAATTAAAAAGACAGTGAGATTTAGCAAAATAAACTGTTTCTACATACATATACACACACATATATACACACACACACCATATTTGTGTGTGTGTGTGTGTGTGTGTGTTTATAAATACAATATTCATTCATCCTATTACTGAATTTGCTGTAATGAAAGACTCAATATATTACAGCAAATTCAGTAATAGGATGAGCGAATATCATATTTAATCCAAGGATGGAAACTACTTCAATGACAGTAGAAAGAGTGCATTGTGGATAGGAAATAAAAAGAGAAAATGGATGTTAACTAACCTGGCCCCTATATAGTAACTATCCCAGGAGAAAGGGTTGTTAGGCAGCATTTAGTTATATTAGCCGAGAATAAAAGTAAACAGTTGATTATTCAATCTCTTACTGACACTGTTGGAGACTAACAATAAACTGCTTCAAACTGAGCTGCAAATCATAGCTTCTTCCAGACCCATTTGGCACTGCACTAACTGTTCTTTGTCTGCAAACAGGACTAGAGGTAGATAATAGGGTTGTGCAAAATTTCACCGGCTGTTTCGACTTGTTTCAAGCTCAAAACAGAGAACTCAAAATGAAACAAAAGGCTTCAAAACATCCTCAAAACAAAATGAGGGCAGTCAAAACATTTCAAAAGTTTAAAAACATTTAGAGTTTTGAAGCTGAAGCTGGGCTTGCTTGCAGGGAAACAGAAAGTAAGGAGAGGGAGGGGGAAGGACTGCTCTGATATTGACTGTGTAGCTGGCCAGTGACTGTGATCCTTCTCTTCCAATCCCAGTGCTCTGGGGGAGGGATAGAAAAACAGCATAAAAAGCAGCATTGTTTGAACTGAGCTACCTTCTGCCTTGGAGTCTGTTACTGAGCTGTGTCTTCCAGCAGCTCAGCAGTGTCAGACAACAAAGGCTATCATTCATTTCCAACTTGCTAGCCTAGCAAGGGGGATTCATCAATACCTTTTGCTTTCTATACCTTTTTATTTTATTATTATATTCATTGATTCCTTTCAAATTATTCCTCCCCCAAAATCCTCCTTTTGTTTTTCTTAGTCTATTTTGATTCTTTTCCCCCAGAAAAGAAATCTGTGCTCTCTCTCAGTGTGCATTCCATTCATTGTGTAGGGAAGCACAGCATATATTGTTTATTATAATATAGAATTTATACAGGAACACATGCATACATTTATATATTATTTATTACATAAATACTGCCCCCCCCTCTGCCCTTCTCCAGGGCCAGAAATACCTCTGAGCAGCCTCCATCCCCCAACCTGGAGCAAGTTGCTGCTCCGGAAGCATGGTGAGTGTTTCTCTTCCCTTCCGGTCTCCAGCTGCAGCCCTGCCAGCCCTCCATGCTGCAAGTGTTGTTTGTTTTCACTTTCTCTGTCTGTTACTGCCAGCTGCTTTTCTTCTGCTGACCTCCCTTGCCCAGCATGCAAGGCACCTTGGAGCTTTTGTTTGCTCTCTCTCTCTCACCCCTTCACACTGCACCACACCTACACCTAGATTTCTGAATTTATATACAGAGACAGATATATTTCCATCACTTCCATAAAGTTCTTGACTGCATCACACCTATGCCTAGATTTCTGAATTGATATACAGAGACAGCTATATTTCTATTGCTTTCACAAATTTCTTGACTGCACCACACCTATATTTTTTAATTTATATAGGAACACAAATACATTTATATATTTGTAGAAAAGGAAGTCATGAAACACACCATAAAGCATGGTAAAAAGGCAGGTGGCCAGACTGGCCAGCCTTCAGGGAGTAGTGGAAGAGGGGGAAGAGGAAAATTTGCAAGTCCCTTCCCCACTACCATCACCAAATTGAGATGCAGCCTCTTTTCTCCAGCTAAAAGGGATGAGGCTGCTACAAGCAGCAAGGTGACACCCCACCACACTTGCTTGGATGCTGGTTTGGTGGAGCAGCTGGTGTTCCTGAAGGTGAACCTCCCATTGCTGGGGTTTCCCAAGCTCCAGGTGCAGGTGGACTGAATGCCATCCTCCTCACTCCATCTACATCTATTACCTTTTTTAATTTTTTTTTAAAATGAGGTAATGCCATGCTCTCAGCTGGAGGGGGCACTAACTGCATCACCAGCCAGCAGAGGAAGAACATGTCGCTGCTGAGCTTGTTACCCTGCCACGATGAACTTGGAGGTATGGGATGGGACTATAGGGAAGGAGCAGGCCCCAGGTCCTGGGTATGACCACTAAAACTGCACCCTGCCAGGGTAGAGAGGCATGGTGGGACTGCTGGAGGCGCAGCAGCCCCATAAGTGCCAGGACCAATGATCGCCTGGTGAAAGGTGGGTAGGAGGCACCATAAGCTCCAGCTAACGCATGCACGCACACAGTCCTGGCTGGGGAAAGCCCAGACCTGTCACATCTGACAGGCCTGACACTTGCTGGTTGCAGTAGAGTTGAGAGGCTCCCAGTGTGCTTGGCTTAGCTGCCCAGGATGCCAGCTTTTGGGCTGAAAAATCCTTTGTTAGGCTGAAGAAGTACCTGCAGTTGGTATGTCTCCTGGTCCTGGATGAAAGGAATATTAAAGAAGCCAGAGGCTGGCCTGGCACATAATGCAGTCAAGAAAGCCAGTCAGTGAAAATGGAAAGGCAGACATCAGGGGGTGAGGGGCAGGCTGGGGTGTGGAGGAAAGGGGGATGTAGCAGCTCAGGTACAAGTGCAGAGGTACCTGGGGAGTCAGATGTCCAGCAGGTTGCAGTGTGTCAGAATTCCACTATCTGATCTATATTGAGTCCATGAGTTTCTATACCGAGGAGACTGATGAAGTGACGTTCATAGGCCTGGTTGTGAAAAGTGGTTAGTAATTTGTTCCCTCTCAGGATCAGGCCTGAGAGACTGGAGGCACCGTGTTTTTTGGTGAGGAATGTGCCCCCACAGGTAGTTGGGTATTGTTGTGTTCGATAGATTCTGGTGTGCAGTTTGTGGGGGTACTGGAGATAGTTGGCAGGTTTTGTGTTTTGAGCTGTAGGAAGTTGACTTCAGTTTTGGTGATGAGGTTAGGTGCTTGTTTGACTGTACAAGCCACTTTTCAGAACTGGGCCCATGAACTTCACTTCAGCAGCCTCCCTCCCACCCCACCCCCTAGCCTGTTCTTATCTGAGTTTCCACTTTCAGTAGAGGGAGGGCAGGGGAACAGCCCCATGGTCACCAGGCCAGAAGCCTCTGCTAGGCAGAAGTTTCTGGCTGCGGATGAGGAAAGGAAGGTGGGGGGGGACAGGGCAGGGCCCAGTGGGCCTTGCTCCTGCCACCACTGGGTCCTGCCACCAACTCCTGAGTCCTGCTGCTGCTGGTACCTTATCTTTGACAGAAAGCCATAGCAAATAATTAATTTTCTAAAATTTTTTATGGGCCCCATCAGCCAGATAAAATGGCCTGGTGAGCCAGATGTGGCCTGAGGGCCATATTTTACCCACCCCTGGTTTAGAAGCTCTGCTCCCTGAAGTCCTCTCAAAGAATCTAATAAAGCAAACTGTTGCTTATGAAACTTTGTGCATCTCTGATTTAGTTAGTCTATATGATGCAACTCTACCCTGCCTTCTTCAAACAAGGATAGAGCCCAAGGTTTAATTAATATAAATTCATGTAATTGATATAAATATCAGACAAAAATCAAATCTCAGACAGGTCTGCAGGTTTCTACAGCAAGAATCTCTGGCAATACATGACCTATTATCACTGCATAGGTCCTGGCATCCAACACTCTTAATTTCCTTTTGTTACTGTATCCTGTCCTCAATATATTAAATCCCATTGTAGGAACCTTCAGTCTCTTTCCTGAAACTCCTGTCATCATGTGTTTCAGCTTCTAAGTCATGCTTAGAAATTTATAGGGGGGCTACGGGAAACCTTCCCATGCATTTTCTTTTAATTTAATATCCTTATGCTACAAGAAACCCAAAAATGTAATTTCAGCATGATTTTGCTGATGTATCACTATCGAACAGAATTTCACAGTGATAATCTTATAATTAGCAATGTATCCCGTTGTACCCCACTTGCAAATCAGCAGGCATCCTTATTTCTTAACACAAACTTTATTCTTTGTGACTGTCCTGAAATCCTTAATGACAAGAAAAAAACCTAAAAACATTTGAAGGGGAATTATCCTTCATGATGTTCTAATTTCACTCTTTACCTTTCTCTTCCCTGAGGCCCCACACCACAGCCATCTCCACAGCTGGAGAAGGTTGGATGCAATTCTTGCAGAGACTGACAGTACCATTTTGGGTGCCAGCCAGAGGTATCATCAACTGAGCGCAAGTTCTGCCTTCCCCCTGGCGTCTGGTGTGCTGCCTCTGCTGTTCTTCTATCTCCTGCCAGCTGAAAGGAACAGAGACCAACTGCAGGACTTAATCTCTGATGTCCATATGGCTGTACAACATACCAGCCCTTGGCCACTGAACTAACCTCAAAAAATCATTTTTTAAAGGAATATGCATCACGGTACTGAGGCAAAATAGACTGGGTTCCAACAAACGCTACCATACAGAATACATCTGTTACATCTAACACAGAGTAATTTTACAGAACTAAACACAGGTGAGAGACCTTCACATACCGTAGCAGATGATGGAAATCAAAATTATACCTTTGTGCAAATTGATGGTAGTTCTGTTTTCTGTGACAATAAAATACTATGTATTGAGAGAGGCTGCAGCGATCTACTTCAAACATCACTAAGGCCCCGGTCTTGAGAGAACAGAGTACCGATGAACTGTCAAATGCAGGAATATTCAAAAGATGGCAATTGCTAACAGCTGCATATAACAAACCCATGATTTTAGAACACATAATTAAAACCAAAAGTCATTACCATCCCAATTGCTGTACAATGACTCATGTGAAATCAGTTCATAGTCTGAGTCCAGTTTCTAATGACCAGGTGTCCACACCACTGAAACTACCATCTAGATTGGCAAGGTTGGACTGAGAATGGAAGCTCTTAACTCCTCGAACTAGTCCTTCCAGTTCAGGAGCAAGGGTTATGGATAGAGTGTTCAGTGCCGACTATCACAACTCAAGCTGCAGTTGCAGAGATGTGGTTACCTATACTGTCACTTCCACTTATCTTGGCAGATAACTCATGTGAAACAGCATGAAAATATTCAAGGTTAGTGGAAGTGCAACTCGGTGCAGTGATATCATAGTTACACTGGCTATGATGGGACAACTCTTATCAGCAAGTACTCTCCTAGCAGGAGCCAGGGTTACAAACAATCTACAACAAAATATCTGCCGGCCATTTTAAATTTCTCTACTAAGAAACTTAAAGGGAGAATATTTTATTTGCTTAGGGATGTATTTGCCTTTCGGTCTATTCCTGGCTATTAATATACAATCGTCATCATCAGTGTATCGGGGGCCTACCGGGGCCAATCTCCACGTGGCCCGCCCACCTGTTCTTGTGCAAACCTCCTGCCATGCCTTGGTCTAAATTGATTAATAGATGTAATTAGGCGGGAGGCTGCCCCTTTTCTGCCTCGCTGCTGAGGCGCTATCTGCTGCTCCATTCCTTCCCTGCAACACAGCCCAAGCCTCGCTGATGACATCATGATGTTTTCAAACACGCCAGTCCCCCATGATGGGCCCCAGAATCCTGCTGTAGGACCCCACCTGAGTTCCTCCCTTCAGGCGGACTCTGCTGCCATCATACCAGGCCATATATCTCCCTGCCACCGGTTCCCCTTCGGGTGTGGTCCCCTCACTGGGACCTTCAGCTCACACTAGCCCCAGCCCACCTCCAGGGCGGTCAGGACCCCAGGCCCCCAGATCTTGGGCATCCCTGTCAGTGGGCCTCCTTGCCCTTCTGACCCTTCTGGTCCTGGCCTCCGCCTGGGCCAGTCAGAGGAAGCTCTGGCAGGCCTTGATGTATGACCCATACTTTTATCCTGGGGTCCCCCTCTCTGGGTCCTCTGACAGATGTGGGGAGCTGGGGTTACCTCACACTATGACTGGTGCCTCAAGGTCTCACAGGGGACTCTCACTCCCCACCTGGTCGTAGTGCTACTACCAATGTTATATCTGACGCACACTCTGCCTCCCCGCATTGGAGGACTTACTGGGGTCAGAACTCAGCTCTCTCTCTGGCTGCCCCCCCACACTGGGGGCTCCACACGGCTCATGACACCCCCTTTACTCGGGGTCTTGGAGCTTCCTTCCACAGGTGGGCTCAAGTGGCCGTAGCCACTCCCCTCCTCAGGGTCTCAAACCCCCACAGGGCTCAGGCGGCCTTGACCACACCTGGCCTCCAACTCTCCTCCTCAAGGCTTGCACCCCCACAACTACCTCCGGTGTACGCAACCCACCTGAAGGTGAGGGCTAGGGGGTTAAGGCACCCTGACCCACCTTTCACCGAGGTGATCACTAGCTTGGTATTTCCTGAGGGCTCCCGCACCACTGGGAGCCCCACCAGGCCACCCACTCCCAGCAGGGTGTAGTTCCCAGTCATACCCAGGACCAGGAGCCTCCTACCATCCCCTACAGTTCCTCTCTTACCTCCGGATGAAACTCAGCAGCCCTCAGGCCAGGCAATATTGTTGCATGCCCCAGCAGCCAAACTGCCTTGTTTATATAGGCAGCCCTGAGCCTAAAATGACTGCCCTCATTAGGCACCTGGAGGCT
>NW_017728995.1:15143933-15152548 GCF_001723915.1 Gavialis gangeticus
CCAAACTGCCTTGTTTATATAGGCAGCCCTGAGCCTAAAATGACTGCCCTCATTAAGCACCTGGAGGCTGCCATCTCCAGGGCCTTAAAGTGGCAGGCACACATAGTGCCCTGCCACAATCAGGAACAGCACCGTGAAGTTGCCATGCCTCAGGGACGCAATGCCAAGGCATACTCCAACTCTATTTTTCACTGAGAAATAGCCAGACCTGAATTATAGGCAAACTGCAAACTCTCTGCCATGTGTTTTGCACCCCAGCAACCTAGATGTAGTATTTATGGGCCATTGATCCTTCCCCATTGTGCTCAAAGGCAAAATCTGAATAGGTACTTGTGGCCATATGGTATAGGAAAATGAGGTAGAGGTCTCACTCCTCCTTAGTTTTCCCTCTCTGTCTTACACAGGGATGCCTGAGATATGCACTCAAACTAGGCCTGAATTTAATTCTAACCTTGAATTCATCCTGGCAGATTTTAACTAATCACATTTATGGATGGACAGGAAAAATAAGTGTTCTAATATATGCTCTGGTGTTTTACTTAAATAAGGTAAAAAAGTCATCAGGTGTTCAGGTAAACTTCTGAAGGCTGATAGTTTGTGCTTCATAAACCAGAAGAATGTGCAGAATTAAAGAAAGCAATTAATATTCTTGTAATGATGTTGTTTATCTCTGTGAAATAACATGGATCCAGAAGAACCACAGTTGGGGTTAACCACAGCCACAGAGACATGTTCTGAAATATTTTTTTTCATATGGTTTCACAATGGCAAGCTTTACAAAGGAAGAGTAAATTGTTCTTCTAATCCTTTTTTTATATCCTCATGTACTTCTTCTCAGGTGAAGATCCAGCATTTGACAAAGGGAGGTATGGCAGGAGCCACCTGCGCTGCATAAGCGGCTGCAACCCCGCTCTGGTTCCTCCCCTGTCAACCCACCTGTGCAGGCACACCCCGCTGAGGGAGCCTCTGGAAACATTTTGAAGTTCCCAAAGCAGGTAAGCATCCCCGTCTTCCCCTCTATGCTCAAAGGCACGTCCCCTTCAGTCCTGTTTTCCTCCTGTTGCTGCTGTCCCACTGGAGTGGGCAGGAGTGGCACTGAAGATACCCCCATCCTTGGGAGGGCAGGGAAAGCAGCCATGGTATATACGGAACAGAGGAAGGGGAGGGGAGAGGAGAGGATGCCTCTAAGCATGGAGGGGAAGGGAGATTCTCTCCCACTCCGAGGACTATTTTGAAGTTCCCAGAGGCTCTAGCAGCACAGTCCAGTCCGAAAGAGGGGTGCAGCCATGCCACTGCACCCCCTCTGGACTCACTCCTGCTTCTTCTTGTACTGAACAAAGTATCCTGCAGTTTTCTTAGTTAAATTTAATACTAAATACTTCCTTTAAAAGCAAGAATTTCAAGAAAATGGAAAAAATGGAGAAAAAAAATTAAAGATTTACAACTTTTGAAGGATCCTCCCCTTTTGCCCTTTGCCCAGTCCCCGAGACTCTTTCCAACTTCATCTGGAATATTGGAACCCAGTAGATACAAGACTGGGTCTAGAAATTTTTTCATGTGAATTTTCTGAGGTGATTCAGATCAGTATCTCTCTTACCTTGTCTGGGCTGGGCCATCCTAAAAGTGGAAATTAAGAAAAACAAGTGGATATGTTTTCCCTGCTCTGTAGCAGCCTCTTGTATTCCCATGCCATTCTTTATTTCTTAATGTAAGGTTAAGTCTTAAAAACTGAAAGTGAGAGACAAAACTTCACACACACACACACACACACACACACACACACACGTTTTATTCAGTAGATTAACCATAATAAGAATTCATCTTGTCATTTTTTCCCCCTAAAAGGACAAAAGTAATATCCCAGATGGCTGTAAAAAGTGCTCTGTCTTTTTCAACAAAATGTTGATCCTAATCCAAAAGGCAGGCAAGTGATTTGATGGACATGTATGTCTTTATGTAATGTGACAAATCCTACAAAAGAGGAAGAAGAAGAGCAATCTCATTTACAAGAAATCTGAGTTTGGAATGCAATTTCGAAGATTAGAATGAGGAAACATATAATCGACAAGAGTAGTAATTAGAATTGATTTATTGCCTTCTCTTGTTAAGCCTATTATTAAGATAGAATATTTTCCTTCACTTACTACTCCTAACTCATATAAAAAACTCAACTGTCTAAATCTTAAAGGTTTTGCAGAAACAAAAGCCAACTGTTTTAATAGTTTCCACTTCAAAAATCAGGCCATAGTTAGCTAAATGTGTTAACATAAAATCTGTTCTGAAACTCCTAAGTACAAGGAAAATTTGGGGGCAGACCACAGTGCCAAGGGGCACAGCAACAGGGGGTGGGCAGATTCCAGCACCAGGGGGCACAGCGACAGGAAGTGAGCAGACCCAATGCCCTGGGGTACAGGTCAACATCTATATATCATCTGTGAGGCATGGGCCACCATGCAGGGGAGGCTTGAAGCAGTGGACAGCGACCCCTAGCGTTGGGCTAATAAATGGGCAGTCTCCCACCTGAGTAACATCATAATTATTATTCCATCAAGGCGTGGCAGGACACAAAGGTGGTTGGGTAGCCGAGAGACAGAGGGTCAGGCCTACATTAGACAGGCCTGGGGATGGACCCCTGTCAATACTCTTAGATTAAAAAATGCTAGTTCCCTACAGATGTGTATCAGAAATAGAAAAGCACTCTGTTGTCTAAGGCCTGCTTAACTCCCAATTTAGATGTATACATTTATTCTCTTAGTTGCTACCTAACCTGGAATCTCCTAAACTCCACAGGGGCCCAGTTCATTTTAGTGTTCTCATAGCACATCTAATGCTTAGACTGCACACACAAATGTGTGGTGGGGGAGGAAGAGGCTGTGTCTCCATTTATCCAATAATTCTGTGTTTGGACATGAGTTCAGTTTCTTCCTCCCTCTGTGATAAAGTCACATGTCACACCTCTTAGGAGAATGACCTATCCAACAGTCTAGGGCAGTGGTTATCAACCTTTTTAGACTCAAGGCACCCTTCATGAGACCCAAGATTCCCCTCCAAAAATGACAGCTCAAAGCTCCTCACCCATTTTTTGACTATGGAAAAATACTAGAGCAATTCTTCTGTTGCAAAGAACTCAGAAGGCACGTCTCCACAAGCAAGAATGTGTGCGTCCCCGGGGACAAGTAGCAGCTGCACACCTTGTGTCATTGTTCCTTCTCCCTGGGGAACACCCGTGCCACATGTACTCTGTCACGCAGCAAGTTCCGTGGTCAAAAATCACCCCCGTGCTGCAAAGTAGCAGCATGGGGAATGCCTGCATGTGCAGCACTTGCAGCATGTGGTACCCAGATGGGTTTGCAGCTCTGCATACTGCACATGCCCACTTAGCTGGACACACCCAGAAAGACCAAACTGTGTCAAAATATTTTTGACACTATGGATTCTCTGGTTTAACTTGTGAGTCACATGTAGATGTTTGCACATGTGGATGTTTGCAGATGTGGCAGCACCCCATGGTACTGTTAAAAGAATCTCACGGCACCCCAGGGTGCCACAGCAGCCTGGTTGAATCACTGGTTATTCTGGTATAGTGGCTGGCTGTCTCAGTTCATTCCTGTTCTACTTTGCAAGGAATATGTAAATATTCATTGAGCAAAGACAAAAAGCAAGAATAAGAATGATTCTCTAGTGATTAAAATACTTGCCTATCAGTGTGTAAACATGCAGTCCAGTCACTGCTAGAGTAACTACTTAAGTATTGTTTTTTATCCACTGACTGCTTAATATTTTTACTTAAGATATCACTAAGACAGAGACTAGGCCCAAATTAACCTTCTTCCAGCTAAGTGCAGGAACTACTAGGCTTGCTTGCTCTCTGTGCACAATGGAACAGCTTCAATGAGAGATAGGGCTCTGCTAGTTGGGGCACTCTCAAAGGGTATGCAGTTTTGAATCTCATGAGATAGAAATAGAAAATGAATTCAAGTCTTCTATATCACATGCTCCATGAATATTCTAAATACTTCCATTTTAATAGGAGAGATCCCTGCCCCTCCCTCCCCCCCCCCCTTTTTTTTTCCCTCAAAGAAAGTGCTTAAGGTACCAAATTTCAGGAGTGCATCCAGGGCTATGTATCTTGAGTAAAAGGAGGCACCTTCCTACAGCCCAGCATAAGAAGGTTACCAAATGCAGAGAAGGAGGGGCATTTAAGATGCATTGCTTTCCATGGCTGTGTGTTTGCAGCACGTAGATTTATATGAGGTTCAAACCCAGTTGCTGGGTTTGAACCTCAGAAGGAGCTCTCTCTCTGATGTGAGGGCATGGAATGAAACATGGGTCGGTGATTAATGCTGCTGTCTAATAGCTGGCCTAGAGATGATAAAGAACATTTTGCTACCAGGTGCTATGGGAATGTTCCTTGACCTCAATTAGAATCCTGTATTCTTGGAGCTAAAGGACAAACATCCTTAGCTGAGATGCCCATGAGAGATTGAAATAATATGTTTTTATTATGGGGTGCAAGCAATAGACACGATCATGCCTATTGCTTGCACCCCATAATAAAAACATCCCTTAGGAGCCATTTTTAAAAAGTTCTTAGAGTATGCCATTCAAGCTCTGAAGTACCCCAAGCCTGATCATCTTGAGATGCCTAATAAGATCAGTTTGAGGGTCTATTTCAGCATTTGTTGTATAATAGCTAAGACCTGATTCACCATTTTTTTTCTCTCCATTTCATACCAGTAACGCTGCTTTCCTATCAGATACAAAGGCCATAATTATTTTTCCCCAAGCAAGATTCCCCTGATAGCTCAGTTTACTTCCTATCACTATAACGGCAGACTTTTCTATTTTCTTGTTTGAGCTATGCTTCCTCTTTCAGAATGGTGCTTTAACAGTAGAGCAATGTGTTCAAAACACACAAACCATTTGACATGAGATATTCAACAAGTTTTATCCAGCATCTGTACCATAACAGAAGCATTTGTCTTAGACTGTTACATGAGGATTATTCCAACAATAAATGCTGACTTCCCAAGCATTCTTCTTTGCCTTGTGTTCTCCCAGGTCTCTTACCTTATCAATCACTCACTACAGGCCAATAAAAACTCCATCAGGTACACAGTAATAACAAATATAACATGGAATACACATTCTCCATAATTATTGTCCTGGCTGGAATGATTTCCAGAAAAATAAAGTACTTCCTTCCTCTGCTAAAAAATATCAAAATTAACCATTAGATTGAGAGCTGACTTCAGCTCTCAAAAGGTCATTTTTAATTATTGAATGTTAATATTTTCTAATAACAAACTGATAGGTGCTAAAGGCTAATTTTGGAAACAAAACTACCACTAGGAGCCTGCAGTTAAACAACTTATTGCTTATTCAGCTTCCTAAATTCAGCCTATTGATTTAAAGGGTAATAGCTTTGATCCATTCACATCAATGGGTGTAATTCAGGTGCTACTGATACAATTTAAAGTATATGATTTCACTGCTCATCAAAATGGAAAAAAAGGGGCAATCATATCTGTATCACCTACTATGAGTGACAACTCATTATGATATCACTTGTGAGTGATCTTGGGATACATGGAAACAATTTTTCCCCAGTGAAGTAGTCAGGCACAGCTTTGTGAGTTGCATTCAGCTCCCCAGAGGAAAGCTAAGCACAAGTCATTCAATGGAGTGTATGGAACTGGCCAAGAGGGAAACATGTACAAGGAGGCCAAGGTAGGTGTCTCTAGACCCCATCCTGGCATCAAAGCCTGAAGTCCAGGCATTGTTATATTTTGACTATCTCAGGCAGCAGGAAAATATTTTACAGGCAGAATTGGGAAGGGTACCACCACTTCCTTGTTTTTTCAATCTAGTTGTTTATGTGTTTTTTAGCTTATACTATGGAAAATGTGAAAGAATAAAGATAATTTGAAATAGAAAATATTACCAAACATGCCCAACACCATCTCAAACCGTGCCTTCAAAGAGATAAGACACCAAAAGTAATTACATAAAACAGTGATTAGTTTAACTGTTAATTTACAGTTGAGAATTAGTTCCAGATGAGCTGTGCCATGATACAGCTTCAGATGGTGCACAGAACGTCTGATTTTTATAATTTACTAAGACTAATTAAATCAAATTCTTTAATAAGATATGGAAATAAATTCTAGTATTGTTCTCATTTTTAAAAAAAAATGTTAAAATGCAATAGATACTAGATAAGAAAATAAGGCATTATTAGTACAACAGTATAACAGTTCATGTCTAAAATTAGACTGTAATCCTGAAAAAAATTGAGAGGAAGAAAATGGTTCATAAGAATGTAATCTACTGATTGATATACAATTCTATGCATGGATAGACAATGTTATATTTTTCTAGCAATGTTTAGGAGAAAAGTAATGCCCTGTAGTAAGTCACTATTTGGTCGCTCATAAGCAATAACTATAGTTGTATACAGTAATGAATGACAAAAAAACCCTATGTTTATTGTATTGAGAATTTCACAGGTATCTTGAGGGAATGCCTAGCTGAATATCAATAAAGGTGAAATACAAGAAACCCTATACACCACAGAATGACTTTTTTTTGGTAGGGTAAAAATATTTATGTGGCCTTCCAAGTTCCAGTTTAGTAATGGAGAGAAGATTTATGTATCCATAGGGTCCCCATTTTATCCATAGGATCATTTTGTAAAATACGAGGACATACCTCCTTTCTCCATGACTGTCCCCTGGGAATATCTCTCTCTTTCTGTATGCAGGGCTCAAATACAAGGTGATGAATGTAACAGAAGCAAAAAGCCAGAGTGTGCCACCACGCGATAGTTCTCTGACTTCTACAAAAGAATTAAGTGAGTGTCCTCCAGTGGAGGTCCTTTTGTTTTGGGGATTGGACTGAGGTTGTTTGGCCCTTCCATAAGAATCTTCTCTGGCTCACAAATCTCAGGGACACCTAAACTGAACACTGGGCATGAATTGTGTGTGTGGAGACTTCTGTCCTCAGAGCAGTTCTGTCCTATTTTGACTCTCTCCAGTATTTTGGAAACATAACTCCACTTAATGATTCAGCTAGCATGGGCTCCCTTGCCCATAGTCAATTCTTGATACTTCTGTTAAGAGGTGTCTTGATACTCACCACATTGTTGTGCTTGTAGCACAAGACAGAACTATATGCTTTTTAAATCCCTTTGGCCTCAGTAGGTTCTAGCGTTATTTGTTTCCTTGGTCTTTCTAGCACACATCCAGAACATAAAATCCTTGATAACCCTTCATAGAAGTGGGACCCTATAGCCAAACTGCTATAGTCAAACCCTATAGCCAGAGTTAGTGCTGACCACCAGACTTACCAGAAGCTAAACCTTACCTTCTTCCAGACATACAAAGTTGTGGGCACTTTGGATTTGAAGTTAATCCTTTGAGGGATATGTGACAGTTGAAGCAGTCTTTGCAAAAAAAACAATTTCCTGCCTGAGTTAGAGCAGCTTAGAGAGCTGTTAGAGAGAACTTGGAGAACAGCATACCTTTGAAGGTATACATTGCATTGTTCAATTGGCACCTGGACAAAAGAGAGAGATGGAGACTGGAAAGCTTACCATGAAAAGAAATATTGCAACAAACAAAACATACACAATGAACTCAAATTGCTGCCATGCACAGCTGATTTGTAAACATTATTTGAAATGGTTTCATCATAATATTTCATGTAATGCCATCAAAGGAAGGAGAGATCACAAGTTCCTTAAGAAATGATAGGGTGTATGCAATGGAACAAAAGACTCCGGCTGCATTCTCAATAAACCAAATATATGTTATCAGACCTTGCTGTACAAAACAGCTGTACATTCTGCTTTATCTGCTCTGTTCCAGATACTGTTATGATTTTCAACTTCATCCTTGTGCAGTATGTTCTTAACAATTATCCACAAAAAAAACAAACTCTGTGCAACTGTTCTATAGTAGACGCCAACAGCAGTAGTACTTTTATAATACACTTTGGGACCTTAATATTGTTTATATTGTAATAGTCTTTATTAACACACACACACACACACACACGCAGAAAGTCTACTGGTGATAAGTTATTCTGCTTATCAAATTCACTCCCCAAACACCTTTATGTTTGGTAGATGCTAGAGAGACAAGCTTTTACTAACTAACAGCTTATTAGATCTACAATAAAAATACAACAAAAGCCCCTATTTTTCTGAACAAACATCTCTTTCACATTGTCTGCATCTCTTTTGCGTTGTTTATAGCTAAGGCATTTTGGATTGGATGGGTGTGTTGCTATGAGAGCAATTGGCAACTGGTATTGCTCGATAATATCACAGGTGTTAAAATAAAACAGATTGTGCTTTTCTGTAGCTCAGCTGAACAGTGGAGGAAGAAACTAAGATCCCCTTGCCACACCCTTGCCAACATGGCTGGATCTTGGGTCTGACTGTCTTATAGACCACATATTTCAGATCTTAGGATAGTGGCCACTGCAAACAAAGGGGTGGGTTACCTGGAACATGGCAGTGAAAAGCTTTACCCTTCTCCCTCCTTGCCTACCTCCAAACTAAGTTAGCTGTCCAGACACAAAGGAGGGAGGCAGTTGCATTTTTTTTTTTT
>NW_017728995.1:15152674-15165380 GCF_001723915.1 Gavialis gangeticus
GGGGGGTTTGTTTTTTTTTTTTTTTTTTTTTTTTTTTTTTTTTTTTTTTTTTTTTTTTTTTAGGGCTGCAGTCATTCAGAGCCAGACTTTTAAAGATATTTGGGCATCTGAAGGCCCCTCTACATGTGCAGGTAAATGTGTGATAGGATTTAATCAGTGATCTACACAGTCACACCTCCTGCCATGCCACACGTTTATGCCACACTGTGGGATTGTGACTCAGATCCCGTCACTCCTTCAGGTCAGTGCTGGGAGACCCTGATCCCAGGTTCCCCCTGTACTAGCAAGAAGCAAGTACTCACAGTTGGGAGGCCCTTCGCCTGACATGGATCCCAGCCACAGAAATGTACCATGGACTCCTGCGGCTGGGAGCCCCGTCAGGTGATCTGGGCTCCCAGCCACATGAGCATCAGGTGCAGTTTCCTGGTCGTGGGAATGCACCTGTGAGGTGAGGAGGCTCCCAGCCACAGAGGCATGTGCTTCTGCAAATGGGAGCCAACATCAGTTGGGAGCTCACAGGCTTAGGGGTGCACATAGCCCCCCTCCCCAACTGGGAGCTCTGATCAACTGGTGGTGCTCCCAGCCATAGGGGCCCTTGGCCACACGTTCAATTAATGTCATGCTAGGAAGCAGCTACAAAGTTATAACACTAACTTTGTAGCTCATTCTTCTTTTTAGCATGTGATTAAGGGTGCCTATACACAAGCAGGGAGGCTGCTCCAACATGCTGCAATTACAGCCCATCAAAGCAGACACTATTAATTGAGTCTGCTGAACTGTGGTAATTACTGCATTCCAGCAGCCTCCAGCATCTCGCGTATCAGCATCCCCATACTTCAAAATGGTGACGGGGTGTTTTATCTAAAATTCATTTGACAAGCTTTAGATAAATGCCCCACCATCTTTTTGAAATGAGGGGACGCCGATACACAAGACACTCCAGGTGCTTTAATTAGAGAGGCCCTCGGAGCTGCTCTAATTAAAACGCCTCTCCCCCCACCATTCCTGGAGCATGTGTATAAATGCCTTAATTGAATGAACATGTGGTTGAGTGACCACTTACAATGCAATTAACTGGTTAATCATGCTGTAAGTGTAACGTGAAGATGGGGCCTAAAATGTGCCCTGTTGGATTTTAAAAAGCACCACCACACCCAACTCCCATCGATTTCATTAATTCAGTCAGTTACATCTTTAGATGACATGATGAATTTAAGAATACAGCCCAAACTTTCTCCCAAGAACAGAAGGGAGCAGCAAAAGGAAAATTATATTGCTTCTTGCTTGAGTCTGAGCATAAATGCTCAGTCATACTGTAACAGTCTTTAAAATCATCTATTAGTTAATTCTGACAAGTAGGAGTCCTTGCTGAATGCAACCTTCAGTCAGACACTCCACAACAAAGATCATCTTGCCCTGCTTCTCACAGCCCTGAGTATGAATGAAATGTGACTCACTGGTTCTTTCTTTTAGGAAAGGGAGTTGATTTTTTTCATTTGTTCTAAACATGTTTTCATTTGGGCTTTTTGACACTAACAAATGTGCTGCAATATATTTGGACACACACAGTATACAGGGAGTTTCTGCTTTTACATATGAAAGGTAAACAGAACTATAGCATAATTTTAAAGATTTTCCTTTCCAGGGTTATTTATATTGAAGACAATCATATTTATTTATGCAAAATGAAAGAAGATGCAAAAAATATGGACACTTGCAGGCTCACATGCATACCAATATGCATGCAAAGTAGGCTCCAGATGAGCCAGGATTTGATTCTTAAGAAATCAGGCACATAAATAAAACATCATTGCAGGGCTGGATTCTCCTGGTATATATCTGAACGTGATAAAATAAACATTTTGATTTTCACTTTGACACTGATATGACTCGACCCTGTAATGTCCTGTTCAAAAGGCCTGACATTTTTCATAGTATAAATCACATTTTAATATAGAGATTATTATTGGGGCACTTTCCATCTGTTCAGAACCACACAGATCACCTTTACTGCATCTTATGATTAATAGCATCCCTAATGCAATTACAGAAATGTAGGATTAGCACTTTGAGGAAAATATTTAAGGCGCTTCTACACATGCTCCAGAAGCTGCTCTAATTAAAGTGCTGCAGCATCTCATGTATTAGCATCCCCACACTTCTAAATGGCAGTGCAGACACTTGAATTAATGCTTGTTCAATGAGCTTTAGTTCAAGTGCCCCTGCCACCATTTTTAAGCATGAGGATCAGAGGCAACTGGTGCCTCCTGAGTCTGGGGGAACAATTTGTGGGCGGGCCTGAGGGCAGGCCAAAAGCCCCATATCCACTCCTATACTTTGTGCTGTAGCTTAGTGCCTACCCCCCCAAAAAACGCCGCCAGTCCACACAGCAAAAAAACTGCCCTGTCCTGAGTGGTGCTGAGTCAGGGGCCAATCTCAGGGTGAGCACGTGCCTCCCCCCCACATTCCCCCTTTACCAGTTGCCTGCAATGGGGATGCTGATACACAAGATGCAGGAGGCTGCTGGAATGCAGCAATTACCAGGCACCAGCAAACTTGATTAACCAAGTCTGCTGATACACTGGAATTCCAGCACATTGGAACTGCTGCTGCCCTTGCATATAGGTGCCCTTAATATCTTTAATTTGTCTCAGTGCAAGTCAGCAGTTAAAAGTAAGTATCAGGAGACAGAAACATGTTATCTGACAGATCTACATGGAAAAAACCAAAAAGTTCTCCACAGATTATCATTCTGGAGATCAATTCTGTTGACCTCCACAGATTATCATTCTGTTTTATTCTGCTGTCAGTCTCTTTAGGGCTAGGGATGGAAATTAGTCACAAGCCAGTAAAAAAAGTGATCATACACCAGTTCACTTCTGTACCACAACAGAAGTTCAATGCAAATAAACTGCTATCAAAATGGCCACAACCAGTTTAAGATAAACCTGGAGGGATATAATATCATACTTAACTGATTTAGGTTAAATTGGCTTATTGACCTTCTGTTCCAAATCCCCTCTAGATTCAAGTTAAATTACAGTCCCCCAACATCCCAGGATCCTTTGCACCTCCCTTGCAAACACCTCGCAGGGTGGGTGGAGTTAGTCTTGCCCCAAACTGTCTGCTTCAGCCTAGCAGGGAGGCGTACTCTAGCACTGTCCCCCCCACTTCCCCCCAGCTTCTGGCTAGGCCTCTTCCAGCATGTGGCTACATTTCTGGAATCAAAGAAGTGAATGTCTGTTCACCTGCTTATTGGTTCAATCTATGCAGGCTAGACTAACCTATGAAGATTGAAACAGTTCAGCCTTAGGCTTTTTGACTGTCTGTACTTAGCCCAGGTGTCAACCTATTTTTTCCTTCTACAATGACATAAGGCAACATTTTGAGAGCCTGTGAAGTCACTGCACAGCCTTTTGTACCAAAGCTTCACTGACTATGATTCTATGACAGCATTTTAGCGTGCCCAAAAGTGGGTAGGGTATGAGTTTGAGAGCTTACTGGCAATTCCTCTTATGGAGCAGGTGTGCATAAGCACCCTGCAGCAATTCACAGTCAGGGGAGATGGCTTTCTCGAGTGCCCTGTGATAAGAATTTGGCACTTCATTGCAGTGTAAGATAAGATATGAAAATATTGTCTTTAAAGTGTACGTCCTTCACTGAAAAATCTAATAATCCTTAGCTCATTTCAGTAAAGAAGCAAGCCCTTAACTTTCACTTGACTTCATACAGTAGTTCAGGAAATACATATTCCTACAGACAATATGTTAAATTACAATGAAAACATCCAAAAGTAATTAACAGAAAATCACACCTCTGATTCTATTGCATAATTACTTGTAGATAATATTTACCCTGTGGTTAAATGGTCATATAGGGGAATTAAATGGTCACAAACTCTTGGAAGACCATTTTAGGCTGGGCATAAGGAAAAACTTCTTTACTGTCCAAGTCCCCAGCACCTGGAATAAACTCCCCACAGAGGTGGTGCAAGCACTTACTCTGGACACTTTCCAGAAACACTTGGATGCCTATATTGCTGGGATCATTTGACCTCAGTTGACTGCCTGCCCCTTGGGCAGGGGACTCAACCCAATGATCTTGTAAGGTCCTTTCCAGCCCTAATGTCTATGAAATCTATAATAAAATACTACAGAAAGGGCATATGCCCTTAATGCACAGCTATAACCTGCAGAGCTTATTGCTCCGCAGTGTATTGTTCTCAGGAAGCTCCCAGATCCACGGTTTATACTTATGGCCAGACCACAGCACATCGAGCCGGGTTGCAGCAGCATCAGCTGGCAGGGGTCCCGTGAAGGTCAGCCTGCCAGCCCAGGGCTGCTCCAACTGGACTCATTGTACTGCAGGGGCTGCCTGGGGAACAAGGGTGCTTCAGTGCTGGGCTAGCCACCTGCACTGAAGCACCCTTGTGCCCCAGCAAGCTGGTATCTATGCTTGTACTGCTGCACAGAAAAAAAAACTCTGCAGCAGGGTAGTACTTGTATTTAGCAGGGTGGTATACTTGTATTTACAAGTACTAGCTTGCTATGGAGTTTATTAGTTTCATGCACCCTAGTGGGGGTGCATGTGTAGACACTGAGACATTTACTGCACAGTTAATTAGGCGACTGCACAATAAACATCCCGTGCAGATGTGCCCAAAAGGTAGTTAGTTGCTCCTCATAGTATAGTTTTAAACTGAGAAAAGAAAAATGCTATCTAAAATATACTTGTATTTATTTTATGTAAAACACTTTCATATACTGCAGTCAGGAGCATTTTCATTTATCTTTATTTGTGGGGTGTCTTGCCCTATTAAAATATGAAATATTAATATTTTACTACTGCAGTAATATGGTCTATTTCTTTTGAGATGGGAATGCATAAATATTTAAGTTGCCTCACATTTATTACAGGTTTACTTTTATCATACATATAAAAAGCTTTTAATATACGACTTTTGGATTTCTCCAGACTGCAGGGTTATTATTTGCATAACTGTGTTTTGATATAGAACAGTCTACATTTGCACTTGCAAACCTTTCTAGAACTTGTATAAAATGAATAATAGAGGTGTATGCTTGACCTGTTGAACCACAGAGGATTTAGATGATATGACGGCTTGCCTTTTTGTGCAGGTTCTCTAGAACTCAGCGAGGAATGCACTGAAACAATTTACTTTGTTCCTCACTTGCAACACCTGTGAAACTTACAACTTATATACATATGCCACAAAGCTTCCTGTAAGCTTTTGTCAGAGAATTGAAGCTTGTTTATTAAAACCGTCTATTAATATGGTTTTCACTTTAGAAATGTAAAATATCATTGTCATATTTTCATTAAGGCCTGTATACAAAGCAATTAAGGTAAAAATGGGAAATGGGTCTAGTGCAACATGTACCTCTGAGAAAGCAGATTCAAAGCTGAAAAGAAATGAGGCATTGAAAACAGTTCTGAAACACTCTAAGATCCCAACAGAAACAAAACTGATTATTTATTCAAATGTGCGTGTACTATTTGATAGTTCTAGACAAATTTCAGCCGACACTTTGGTTTTATACCGTTTTTGCATGTTTGTGGACATGTAGATGCATATAACAGCAGATTTGTGTGGTACTTCTGAAAATTTAAGTAAAGTAATCCTCCTCCCCGACTTTTTTGGAGATTCCTTGGAGGGAATTGTTTTAAAATCTCATTTCCCATTTCTTGAAAATAGTAAGCCTGTTGTGCAATAGCAGAGCATGGCTACATTATACATGAATGCTGAGGTGAAACAGATTGTGATGTTTGTTCAATTTATATTAATTAAAGCTTTTATGAAAAGTTTAAATGTATTAGCACCTTACACAGGTAGTAAACATCATTCATATATGCAAGACAAACATATTTGTCTAAGGCAGTTTGAAGCACTTATGCCTGATGGGGAAACAGTTGCTCTACAGTAGAGAACTACCTTGTGGGTTTCCCAGGACAGCCAGGATACAAGCCATCACTGTCAAAATAACTTCCCTCCTGTGTGGCTGGTCATTGGTGGTTTAACAAAGATTGCCTTTCCTTGACAAATGATGACTATTCAAGCTGTGATTTATTTTCTCTTCATTTTCTTTCTTAGGTGGCTCTATTCTTGGGGCCATAATCTTGATCAGTTTTCTAGCCAGCCTAGTTATGTATCTTTTCTGGAGATTGAAAATATTTATTTTAACCTCTTCTTTGTGTTGCTAGGAGAATCAGGCAAAAGAAAAAATGGTGAAATTCCCTTAAAGAAAATTGCCATATGTAGTGGCTGTCATAATTTTCTCTGTTTGCTGATAGATGTAATTACCAGTCCCAAATAACCAGTGCTAATCCACCACAAAAAGGTAGATAACAACTCCCAGTATCTGTACTAAGCTCTTTGAGATTGACAGATGTATCTACTTAGTGATACATAGCAGGGAACAAAACCCAATGTCCCAAGCACCTTAGTAAAGCCTATGATATTATAATCCAATTATTCTTTTTCTCTCATACAAAAATGTTGTTAATGGCACAGGTAATTATCAATCTGGCTACGTATTACAGGTCTGAAATTTAGCTGAGACACTGAGGACAGAACAGGGGAACTGCAGAACTAATTATTGCATTTTGTAGTAAAACTCCTTGTCATGGTTGTGACAGACCCACAGAAGGACCTGGAACACAGACACTGCTCTGAGCATTACATCAAAACAGGCCTATTTTCTTTTCTTTCCCAACCACATGAGGACTAGACATCCTAGGATTATCTTTGCTTAGAGATATCACCTCTGGGCACATATACACATGCAATTAACTTGCCTGAATTTTCTGCGCAGACAATTCAGGAGCTTTAAACTACACCTGGGCATGTGTGTGAATGTATGCCTGCATTGGCAGCAAATTTGCTTCTGACGGGAGTTCAATCCAGGGCTGCTCCTTCCCCCCTGCCCTGTTCAGCCCTACAGCAGCCGCCAGGGGGAGCTCCAGGCTCTGAAGCCATCTTCCCCAGGTCCCAGCACTGCTCAGCTCTCCCCTCTGCCTGCCAATGGCCAGGAGCCAGGGCATGGGCTGAGATCCCCCAGGTCCTGGCACTGCTCAGCTCTCATTCCCCCCTACCATGGGACAGGAGCCAGGGCATGGGCTGGGGGATCCCAGCTCATCACGGTCTTCCCTCCAACCAAATGTCTTGAAAGGCAGAGGGACCCCAAGTCTGAAGGACAGCGCTCACCAAGAACCTTCCCCAGCGCCTGAAGCAGGGCCTGAGGCTGCTGAGTTGGAGGATGCCTCCTTACCTTACCTTTCTTGACGACAGATGTTCCACTAAGCTCATCCTGGCCTCCTCCACCACCTGCAAGCAAAGTGAAGAGAGAGATCAGGGTGCAGCTGCCACTCGACCATGGAGCATCAGCCCAAACCAGCACTGCCAAGTCAGGCTGTGATCCCAAGCTCTTCCCAGCTGGCAGCTGTTCCCTGCTCTAGGACAGCTGCCCCACCAATCCCCGGAGCTCAGGATTTAACCAGGCAGCAGCTGTGGCCCCCTGCTGCCTGGGCTGACCAGGAGCAAATTGCTCCTGGTTAGCATCTACACATGTGCTACAGCACATTAAACTAATGCACTGTTTCCTAGCACTTGCCTCTATCAGTACTAGCAAACAGAACAGTAGACTAATCTAATGTGCAGTACATCAAATCTTGCAGACCTATGGAACAGGCTGGGTATAGGATCAGAACGCACCATCTGAAGTACTATCTATACTCTTCTGGAGCACAGAGAGTACAAACTCAGTACATCCCAGACTTTCCCAGTGATGATGGCCACTGCTGTATAGTCCATATGGCACAGCCTGGCCTGTAAAACTTTATGCATTCCTCAGGAAGAAGGCACTATAGAGTATATTTATTCTACAGGGACTGCAGAATGCCCTAGCTAGGGTGACACTGGCTACCTCAGATACTAACGGCATAAAATTCTGTGTGGGCTGCAAAATCCGCCTGAGAATCTGATTAAATATTTGGGTGGGTTTTGTAGTTTGCACCAAGCTCTGTGCTGCCATAGCTACACAGCTAGTGGTACCCAAGCCAATTAGTTTAAAGCTAAGAAGGTGTATTTACAGAAGCATCAGTTGTTCCAGTTTAGACATAATCTTGGACATATAAGAGATACTATAGCAAGAGGCACCATAGAAACCCTTAGTACAGAGATACCCATATTTCCTGTGTTGCTGTTATAGTGATTATCATGTTCTGTTTCCTTCTAAATCAAGTCCAAGTGTGACTGAACACAGACAGGCACATCTGAAAAAATGAAACATTTCACTCATATTGTTATCATGATGCTGCCATGTTAGCGGGTATGCCTGGCTTTATTTCAGAAGTTCATGTAAACAGCCCTGAAGAGTGCAGCGTGCCCATGCTGTCCCGATCCATCTGTGCACTCCAAAACAATCCAAGAACCCTCTCTCACAAGGCACCTAATTATGACCAGACTTCCAACTTATCTCTAGGGTATTACTGAAAGGTAGAAAGGTAGACTCTTTACAATCCTAAAAGCCAGTATTGGAAACCACACTTATCTTGGTGGCAGAGACTCCTCCAAGTTCCTTCTGGAAGAAAAGAAAAGGTTAATAAAAAGCTAAGATTGTCCCAAAATGGAATTGCTTCCATTGTCTAGCAGAACTCACACCCCACAGCACTACAAACCCTCGCACTAGAGAAGGTGCTACTAATACACCGGTGCAATTAAAACACAACAAGCCCTGTGGCAAGTTGGAAGTGGTAGGAGTGCTAATAGATTCCTGTCTCCAGAGGTGTATACCAACAGATGGGAGAACTGTTGGCTCAAAACTACCAGGATTATAGTTGCTTATTTTTATTAATCACTGAACACAGTTTTGTGCTGGTGCCAGCATAATCATCGGACATCATAATATTCATCTGGACTAAACGTCATCATTTTAATATTCTGAGTGAGCCTTTGAGGTCTGTAAAATGTATTGCTAGGTTCCTGGCTATAGACATGAAAGAATCTCACTCCTCTTTTCCTTCCTTCCTCTTTTATCTTACAGAAATAACCTTAAAAATATCAACTAACCACCAGGGCAAAACAGAATGATGCCTGTAAATTCTGTAGCATCTTATTGATGGTTCTACTTGCAGCTGCCCAAGGCTGGCCTAGCAGGACAATGAAATCCATGGCCACATTTCCCTCATTTCCTCCAATTCACATTCTGTTGGATTGAATGCTGCTCAGGCTGCCAAAAGTGCTAAAACTCTCACAGATTCTCTCAAAGCTGCCAGTCAGCAAAGCTGAAGATTCTTTCTTTGCAAGAGTTAACCATGATGAAAAACTCAATAATAGAGTTGGGGGTTTTTGCCACTATTGAAGGTAAGAAACAGAAATGAAGTTGAGAGAGGAATATTAGAGAGTAAGCCAGTTTATTTTTAAATAATTTTTTAGCTGAATTTCACTGTGGTGTAAATCTGTGAACTTGATGGTGAATTTTGTCTGTGTTCTTTTACTTGGGATCTTAATCATGAAATATATATACATACATCTCCTAACCTATAATATGATCAAGATAATTATTAGAAAGATTTCTAATAGTAATCTATAGTCACAGTAATAGTGGCATGTATATATTTATATATGACCATGATCATATGACCATAATCTAATAATGAGATCTAATAGTGATATATATTGAGAATACTATTCTAAATCTTTCTAACAATTACCTTGATCACATAGCTTAGAATGAGTACATATATTTGAAAATCACAACAAATATTAAATAAAATGTGAAACATTTCAATAAAAATATCATTTCATTCAAACAAGTTCCAATTAGAATAAGATATAGATATAGATGTAGATATCTACATAAGATATACATATAGATGTAGATATTCTAAATCTATCTATATATGTATATATATTCTAAATATATCAACATGAAATGTACCAAAAATAGAATAATGCACCTAAATTTCTATTCCACTGTTTGACTCTAGATGTGACCAGATATGAAGCATCAGTCACTTGCCTTAGTCAAAAAAAATCAGTCCGAGGAAGTTTTACAAAGTTAAATCTATGTTCCAGGTTTTGCCCATATAGCAAATGGTTCAAATCAGAAACACAATTGCAATAATTTTTCTGATCCCTTGGAATGTTTCTTGCTTGGAAGATATATGACCTAGATTCCAAGTCAACGCTAATCTGAACAGCTGTACCCCTGGATAGGTTTTGCAAAACCCAAGTTCCACGAGAGCAGCAATAAAATTCAAACTTTTATTCTAGAAATCCTATAACAGGCTGGCCTCACAGTTAATCAGCAAACCGCGCAAAAGTGGAACTAATCCTATGGAGGACTAAAAATTATCTTCAGCCTAATCTTGCAAGTTGCTGCTGAATTGCCTCAGCTCCCACTACAGTCAGTTGGAGCTGTTGCCTCAGTATCATTTAGGATTAGAAAAGCTCCATGGTCAAAATTCAGAACTAATCATGAGATTGCACGAAAAATTACCCAGAGAATTAAAATTGAAATGGCTCCTGTTAAACCCTCCAGTTAACAAGGGAGGAAAGGTGCTTTGCTGTCAGGAACCTTTGTGTTTTATGGTGGTTGGGTTCATTTGATGTACACTTCTGTTCAAATGATTTTAGTTCTGTCATCATCAATCTGAGTTCTTCAATACAGTCGGTAGGCAATGATGACTTTATCAGACCTCTTGGCCAGTTTGATACTTCCAGCTGTGTTCTTCCTTTCTGAAGCAATTAAGGGATTCAGCAGTGCTATTCCCAAGTATGAGATAGCAAGAAGTCACACAGATCTAAATCACTACGTTTCTTAGGTTGCATTTCAGTCCTGTAACTTTGATAATGCTGCCACCATGAGTTTTGAAGACATAAATGGCATGCTGACAGCTGTTGTCAGTGAGGACAATGAAAATTGGCAGATTTAGCCAAGTATGAAGCATGACAAATTGTAGCAAAGCAAAAGGAAGGCAGTGCTCCACTCAATTCAGAAGTGAGCTGACATTTGCTAGAAAACTTATGGGAATTCATCAGACAGTCTACAAGACATGCTAAATGTTACTTGCATTACAACAAAGCATAAGTTACTGGCTGCAAATCATTTGCTTTTAATGAAGATTTTTTGAGAAAAAGAATTCCATAGGAATCCATTAGAAGATAGAAACTGAGGCTGTGGTGTGCCTTAGTCACATATTATACATATAACAATACTCAGTAGATCACATAGCAAATTCCCTATCCTATTTCAGATATACACTCTGCTTTGAGTTCTGTTTGTATCATAGGGATAATTTTCCTTCTCTTTTCAATGAGCAAATGATAAGTGTGATTCTCAAAAACTGGCTAATTTTATGCAGCAAAAGTACCTACATATACTGTTGTTTGTTCCCTTACTGCTGCACTAACCTATTCACTGCTTGCCGTTGCTGAAAGACTATTCATTTTACAGAGCATATGTATATGAAACTGAATTGTGGCCTAATTTTTATTAGACTCATCTGTAGCCCGTATTCATTTCACAGCCATAGCATTTTCTTGTAGGTTCTTCAGTTTTCTTATTAAGCAGCTTTTTTTCACACTAATTTTGTCCTTTAATCCTTCAAAATTATTGGTTCCATTTATGTTACAGTCTGACAAAACTTTAGCCTGATCTTCATATATTAAATAAGTATTATCACATATTTAAACAGCGCCTTTCAAGTTGCCAAAAAAGCACCATTTAATCTGCCACTGAAATACTGCCACCCCTTGGATGAAATGCAGAAGCTTTTCTTTAGACTGAAATTGGACAATAGTATTTATAAGTGAAATTGCAGGTTAAGTGTTTGTGAGTAGATTACAGCCAGGACAGAAGAACCTAATGGTCTGTACAGGAGAGCCAAACATCCCAAAACTGGATTTTCTTAAAAAATGATTTCACTTGTATCAAACACAACAAAATATGTCTGAGTACTTTACAGATCAAACATTGACATTACTGTAATCATCTACCAGAAAATGTGTTCACTGTCTCATAGATCAAAGTTCTGCCTACAACATCAGACCTAGTCCTACAGAAGATGAAAATGAGCTTTACGTTTGTTTGAACTTAGGCACTTCTAGCTTTGGATCTCTTATGCTCTCGACCATTTTGCATATACATGGAGAGCCTGACAATACACGCACTGAACTCAATAGCAGTTCCCTTTGATCCCATAGTGAAGGAAGTAGATTATCCACACTAAAAATCAGTGAGCGCTAATGATCCTGAAAATTGTCAAGGGAATTTAAATGACTCTAAAGGGTCAAAGTCTTGGCTATATCTCTCATCCAAAAGCCACTTCATGAAAAATTGCATGCCAAACCCACTTTAAACTGTAGTTTCATTCAATATAATTGAAGCAGAGATGTATCAGACAGGTAGGGAGAAATTCGTTTACTAAAATGGTTTGCTAGCTTAGTGAAAGACTGCAGCTTTAAACCTTCCCGTGTTAGAAAAGTAACAGAAAGAGCTGTTATCAGAGAAATGCCACCTGGCACAGGAGTGCGCTGCCGGTTGCCACACACCAGTACCAGTCCAAACCCATGTTCCACCTTCACTGCAGCTTTTTGGGACAGTCCAGCACTACAATCTCTGCTGGACTGGCTGGTCCTTGTAAGAGCTAGAATGAAGACTGTTGCTGCCCCTTGTAAATGCTG
>NW_017728995.1:15170380-15181090 GCF_001723915.1 Gavialis gangeticus
TGGACTGGCTGGGCCTTGTAAGAGCTAGAATGAAGACTGTTGCTGCCCCTTGTAAATGCTGATGTGGGAAGACTGCCAGTTCCTTTCATAATATCTTGTCGTTTATAAGTGCACATACATGGAAAAGAAGCGTGTCCTTGTGGACAGCACACGGTGCTGGGTTCCAAAAGATCTGGCTTAAGTTCTGGGGGGTTTCACACACACTCTCTACTTTTTTTTTTTTTTTTTTAATAGGTCACTCAGCCTGTTTGTGCCTTCAGCTGCCATTCTGTAAAATAGCAACACACAGTATTTGGTTTATTTTGCCTTCAAACCTTTACAATGGGGTCTTTTTCTCCCATATTGATACAGTGCAGGGGTGTCAAAGATACAGTAGATATAGAGCCCTATCATCTCATAGCAGATCCAAGGCAGCATGTGGGTGCACCAGATAGCAGGGGCTGCATGCAGTGCATAGGGCTCTAGCATGCATCAGCTCCATGCTGGATCCAGCGTGCATCAAGGAATAGCTGGAACAGGAGCTACCTGCAGCACAACCCTGAAGAGGTGGAATGACCATCACATGCAGCAGAGTGCCAAAGCAGCTGTTGTGTGAAGCACAACCCTGAAGCAGCAGCCACATGCAATAGCCCCGGGATGGCCAGCGCAAGACCATACCACACCCAGAGCTCATTCCAGGACATGCTCTAGATCCAGCATATGGGTCCAGAGCAGATCCAGTATGTGGATCCAGCTATGGGTCCACATACCAGCCCTGAGTTTTACACCCTGGTATAGTGTCTTACACAATGAAGCCCTGTTCTTGGCCAAGTCCTTGGTTGAGTCCCAACACCCAGTCCTACTCAGTACTAATACTACTCAGTACGCTGAATTAAATACTACTATATTGTCACCCTCTGGCAGATGGCCCACAGAGATTAGAGACTGACCTATTACTTCAATTAGTTGTAGAAACTGAGGTGATAAAGATCCTTTACTTTTGGAGATGAAAGACTATTTTTTCTAGTTTTAAATTTCCAAACTGTGTGCGTGTGTGCTCACACGCATGTTAAAGAGGGTGAGTTGGAGCAAATGCCCGTTGCCAAAATCCTTAGCTTCTCTTTGCATCCCTTTATCCCTTACTTACTACTTAGCTCACAAAACAAGAGGTTTGCATGCTGCACCCAAAATTGCCACGTCCAGAGACCCTTTTTCCTTCAGAACCATTTCAACAGTGTACACCTTGTCCATAGATAATCCAAAAAAGTGTGCCACCCACAAATATCCTTAAATGTTAAAAATTGGAGCTGCTGAATTAAACCTGAGGGGTGATTCAGTCTGTTCTACTCCTGGGCCTATCCACAACAAAAAGGGCCAATTACAGCAGGCAAAGAAATGCCATATTTAATTAGATGTGATGCTTTCCTGAACTAAGCAAGTGACCCCTAACAACTCAAGTGAGAGAAACACATATTATTGCAACCAAGAATCTAGGTAAGAAGCTCAGCTTCTAACTTACAGGCCTATCCCTTCTTATTAGTGAAACATTCATATATAATTAGCTCCAGAAAAAAAGTTCAGAACAAAAAAAAGTTTTTTCCTTACTTAATTTAAATATTTAAAATAAATTATTAAGGACAATTTTTTTTCACTCAGGTGCCTAATATCAGCTGGCTGAATTATGACATAGGCACCTACATAAGCGGTCACATTTATAGAGTCCAGTGAGCACCTGCCATGGGTACAAAGGAAGAAACCAGAAGCACCTATATTTTAACCTTTTGGCCCAGTTCATCACTCATTTTGATCATATGTTAATCCAAGTTATCAAAATGCACTCCACTCTGCTTGTTAAATGTCTGTGTGTTTATGGTTTGAATAGCACCATAATTCATTCTGTAGCTCTCAATCTAGGTGCAAATTCACCATGCTCCAGATAGACCATAAAACACCTAGATCAGACGAGATCCTGGTCATGCCAAGGAATGTTTAATCCAGACTGGGGCATATATTCATGCAAACAGCTTCTGAGCTGAAGGTACCTGCCAAGAGCATGTAAATAGATACAGACTGCAGGAATATATAATGTTCAAAGGTATGTGCAAATACCAACCGGCAATACTAAAAGCCTTCCTGAAGCAGCAAGGGCTTGTTAGAAGATCATTCCCTTGAAGATAAACTTATGAAGGATAGCACGTCTGGGAGTAAAGTGACAGCCAGCTGCAAGCTTTCGATTCTGACAAGTGGCTCATGTTCTGTAATGGGGGAAAATGTAAAGTAATGAGGATTGGGGCAAAGGCTGGAGTAGGGCTTTCCTAAGGATCAGAGGCTTTTGCAAGCGGAAACAAAGTGTTTACAAGCTTCTCCAAATGGAAGTACGAATTTCCATCTCTTACAGCTAGAATCAAACACAGCAGCAGAAATGCATTTGGTCTCAAGGGATGCTCCCAATCACATGCTTCCTTTCTCATGATTTCTGTCCTCTAACACCATAATAAGCAGCAGCCTGATAATCTTCTTGCTTCATTCAAATACAGTCACAGAAAGCAAAACTTGAATTGCTTAATAAAATAAACACAGACAGCTGTACCATTTCTGGTGATGTAAGATATCCCAAAGAAGCATTGAGGTGCACAAGGTGCACGTACATGGAACACGGGCACCTAATTGCAAAAGAGTGATCCCAGAAAACTTGCCTGATGGCTTGGGCACCTGGAAGTCTGTTGGTATGCGATTTTTTACATATAAAGTTACTTAGGTACCTACAGTTCTGGTACTGTGCGCATCAAAAAACATTGTCATCTTGGCTGACTAGAGTAGTTTTGTGTCCGTCTCTCAGCTAAAGCCATTTGGGATTCACAGCCTGGCATCTTTGTGCCTAAGTCTCTGGAGGGGGTCAAGCCAATAGCCATACTCAGAGCATGTCCAGCCTCCACAGATACAAAGCACAGCAGCTACAGCCACTGTCATTAAAGATATAATGATAGCAACATCCTGTTACAAAGCAACCCAATTGTACGGGCACTTGCCTGAGAAATAGCCCAATGATCAGTTCCTATCCCACCAATTGGTGTCTAAATGGATTTAGATGCCTAAATGGGATCCTATTGCACAGAGTCTTCAAGTCTCTGAAAATTTATTAGTGCATCTTCTTTCATAACATGCCATCAACTTACCTTTCAGAATAATTCCCAGAAGAAGTAATGAAGAGAAAGACCTGCCCATCTTTTGTATTAACAAGCTCTCAGGGGATAGAGCAGAGTAGATTAGGATCAAATGGAGGTGGCTTGTGTCCATTTAGGCACCTAATAGGTGAAATAAGGTTTGGCCACTAGATTCTTGGCTCTCCTTAACCTTATGGAGTTCAAATTCACATCTACGATATCCCCAGAGAGTGCTGTGGAAAAGGAGAGATTAATAGGAGCACTCAACACCCCTTCTCTACATCTAAGGTCTCTGTTGGCCAAGAACATAAGACTCATGGTCCTGAGTGAGAAAGCAAGCAAGGCAGAGCAACTCTCTGTAGCCTCACACAGAGAGCTCCCCTGGATGGGGGATGTTCTTTATGTATTAAGGACCCTGATAAAACAAAATGTATAAGCAGCCCCTGAAGTAGTGAACAGTATCTAGGCTTCCTTTCTCCCAGGGAACTCCCCCCAGCACCAAGCTACAGTACTGTGTTCTCTCGTGTGCTTTTTCCTACTCTACCCCATAACTCCTGTGTTCTTAGCTACCCAGGGGCCTAGCTTCAACATCTAATGTTGAGGTTTTTCTATAAATAATTTGAAATATTGTGAAGGGCCAAGAAAGTCTTTACTTAATGTAAGGCGATGCAGACATTCAAAACTGGGCAAACAATAGTTCAACCAAGATGTTATCTGTTTTAATCATAAATATGTTTCCACAGAGTTCATCCTTTATTTTCTTTCCACCAATATTTAGAATCATAGAAAAAGAGGGTTGGAAGGGACCTCAAGAGGTCATCTAGTCCAACCCCCTGCTCAAAGCAGGACCATCCCCCAACTAGATCATTCCAGCCAAGGCTTTGTCAAGCCAAATCTTAAAAAACCTCCAATGATGGAGATTCCACCATCTTTCTGGGTAACCTATTCCAGTGCTTCACCACCCTTCTAGTGAGTAATTTTTTCCTAATATCCAACTTAAACCTCCCTGGCTGCAACTTGAGACCATTGCTCCTTGTTCTGGCATCTGTCACTACTGAGAACAATCCAGCTCCATCCTCTTTTGAACCACCCTCCAGATAGTTAAAGGCTGCTACCAAATCCCCTCTCAGTCTTCTCTTCTGCCGACTAAATAAGCCCAGTTTCCTCAGCATCTTCTCAGAAGCCATGTGCTCCAGCCCCTGAATCATTTTCATTGCCCTACACTGGACTCTCAATTCTCCACATCCTTTCTATATTGGAGGGCCCAAAACTGGATGCAGTACTCCAGAAGTGGCCTCATCACTGTGGAATAAAGCAGAATAATTACCTCCCTTGAGCTGCTGGCAAAGCTCCAACTAAAGTAGCCCAGGATGCTGTTAGCCAGCATATCAATCTTATTGTCCATTGCAACTCCCGGGTCCTTTTCTGCACAGCTGCTGCTTAATCAGTCAGTCTCCAGTCTGTACTGGTGCATGGGATTCTTCCACCCTAAGTGCAGGACTTAGCCCTTGTCCTTACTGAACTTCATGAGCTATTTTTTGGCCCAGTCCTTCAAATTGTCTAACTCATTCTGAATCCAAGCCCTACCTTCCAGGTATCTACTATACCCCACAGATTGGTGTCATCCACAAACTTACTGAAGGTGCAATCCATCCCATCTTCCAGATTGTTAATAAAAATATTGAACAAAACCAGTATCAGCATGACCCCTGGGCCACGGTGCAACTTAATTCCAGCTGCCAATTAGACACCGAGTCATTGATTACTACCCATTGAGCCCAACAATCCAGCCAGCTTTCTGTCCACCCTACAGTCCATTCATCCAACCCATACTTCCTCAGCTTGCTTGCAAGAATGCTGTGGGAGATGATATCAAAAGTCTTACTAGAGCCAAGGTATATTATGTCCACTGTTTTCCCTGCATCCACAAAGCCAGTTATCTCATCATAGAAGGCAACCAAGTTGGTCAGGCATGACTTGCCTCTTGAGAAGCCATGCTGACTGTTCCTAATCACCTTCTTCTCCTCCAAGTGCTTAAAAATGGATTCTTGGAAGACCTGCTCCATGGTTTTTCTGGAGACTGAGCTGAGGCTGACTGGTCTGTAGTTCCCTTGATCCTCCTCCCCTTTCTTAAAAGTGGGCAGTATATTTTCCCGCTTCCAATCATCCAGGACCTCCCTTGATCACCCTGAGTTTTCAAAGATAATGGCCAGCAGCTCTGCAATCACATCAACCAACTCCCTCAGCACCGTCAGATGCATTGCATCTGGCCCCATGGACTTGTATACATCCAGCTTTTCTAAATAGTCCCTAACAAGTTCTTTCACCACTGAGGGCTACTGGCCTTCTCCCCAAACTGTGCTCCCAGGTGCAGTAGTCTGAGAGCTGACCAGTGCCAGATTTAGGCTTAAGCTACTTAAGCTACAGCTTATTTAGCTTACCTCTAAATAAGGGGAAAAAACTGGACATTTTCGTTCTAATATGACAACAATATGCATATATATGCCTCCACAGTTATTATTCATATTGAGTTCATACATTTGTGTTGAAATAACAATTATTCATTTTAAAATGTTATGAAAATCCATTTTCGTGGATTTCATGGATTAATTTTATCATATGGGGCCTCTTAAGATGGACACAGTTTAGGGTCTCAGCATGTCAAAACCTGGCGCTGGAGCTGACCTGTGAATACTGAGGTAAAAAAAGGTATGGAGTACTTCAGCCTCTCTCTCATCATCTCTCACTAGGTTGCCTCCCCTATTCAGTAAGAAACCAACACTTCCCCTGACCTTCCTCTTGCTGCTAACATACTTGTAGAAACCCTTTTTGTTACTTTTCATGTCACTTGCTCCAATTGCACTTTGACCTTCCTGACTTCACCCCTGCATGCCCGAGCAATATTCTTATACTGCTCCCAAGTTGTTTGTCCAAGTTTCCACTTCTTGTAAGCTTCTTTTTTTTGTTTAAACTCACTGAAGAGTTCTCTGCTAAGCCAAGCTGATCACTTGCCACATTTCCTATTCTTCCTACACATTGGGATTGTTTGTTCCTGTGCCCTCAGTAGGGTTTTTTCAAAATACAACCAGCTTTTCTGGGCTTCTTTCCCCCTTAGACTGGCTCCCAGGGGATCCTGC
Organism: Gavialis gangeticus; assembly: GCF_001723915.1. Taxonomy (NCBI): domain Eukaryota; kingdom Metazoa; phylum Chordata; order Crocodylia; family Gavialidae; genus Gavialis; species Gavialis gangeticus. Next base: position 15,176,661 of record NW_017728995.1, read on the forward strand.
CAATCAGTTCCCTGAGGGAGTCAAAGTTTGCTATTCTGAAGTCCAGGGTCCATACTCTGCTGCTCTTCTTTCTTCCTTTTATCGGGATCCTGAATTCAATTATCTCATGGTCACTGCTGCCCAAGTTGCCATCCACTTCTACATCCATCACCAATTCTTCCCTGTATGTAAGTAGTAGGTCAAGAAGAACATGGCCCCTAGCTGGTCTCTCCAACACTTGCATCAGGAAGTTGTCTCCAATGCTCTCCAAAAACTTCCTGAATTGCCTGTGGACTACTGTATTGCCTTCCCAGCAGATGTCAGCATGATTGAAGTCCCTGGTAAGAACCAAGACCTGACATCTGGAAGCTTCCACTAGTTGTCTGAAGAAAGCCTCATCTACCTTATCTTCCTGGTCTGGCAGCCTATAGCAGATACTCCCCATGACATCATCCTTGTTGCTCTCCCCTCTGGCCCTAACACACAGACTCTCAACAGGCCTATCTCCAGCTTCATACTGGAGCTCTGAGCAAACATACAGCTCTTTTACATACAGCGCAAGCCAAACACCCAGGCAACCCTGAATCAGTTACCTTCCCAGAGCAGGATCTTTTGCCTGGTTCCTCTTCCCCTTCCTCCAGCTGTTCCCAGCAAATTGTTTGCAAACTGTCCTGTTTGCTTCTCTGTTAGCTTGGACCGTCTCCTTATATACCTCTCCTGGGCCTGGCCTATTCACTACTATTTGTGCAAACAGTAGTGAGTAGCAAAACATCAGTGTTTTAAGTGCTTCCATCACCTTCCAAAAATTGTTGTTGAGCTGGGAAAGGTGGTGATAAGAAGGAACCAGGAAGAGCAAAGTAAGTGATTTGAAACAGACAAAAACAGAACGTGATTTTCTTAATATTATTATAGGTATGTCCTTTTTTTAAAAAAGGAAAAGATCACCATCTCATAGCAAAGCCAGGAACCAAGCTCTTTAGCTACATCTTCATACATTGGTAAAAGCCATGTAAAAAATCTGCAAAGAAGAATCGAGCAACATCTCCAGTAAAATAAATTATGTTATGCAGGAGCAAAATCTTATACTGTAGTCTGCTTAGGGCAGAGACCTGCTTTGTAGGTTTCTAAAAACTTACACCTACTCAGATCCCATATGGATCTCAAGAAACAGAACATGAGAAGAACAGTGTAGGAGAGACAATGGGCAGGTGCTGTGGGTACAGAGATTAGATCTCACAAGATATTTGTGAACCAAGCTCAAGCAATCACACGGTTCACAAACATAAACGAGAGCTAAATTCAACCAATAAATTATTCGGTATGAATTGCTCACACAGCTTTGTACTCCTCACATACAAACACTGCAGTTACCCCAGTAGACTTTGTTCTACTATACATGAGAAAAAGAAATGTAAGATATTCAATATTTTGATGAAAGCAAGTTAAAAAGGAAATCTGAAATCCCTAATGTTGTCCTCCATATCAGAAAGAGGGGCTTTTATCTTCCTGAAAAGATTACCACAACAAAAGGAAAATATTCTGAGTCCCAATTTTTCAGGCCTTTTGAAAATATGACAGTGCAAAATAAACTTTTTTTTTTTTTTAAGTAGAAGAAAAGTCTTTGCTGCATGTTTAAATTCAGCTGCAGTTTAAGAGTGACCCACTGCCTCCTTACACTGTAATGGAATTTCTGTGGGCTGTTTATCTTTCTTTTTCTTGTTAAATGTGTGTGGCAAAGTCAAGAGTTCAAACCCACCACCACTAGGGATGTTTGGATCTTGGCTCATTTCCAAGGCATTTACAATACTCAGGTCTGGGTGTCAGCTAAGATTGTCCTTGAAACTTGGACAGGTACAGGAGGATACTTGGATTTACTACCTTGATATAATCTAGCAAATAGGACAGAGAACTGGGATCTAGAGAAATCCCAATTATACTCCAAATTCAACCTTTAAGACCCTAGAGCAAGTATCTCACTTCTGAATGCTTCTGTTCATCTTCCCAAAAACTGTGTCCCACTTAAGGGGAAAAGACTGTCTCAAAAGTATTTGCTGGCATTGTGCTGGACACAGTAGGCTCTATTGGCCAAATAAAAAGATTTTTGTATTACTTTGAATCTTGCTCTTGGAGAAAAAAAATCTAGCAATAACTAGAAGATTGGTAACTAACTCTGAAAATTATGTTTTCCTAGGCAAGAGTTTACTCCTTTCAAATATTCAATGCCTATGCTATTAAAAAGTTTGGCAGCTGAATGCCAAGCAAGGACACTGGCCATGCACATTGTTTTACGCACAAGCTGCCAAAGTAGCCATGCCAAGAACCAAAATGTGGAAAGTGTAGTTATTTCTACTGAATAGAGAGCAGTAACTAAAAGATATGCTTGCCCTAGAGGCTCGACTGTAGTGTAAAACTGAATTAACTACCATAAGCCTGTATTTCGCATTCTAGGTAGAACTGTGAATAAGGAGCATGAGCAGAGTCTAGCAGTACTTATTACCACTTTCCTCTTTTGAAGACAGAGTAGCTGAGTTCAAAGACTTAGACAACATATAAGAAAAAGAAAGAACTGGAAAGGAAAGAGCTAGAAAGATAGTAGACACATACAGTGATGAAGGATGCACTACATTGTTTCCACAAAATGCATCCAAAACTACATCAAAATCTTAAAAACAGAAACAAAAAAACCTGAGTAACTAAAAGATACACCTATGTATTGTATAACTTTGCTTTTTTGTTTTGCCTTTTCCGTTCTAGGAACACTCCAGAGCTAGAACAGGGATTTTCTGTGTGACAGGATAATTATGAAGAATGCCCTGCTTTTGTGTACTCACTCCAAGCAGCTTGAACCTTTCAGTTAGATAACAGTAAACAGATTATCTTTTTCGGTGGGCATCAGAGGCTAACCTAAATTGTGAACCTGAGGTTCACCTACCTGTAGATAGCACAGGGGCTGTTATGGCTATTGATGCAATATAAAAATTGATGAATGGGTGGGTGGATGAATTACACACATACATAATAAGGCTAAAGGAGAAGCCTGAAAACCTCTTTCCAGTAATGTAACATTTTGGTTCCAAATCCTTGCTGACACAAGTAACCCTCACCAGGAAAGTACCCAAGTCTGATTTACCAACACCAGTTTAAATACGAAATCACAATTTTGGATTGGTATTAAAATGGTATGAGGTCAGAACTGTATTAATTAACTTTAGCGAGATCATTTGGTGTGTGTAAACGATGGATTGCAGGACTGGCTTTCTTTTTCACCTTCCTCTGATGGTCCTTCACAATCAGCTGTTTCTGTATGAGAAATTCCCTGTAGAAGGGTCAAGTCTGTGAGTTTATAGGGATGCACGATACTCTTCCCTCTTTTAATGCCTTTAAACAGAGGACAAGGAAGAAATTGTGCTGGTAAACGGTGTGATAGCAGTGGAGATTTACAGGACAAGATGAGCTGAGGGTCCCAGAATTTGTAAAGCTGACTTTGCTTGATGTCTTCAATTTATCTTCTAACAGAGTTATTAATGCCTGGCTATTGTTTTTCCTATTGCCATGGTAACCGTTCAGAAGACAAAAGGAAGGAAATGAGGCACAAAGCAGATTGCTTACTATTTTGCAAGCCAACATATTGTTCAAATGCCTTTTCTGAAATGAAATAAAAATTTGGGAGGGCTTTGAGATGGGATGTAATAAAATAGAGATAGCTAGTTATTATATGGGGTCACCTTCACTGTGTAGGAGGGAGGGGAAGGGAAAGAGAAACAGTTGTGAGCTTGCTCCAAACATCAAATAAGGGGCAGCATGTTGTGGCACTGGAGATGACCTGCAGGCAGTTTGTGACGGACTGGCAGCCAACATCCCAAGCTACCCTGTGCTTTGCAAAAAGAGATACCTTGTGCTCCGCAACTGTGGCCCCTGCCACACTGGCATGGACATACGACCTGTGCACAAGCCACTGCTGCATAACCTTCCTGACCTGCTCACTGCTTCTTGCAGACATGAGAGGTAAGGAGCCCCATGGAAGTCTGCTTTCCTTCTTCATAGCTATCTACCATCTGAATGATGAGGACAAGGGAGTAAGGTACCTTCTCATACATCGATATAATTTATTTTAAAACTACAAAGAGGCCCTTTAATCTTGTAGAACTTCAGCTTTCTGGAGTCATAGAAAGTAAAACTGTCATCCACAACTGAGACATGTCCACTGAGGTCTTCACTGGGGCTGGTAGGGTCATCCTTAAAAGTAAAGAAACAAGGGAATTTTGGAAATCTGGCTCTTCCTAGGGCCAAGGGTCTGGGAAGGACCAAGGATGGGAAAGGGAAGTTTCCATACATGGGAAATATTTCATAGCATGAAGACATACCAATGTTGATAACAATTAGTGATCCACCTTCTCTTTCTCCTCCTCTGTTTTTCCTCCAATTTTTACCCACCTATTCACATAACGTTA
>NW_017728995.1:15186090-15190500 GCF_001723915.1 Gavialis gangeticus
CAAGGATGGGAAAGAGAAGTTTCCATACATGGGAAATATTTCATAGCATGAAGACATACCAATGTTGATAACAATTAGTGATCCACCTTCTCTTTCTCCTCCTCTGTTTTTCCTCCAATTTTTACCCACCTATTCACATAACGTTAAATCTAAAAGCGACGTAACTTTATGGTCAGAGCTGTTAATAAAAGCAATTATATTTCTACAGGCTACAAAAATAGACATCTGGATGTCTGGACAATTATACCACCTTAGTTGTTTCAGAGACACATGCCAATATGTTTTACTCCTATAACAGTTCTCCTTTGGAAAAAATATAAATAGTTCATTCTACTTTCCTCCCCTTTTTATACATGTTGGCGTATTATGAAAGCCATGGTAGTGCCAACTACCCTTCCTCCTTTGAACACACTGGCATGAAGAAAGCTCTAGTCCCAGATGAAGAAAATAAGACATCGCAAAAATGAAGGGAAGAATTGCTGAAGTTGAAAAATAATTAAAAAGTAACACTTCTTCCTGTGCAGAGCCATTATTTCTCCTTTCATGTTACAGTTCGTGAAGCTCTGTTGACCTTCTCAGGGACTCGTGGTATATTGCACCATCCATACGTATGATAGCTCAGAAATAGTATTACAGAGAAGATAATTGAAAGAAGTTAGGGTACATTTTTACTTCAGTAACTGCAATAGGCATAAAGAGAACCTTCTGAATTCTGCCTACTTCATGCATACTAGGCTTTGGCTTGCTTTACATCTTAGAAATTCAACAGAGAAAGCCAAAATAAAAATGACACTCTCTCAACTTTTACATTATATTTCTGTTAGATTTAAGGCTTGTCCTTTATTTTTGTGGCAGGAAAATAAAGGGATAACATTCAGAAGAATTCTCTATATTATCATGAGTATACTTGCAAGTTGGTTTTTATAGTGTTGTGCTCAATGGATGTTATGTTCCTCCCTAGGAACAGAGCACACTAAATTCTGTAACAGCAGAAACTGCTGTTTTAAATTGTTTTAAGGTCGCTGAATGGAAACCTGCTGGCTGCAAATTTCACTTAAAGTCTCATCTTGGCAATATTATGCAGTGGTGATAAAATGCATTATTTGGATCTAAGTGATGATGACTTAGAGCACATTTGGTGCTGTTTTAGTGCCGGCTGCAATAGAGATTAATAACCGTAAAGGGTTAAAACCATAAGCACACCAATCCCCAGTAGTACTGCAGTCCAGTGAGGTATACCACTAGAGAAGAGTAATATTCTTAACCACACAAATTCAATCTAAGTTTTGAGACCAGACAGTTAACTGAAACCTCATTTGCTTGTGATTTAGGAAGGAAAAATAGTCAAGATGAAAGGAGCTTCTGTCTGTAGAAAACCTTGAACTTGTTTTCTTCTGAATTAAAGTCCTTAAAAAAACAAAATTCAAGGTTCACATGATTTGATTGAGAATTTTCTATCTTCCATAGCCCCTACAAATTAGCCATGGAGGGAGGGGGATCAAAATATTTTGTGGTATGGACAAAAATCTGGGAAAAAAATAACTTTTATCAATTGAATCATTCTTTTGATAATTTTGAAATGTTTATTTTTAGTTTTGACCTTTTTTTTCATTTTCAAAACAGAAAGACCTTTCAAACTGGATTTTCTTTTCCCAAAAGGCCAAAATGAAATATTTCAACTTCAGAATAACCAGAACAGAACCATTCCCTTAAACAGTTTGTGCCTGAACAAATAACTTTTTCTGATTAAGTTTCCCATGCCCTTGAAGTACCATATTTACTCAACTACAAAATGAGGATTTTTTTCCCCAATCAACATGGGGGGGAAAAAAAGCACCTCATCTTACATTTGCATACAAAGAAACCTCATTAAACACACCGTCTATCACTAAACTGCCAAAAGCATCATGTGCTCAGAAGTGGAAACCAACTATGAAGTTAATTAAAGGCAGCCAACACTGAGCATGACAATAAAATACATGGCCCATATTAGGGAAACATGCTGATAGGAACCTTTTTTCTTATCATGTACAGCCCTAAAAAAATCTGGTGGGCATTCCCTCCACATGGAACTGGCACTGGACCTGAAGGTACTGCAATACCAGACCAGCAAATCTAACCTTGACACCTTCCCCATGGCGCCAAAAATGCTATATTTGATCTTAGCTAAAAAGGCTGAGATGCTGATGGGAACCAACCACAAGAATAGGTTAGTGCAGCCCATCTGAATAAGATCGGGCACATCTACACGAGTCCCACTATTCAGTTGATACTACGCTGTCATTTAGTGCTTGCTTTAGCTAGTACTGTGCAGTCCCAGCAGCGCACTGGCCATTTCTGACCCTACTGCACAGTAGCAACAAGCTGCTGCTCAGTAGCTCACCACTACCGCGCAATAGCAGTGACATCATGGCTAGAGCCCACTGATGCTACGTTGCCATAGCATCTCATGTAGACACATCCATCGAGTCTAATCCTCCTCAGCGCTCGTCCTTTTACGAGTCAAGGTGACCCACTACACTGAATACATTTCGACTTCCTCTTCACTCACACAGCTGAGATGTGCCTTTCTTTCCCATTTCCAATGATTTCTGTTCACCAGCCTTAAACGTCTGGGAAACATCATCAAAAGGAGGCCCAAACAGTTTACCCAGAATCCCTGTCACCCCCTCTTGCAGACGGTCAAATATGATTAGTATGGCCCCACCCTCCCTGAGGTGGAACCAGATCAGGTTGCCCTGTGCCTACTCTGCATATAAATTTTTGGACGATTCCAGGACTCATTACAACAGCACTCAATTCCAACCCTGAGTTGGAAACTAAATAGCACATGGATCCTTTGTAAGGGGTATCTGGCAAACACACACAGACTGAGCAGTGCTGAGTTATGGGGTCACCATGGCTTGAAATGCTGTCAACTCTGCTGGGGCCCAGCCCAATGAACAGTATGGTAGATTATGACTCTTTTCACTTTGTATTGATATCATAGATAGTTTGTACTGTATATAAGTACAAAAGCTCTGCTTAAAAGTACATGTAAGGTGTATTTGTGCTAAAACCTGCAGCAATTCCAAAGAAGTTAAAATGCATCAATTCTGGATGAATTAAGTCTATAGGTACTACATACAAATTACTACAGGTATGTTTATTTCAAGGTAGTGTTTTCAAATATGGTCTTCACTTATATGTGCTCAGAGAGAACAAGGTCTGACTATAAGGGGGTGGGAGAAGGGGCTTCAGGGCAAAGAAGTTGTGGGGAGGCAGAGGGCAAGGGGGCTACCTGACCCCTCCAGATTTATTCTTCCTGCTGTAGCAGTGGGAAGGGGATACATTCAAGGCAAACCTCCTATAATTAGATTCTATCCTTAGAACATTGTACCAAATGTATACATTTTCCATATATAGAATCTAATGTTTGAGCAGTCATCTTATATTCAAGAAAATATGGTAAATTTTAGCTTTGATGAGAAATGGGTGAAAACTTCTATTAATTGGTACACTTTCTGCCATTAGCTTTCACTGTTTTGAATTCTCAATTCAACTGTCTTTACTTGACACTTCTCACAGTACATCTGGCAGTGCACCAACTTCAAATGTGCCCCCTCCTTACTAAGAAGAAAGGAAGAAACCATTCAATAATACAACATCACTTCAAAACTTTAATAACCAACATGTCAGCATATTCTCAAGAAACAGTAGTTCTATAATAAGTTGGTTAGTGGCAAGTTTTCTGCTGGTTTGCATATTCTGAGATTCATATTAGACATAGTTATTAATTCTGTAGCTGGAAAGTCAAAGTAGCTATTCCCAAAGAAGGCATTCATATGTTAAGTAAACATAATATGCTGTATATTTACTTGTATTTCTGAAAGTCAGCACTAAGCACATTACAACTGTTGATTGAGTTTTAATTGCACTCTATTAAAAAATTCACAGCTGAATTATTAACCCATGAAAATAAGGGGTTATTTAACGGACATATTAGTAGTCCCCACACAACAGGGGTCCAGTGATACTCCTCACATGATTATAACTACAGTGTCGACTCACTGAAAGTTTTTGCCAGATTTAGACATGACAATTTTACATATGTGCCTAAAGCCAAGGTACAGGCATACTAGACACAATTTTTCAACATAAAAGTTATTTTAAAAAATCAAAGTGGTATTTTGCTTTTTCATGTTTTGGAATCTCTCTATATACCCATTAAAAGAAAATGGAAGGAATAGAAATGTCCACAAATAACCCACAATATAACTTGCGCACACACAAAAAAAAAAAAAAAAATCAAATGTATACTTTCGGCCTCTTATTTTCATGGGTTTATAATTCAGATGTTACTTTTTTATTTTAGATGAAGGGGATATTACAAAACAAAGAATAATAAAGGAAAAGTCTCCAAGAGAATGT
>NW_017728995.1:15195500-15196717 GCF_001723915.1 Gavialis gangeticus
AAAAAAAAAATCAAATGTATACTTTCGGCCTCTTATTTTCATGGGTTTATAATTCAGATGTTACTTTTTTATTTTAGATGAAGGGGATATTACAAAACAAAGAATAATAAAGGAAAAGTCTCCAAGAGAATGTCTCTCTCTCGAAATATACTGAAAGCAAAATGGCAGACACCTGCAGACTGCCGTAAACACAAAGCTACATGTAATAGACACAATATACTAAGGAGGAAAGACTGAGTTAAATTGCCAACTGGGTAAACACCTAGAGGTATCACACACTCCCTGTCCTTATCTATTTAAGCAATACTTCATGTAGGAGAAGGATCGAGCAGAGTATATGTCCAGTGTCACCTATAAATCGCTAATTGAATGTTAACATTTACGACTCTCTGTATTTCAGCATTGAATGGGAGACTTCACCAATCAGTGCATTAAGAGACTGCATGTCAAAAATTAATGCAATGAATAGCTGGCCAATTCCATTCTGATATCTTGGCTATAGGAAGAAATATCAATAATAGCTGCCTGTTATTATAACAGTGTTAAAATAATATAAAATATTTTACTATAATTGCCTTGTTGGTTTTTCTAGAAAACTTTCCAAAACAGTAGGGGCCATTTCTAGGTTGTAAGTATAGTAGTATAGTAACACTGCGAAAGCTGGTTGCTGTTGGCAATAGCTCTTGTCCACCTGCATTATATAAAATGTGATTTGTACTGGGAACTGTTGTTACAGTGGCCAGCTTAACTCACACTTGGATACTATAACAGTTATTGCTGGAAAACACCACCATTGCCACATGCCACTACCATTCACACGGTGAGTATGAAAAATGTTTTGGCCTTTACATTGGCTGGCACTGTCACCACTACCATATGTTTGAAGTTTGAATCTATGCCCATACATGTCCGTTATACCGCAGTTATAATCACGGACAGGCTTGCTAGGACTGTAAAGATGCATGAGCAAAATTAACACAAGTTCTCAATCAAACTTAAATATGCATGAGCAAAATTTTGCATAAAGCCCCATGACAGTCCCCTGAATTTCCCCCTCTCTATGTCTGTTGATGTGAAGTATAAAAGCAGGTGGGAAAGTAAAAATTCCTTTTCATTACAATTTGCTCGTGTATCTATTGAGGAATATCTTGCATTCTTTTCTCACCATCCCAAGACAGAGTTTCATAGTTGGTAGGGTCAGAAGGGACCTGAGCAGA
>NW_017728995.1:15198484-15204008 GCF_001723915.1 Gavialis gangeticus
CGCCCTCCTGCCCCCTTTGATCCATGTTGGGATTACCTCGCTTTGCGCTTGGAAAGTCTTGATTTGCAGAGAAGCACAATACATGGAGTTTACCCCAGTCTGCAGCCCACACACAAAAAAGCTCAGCTTTGTGCTCAAGAACAGTAGCTATTTTTTCCCTCAGTCTGCAGTATTGTGTCACAGAGTATCTCCACTGCCATTCCAAACATTTCTAGCACAGTTTCCATCATCCCCTACCCTTACACATCTCCCAGGTACACTGCTTGGCCAGCATATGGCACAAAAGTTGAGATTTCTTAAGGTATTGGTCCACTTAGCATTCCAACTCCCCAAGACCAGATGTTCAAAGGTACTTTGGTGCCTAACAATGCAAGGTTCCTAGTGGGCTCCTTCCAATTTAGTTTCATAGTTTCACAGTTTCTAGGGTCAGAAGGGACCTGAGTAGATCATCTAGTCTGACCCCCTGCCATGGCAGGAAAGAGTACTGGGGTCAAATGACCCCAGCAAGGTGTTCATCTAACCTCCTTTTAAAAACCCCCAGGGTAGGAGCCTGCACCACTTCTCTTGGAAGCTGGTTCCAGATCCTAGCTGCCCTGACCGTGAAGTAGCGCCTCCTGATATCTAGCCTAAATCTACCCTCTGTCAGCTTGTGACTGTTATTCCTGGTCACTCCTGGCAGTGCTCGGGGCAACAGGGACTTCCCCAATGCCTGCTGATCCCCCCTGACTAACAGGCCACTAGATCCCCCCTCAACCTTCTCTTGTGGAGGCTGAACAGGTTCAGGTCCCATAGCCTGCTTGAGCATCTCAAGCAGGTCCAAAGAGGTGATCCTCCCCCTGAACTTCCTTGACCTCAGTGAGAGTTTAGTACCCAGGTGCATTTGAAAATTTAGTAGGTCCCTCAATGCCTTTAAAAATACACTCCTTTAACAATTATGACAGATAATTTCCACTTGCAAAAGTAATTTAAATCTGGATGTCTAAAAGTACTTAGGAGCCTGATGCCAATTGATCTCCATTGATATTAGGTACATAAATGCTCTTAATAATCTGCCCCTTAAGACTAAATATCTGAACCTAACCAATTACTTAATCTAGTGTTAAAACCATCACAATTGTTTACTTGTAAATAATTGCTGACTTCACCTGGACTAAATTATGGCAGACCTGTGAGTCACAATGGAAGGGGTAGGAGGAACCTGACTGGAAAAAAGGAAGGCATTGGTTAGCAGCTCTGATAGAGAAGCAAATATAGAACATGTTTTGTACCTTGCTGTTCAAGGAAGAGGTTATGTCAATAAACTCAGTTTTATAAAGTGTACTTATATCTGTTCATCTGGAAACTTAAAGGTAAATACAATAAGATACTAATGTAGCATCTTTACAGCCAACTGAATAATTAAATGTTTATTTGACAAATTTAGATAATTTTTCTGAACACAAAATTCTGCTACTAAGAATATGCATTATATATATATATATGTTCACTGTTCATAGTTATTAGGAAATCCTTCCCCATAAATGCTTCCTGAAATGCATGCTGTAATTATTCACTAGGGGTGGACAAAATGGGCTGTATTCGATTTGGATTTGGATTCAGATTCAGCCCAAATTGGGGACAGTGATTATATTCATTGATTCAGATCATTGTCCCCAATTCAATTCAGCTGAATCTGAATCTGAAGATTCGATGCTGATCTGGAGAATCAACAATTCAGCCATAGACACAGCTTTAAATGTTTTTTCTACATACCTCAGGGTACCAGCATGGGTCGTGAATGCTGCAATTCTGGGGCAGATGGGGCGTCCACAGGGGTGTGTGGTTGGGGGGGGGGGGCATCCAGAAGTGGACCAGAAGTACTTCCAGTCCACTTTTGGGTCTCCAGGGGAGTGAGCAGGGGGCCCCCCCAGACCTCCTCCGCTTGGCGATTGGCCACAGGGGTATTCCAGGTACCCCCTGACCTAGAAGGCACCAGTTGAAGAGCCAGGGCAGCGCACGGGCTGGCCCCTGAGCACTCCCTGGTGGACCCATAAGTGGACTGCAAGTGCTTCAGGTCGACTTCCAGGTCTGCTGCTGAGCACGCTGGGGAGGCCCTCATGCTCCGGTGCAATGCTCTATCCACCCCAGCATCTCAGCATTCATGAGCCACCTGGTACCTTGAGGTATGTACAAAAAACTTTTAAAGCTGTGTCAATGTCCGAATTGCCGAATCTTTCCGAATCTCTCTATATCGATTCAGAGGGTTCCAATTCAATTTGGAGAGATTAAAGTGTCTCCTGATCCAGTTCAGATTTGGAGATTTGGCCACCGAATCAGGCTGACTCTCTGCTGAATTGCATCAAGGACCAAAGCTTCTCACCACCCTATTACAGTAAAAGCTCTGTTATCTGGCATCCCCAGGGAATGGGGGATGATGGATAACAAAATATGCTAGTTAATTGAGGAGTCCTGGCTGCTGCTTCTCCCACTGCATCCCTCTGCTCCTCCCATGGCATTGCCACCCCTCCTGCAGACCCTGTGGGTCCCACAGGACATGGTGGTGGGCCCCGCATAGCCTGTTATGCCCCCGGGCCATGGGGGCTCAGCAGTGCAGGCTGCTTTGCCCTGGGCAATGGGGGCTTGGAGAAACCAGAAGTGCCACAGTGGGCACTTCCGGTTTCACTTTTCCTTACAAGCCGGCATGCCAGTTAACAGAGCATGCTGGCTTCTAAGGTGCTGGTTACCAGACAGTTTACTGTATTCAGTATGTGAGCTGTGTGATTGTTGCCCAGGTCAAAAGTCATTGTTGCCATTTTATTAGTGGATAACACTGATTTTATCTACAAGAACTTGCATGTGAAACAAAAAACATTTTTGCCTTTGATTTTCCTAGGGAAAAAGACAACTTGGAAAAGAGGCACTTTAAGGGGAGAGAAAAGGAAAGAGTGCAAGTGACTGAGAAAGAGAAAAAAAATTAGGCGGGTAAATATTCACAAAGGAAACTTTAAAACTTCTCCCATTCTTTTAGTGCAATAGAGATCATTATCTTTGGCTTCATACAGAATTAAAACCTATCTGAGTTCCTGACTCACAGAGAGAGCAATGCAGAAGCCAATTTTATTCTCTGTCCAGCAGACTTTATGTTCAATTTTCGTTTCTTGCTTTGACACCAAATAATTGCTTGTGCATGCATGTCCACACTGCTGTTTAAAAGCTTGTAGCTGGCTCCTTTTCTGGCTCATTGAATTGCCTGAGGCCACTGGTTAAAAAGATCTGGGGAGCCATGTACAACTACATCCTTTATTGTATCTGCATGGATTGAATCTTTTTTTTATTGATAGTGTGATGACCATAATGACACATTTACCAGAGCCATTAACTGTATGCATGCACTGTGCTCTTGGCAAAGTGTGTGTTCACATACTTTGTCTGTTTCATTTTTATTACCTACACCACTCCGGGTCTCTGGCACAGGGGGGCAGAGAATATGTGAGACAAATGAACTGCAGTGATATACCTGTACCTGCCTAGGTCACGTATCTGCCAAATAAATCTTATGTCATGCTGTTATTCACAAACCATTCACTACAGTCATTAACAACATTGTTACTCTCCTTGTAACATTATATTATCTGCACGGCCACTTCTGTACTAGTCATTTTGAAGTGTATCCTTATAACAGGGGCTGGTTCCAGCCCAAGAATCTCTATGGACTCCACCGCACCATCCATTCTATGTCCCAAAGCTTCAGGGAGGTTTGAATATGAGAAGACAGTTAAGACTTCTTGCTAGCAGGTACAGGATGATGTGAGCAAAACCTGCATCTTTCTCCTTATCCTGCTGTCAGAAGGTAGAAACATATTGTACCGCTTTTCTCTTATAATTATTTCTAGGGGTGTGCAAAGTGGGCCACATGCGATTCAGATTTGGATTTGGCCTGAATCAGAGACAGTGATTTGATTCGTTGATTTGGATCACTGTCCATGATTCAATTCGGCCGAATCCGAATCTGGATTCGATGCTGATTCAGAGAATCAGCAATTCGGACATTGACACAGCTTTAAAAAAGTTTTCTACATACCTTGAAATAGCAGGCACAGCTCGTGATTGCTATAATGCTGGGGCGCATGGAATGTCCCACAGCAGTGCGGGGAGGGCCCTCCATGTGTTTGGCAGTGAACACAAAAGTACTTCTGGTCCACTTCTGGGTCTGCTGGGAAGTGCACTGGGGGCCCCCCTGTGGCTCCCAGCTCAGCAATCAGCCATAGGACACCGGGTGCCCTCCCTGACCCAGGAGGCACCAGTCACTGATATGGAGATGATGCAGGAGGGCCCCCGGTGCACTCCCCAGTGGACCCAGAAGTGGACTGGAAGTGCTTCTGGTCCACTTCTGGGTCTGCTGCTGAGCACACTGGGGAGCTCCCCATGCTTCTGTGGAGCACCCTATGTGCCCCAGCATCACAGCACTCATGAGTCCTTGCTACCTGGAGGTATGTAGAAAATACATATAAAGCTGCATCTATGTCTGAATCTCTGAATCTTTCTGAATCTCTCCAAATCGATTCAGAGGGTTCTGATTCAATTTGGAGAGTTTAAAGGGTCCTCTGATTCAATTCAGATTCGGAGATTTGGCCCATGAATCGGGCTGAATCTCCGCCAAATCAAATCAGGGACCGAAACTTCACACAGCCCTAATTATTTCCACAAGAGCAAAGTATAGAGTTTTTTAATTCATTTAGTGAAATACAGTACCACTTTTTGGGATTAATCATTCAATATTTCATACTATGTTCCACAGTTTCCCCAGAGAAAACAGGCCTTAAATGAGGAATAAGGAAAGATGAAAGAGCAAGACAATCAAAATAAAAAGTATTGGAAAGGTCAGGGTAGTCCAGTATATAGAACATATAAAATATTCAGCTTTTGTTACCTGGCTTTAAGGTGCTAACAACAATCTTAATAGGAGAAGTTACAAATTTAACTCACCATGAACTAGACTCAGTGAGCTTTGCATAAAAGATACAGTGGCAAAAGGTCTGTTTGGACAGGAAGGATACAGAAAAAAATGCAGCTATACTATCCCTTCTTTTGTGGTTCCAGCAAAGCTCAAACACTGGATAGCAATGGCCAGGGAAACTATGGATGGTGAATGCATCTCCCTCAGGACCCTTCAACATCTACAGAGCCCCACAGTGGTCTCCCAATAGAAAGCAGCTAGGGGTACACAAAGATGTTACACCTAGACCTAACTCAAGTTAGGTCAATCTAAGTGCCCATCTGTGCAGACGTCTGGAGAGGTAAGACTGGGCAACAAATGTCCAGCCCAATCTAAATTAGTTCACCTGAAGAAGTTAACTAAGACTGGAAGTGAGTTACCCAGCCTACAAAATGTCTGCACACATCTGAAGTATAGCTCTAGGGCTGGAAAAGCCCAGCCACTCATCCCAGCCCCAGAGCTGTGCTCTTCCTCCCCCAGCCTTAACCTGACAGGGCTATTTTTAGTCCCCGACCTCCCCCCCCCCCCCAAAGGACCCATCAACCCCAC
>NW_017728995.1:15209008-15210334 GCF_001723915.1 Gavialis gangeticus
ATCTAAGTGCCCATCTGTGCAGACGTCTGGAGAGGTAAGACTGGGCAACAAATGTCCAGCCCAATCTAAATTAGTTCACCTGAAGAAGTTAACTAAGACTGGAAGTGAGTTACCCAGCCTACAAAATGTCTGCACACATCTGAAGTATAGCTCTAGGGCTGGAAAAGCCCAGCCACTCATCCCAGCCCCAGAGCTGTGCTCTTCCTCCCCCAGCCTTAACCTGACAGGGCTATTTTTAGTCCCCGACCTCACCCCCCCCCCAAAGGACCCATCAACCCCACCCCCCTGGGTCCTGCCAAACCCCTTTCAGACCTGTGGACCTATTAGCCCCTGCCAATATCTCTTGCCTGTCCCCGCACATCAACTTACTTAGATCCATTTCCCAGCATTGGCAAATGTGTGCACAAGCTGCTCCCAATCTACTATTATGAAGCTCAAAGCAAGCCATAAGACTGTAGATTGGATACAGAAAATGTCTGCACGTCACCTAAGAAATTGGTACTAAGGCTGCCTGTATATTTGTTTTGACATAAAAATATACCCATTCAGGGGCAGATCCAGTGGGCAGACAGTGGTGTAATTGTACCCTCCCCCCACTTTGATTCCCGCTCCACCCAAACTTTAAAAACAACTTCCTGGGAGGGGCAATGGTATTTCTTTCTATTCTGGTAGTGCTGAAAGAGTCGATTGACCTCATGGTACATTATCATCTTCCTGAGTCCTCGCCACTCTACAGGTGTTAAATGCCCTTTAACCCTTTTAATGGTCTTGATGTTTTCACTATAAAAGCTATTCTCTCTTCTATAATTCTACTGTCTATTAGTCTAGTAATATCTCTCTTCCATGTCATAGTCCTGCAGTGTTTTTTACTATAGCTCAAAACTTTAAATCACGTGTGGTACTATTACCTCATGTGTAGAAATTACTGACAGTATTGGAGGCACTGTCAAGACACTCCAGAAGGCTATACTTTATTTTATGAATCTACATTTAACTATAATTAGTACAGGGCTAATGAGACATTATCCTTTGACTGTTTGTTGCCAGACAGACAGACAGACAGACACTTTAGCAAATGAATGCACATTCCAGCTGTTGGATTTGGTTTTGCTTTGAACTTAAACTGAATAATATAGTGCTAGATTTACCTACCCTATTGGTAAATCTTCTAGTTTCTCTTTAATTGAAGAAAATATGTTGTTATATGTGATAATGTATAACACCATCTGCCCACCCCTTTTCAAATCCTGGATCCATCCATGTACCTATCATCCATCCAGTTCAGTATTCCTTCTCTGAAAATGGCCAGGATCAGGTTTATCTGCA
>NW_017728995.1:15215334-15225836 GCF_001723915.1 Gavialis gangeticus
GATAATGTATCACACCATCTGCCCACCCCTTTTCAAATCCTGGATCCATCCATGTACCTATCATCCATCCAGTTCAGTATTCCTTCTCTGAAAATGGCCAGGATCAGGTTTATCTGCAGGAAATGTGGAGTAAAAATAAACTAACAAAACCCTCAGGCAGCTTTGGGATAACCTATTGCCCCCCCTTCCCCCCCCCCCAAAAAAAAGATTTTCCTGACTCAAAGAGAATTGAAACCCAGAACCATGAAGTTTTATATCTAAAAGATTTATTTTTTTGCATAGTGATTTCAATCCTGGGTATTCTTGTTTAGCGTATAAACATCCTGACAGAGCAGATATTCAAAGGAGCAAAACATTGTCCTAATTGTTCTCCCAATGAAGTCAATGGAGAAGTTCCCAGTGAGTCAATACTGAGTGCTTTGGAAACTCCCATCTGTGATTTAAATCCCAGCTTTAGAGAATCATGCTCCATCATTACAGTACTTACCTTGCAGCTTTGCAGTCCTACTGGGACTGGTATGGTGTGGTTTATAGTCAGGTTTGTATATATGAGATATTTTGGCAAAACTTCAGCTACATTTGTTTTTGAATACATTTTATACTGTAGGGTATTTATCCAATCTTCAAATGTAAACTGTAGAAAAAAACACATTTGTAGGTAATTATGTTCTAATATTATTCTGTGTTTGGCTCCTGAGCATTATACTTATCCTTGGGTATTTAATGCAAGAAACACCATTGTCAAATGATAGTCTATATGGCAAGATAAATAATGTGGGAGGATTTATGCAGTGAATCCCTGCTATGCTTAAAAACATTTTTGTCCTATATTGGGGAAAACAGCCAGCAGACTTCATTAGCAGATTTATCATGGTCTTTTCAGCAGCTCTTGAAAATGCCAGTAAAAGTTATATCCTTAAATGATTAATGTAGCCCTTTTCATCAGAGTTCACTTGCTATGGAACTCTTTTCATATATTACCAGTCCACATACCAGTGCAGTAACAAGACTAGATAAATAAAGTGTTTTGTTGCTGCTTTTAAAAAACAAATTATAACCAAGGATTTTACATTTTGATGATCTGTGTTCAATATGGAAAAATTCATTATCTTCAAAATATGCACCAAATGTAAGTGCTTTCACAAAAGATTAAAAGGAAAGCTAGCACTCACTGCCAAACAAGCATTTGCTTTTTGTCTTCATTATCATGTTTATAATCTATGACATTTGTTCACGCTGAAAGCTCTAGGAGCAAGGGCAAAGTTTTATTTCCCTTTGGTGTGATGATTCGTTCCTCTTTTGTGCCATGATGGTAATTAATGTTAAGACCTAGAGAATATTGCTTACATTTGCAAAGTGAATGCATGTAAAGAGAACAGACTGCTAAATTCACTTGGAAAAAAAAAGAAGAGAGAGAGCATAAAACTATCTCAGTGGGACTTTTGCATTATAAGGGCATGGCAGCAGAATGATTATTATTGGGGTTCAATGTAAAGCTGATGTTATAGGTCATTATGTCAATATGGAAGAGTTAGTAAATAGAAATACATTTTAGATACATGTGGATGTCCAGGCAGGTTAGAGCACATAAAAAGTGGCTACCCAATCAAACCTAGTTGGCCCAGGTGTGGACCTTACACTTAAATCCCTAGTTAAGTTGATCCAAGTGATAACTGTACAGAAGTTCAGGACAGTTAGATCAGTCTACAAATCACTGACTCAATCTAAGTTAAGTGTACTTCTGAGGTAGTCAAACTTAGATCAGGTCCTGTACACTTCCTGGGGCAGGCCCAGGGTTGGGAAAGCCTAGCCACTACTTCTGGCTCTAGGGCTGTGCTTTTCATACAGGATTTCTCCCCACAAGCACCAGGCTATTTTTAGGCCCTGGCTCCTTTCCCCATCCCCAGATGAACAACCTTCTCCCCCCCACCCTGAGCCTGCCAAGCCCCCATCCTGAAAACTGCTCCCAGTGCCGGTTTTACTGGAGTTCACCAGTGCCAGGAGCCAATAGAAGTAAGTCGGGGTGGGCAGTGGGGCAGGCAGGGTGGGGGGTTGTTTCCATGGGGGGGGGTTGTTCAACTGGGCAGAGGTGGAGGTCAGAGAGATAAAAATAGCCCTTTGTCCCAGGAGGTAGGGGAGAGAGTCCCCCATTCACCCAAGCTCTGTCCCCATGGACCCTGCTGGCCCCCCAAAACCTGCCAAACCCTCCCATTGCACACCAAAACCTCCACAGGCCCCATCTGCCCCCTTGATTCCCCCTGCAGGCCCTGCCTGCCCTCCTGTTCCCCCCCCCGACCCCACCTGCCCCGCAATCCCTCCCAGAGCCTGCTTCCCGCCCCCCCCCAGTTTTCCCAAGTCTCCCACTAGCTTCCCATCCCAACTTACCTGAGATCAGGTGGCCATTTTTAACTCAATCTAACCTCCCCGTAACCTCCCCAAATGTCTGACATGCCCCTTGAAGAAACTGAGCCACTTCTTCAGTCTGGCTTTCTTTGGGCTTACATTTTGTAAATAGTCATGTCCTCAAATTAGATATTTTAAAACCTGATCCAGAAAGGTGCTGAGCCACTTTGGTTCCTATTGGCACATATGATTATAGCAGAAGCAATCATTATAAAAGATCACCTACAAGTTGCCCAGATATTCAGTTCCTGTTTCTAGATTCAGTAAGACCTGTTAAAGCCTTAGAGCACATTTTAGTTGTTTCTATGCTGCCTCCTGAGCAAGCTTGCATGCACCGCTGAGAAATAAGCCTCAGTCACTCAAGTACAGCAGCATATTGGGCCGCAAAGATGACTTGGGAGCAGGCTTGAGTGGCACAGAAGAGACCTGAACACATAACCCTGAACCATGCTTAAACTGTGCCAAAACACAGAGCCTGAATGTAGTGTTGGAACACATGCTCAAGTCCACATAGAGCCACTCTACCCTGCTTCACAGCTTAATCAGGCCTGGGCACATATTCTTCAGGACCTAATGCTGAGCATTGCACCCAGCTTCACCCAGTAGAGCCCAGATTCCTAAATTAACTAAAGTCCCTAAAACCTTTGCAAAGCTGAGAGTTTGCAAAGTATATGGGAGTATATACAGCTGCAGTAGGACCACAGAGGTGTGCTAGCACTTGGCTGATTTTTGTTTTTAATTTCAAAAGGTGCTGCATCTCTGATCAGTTGCACGGGACTGAAGCCATGCACAGGATGATGAGTGCTGCCCTTTGAAGAAGAAACTGCAGCGAACAGCTGAGTGACTTATTCTTCACTGAGCAGCCCATTGCAAGTTAAGTGGGATGTGAACCACCCCTACAAAAATCCTGGCTCTCCTGTAAAGACCTAATCTTAAAATACCAAGTGGCAGAAAGAGACCCCAAAAGAGAAGTCAGCTTCTAACTATCTGACCCAAATTCTTTGATCCACTGAAAAGTTTTATACAGATCAGTTGAAAAATAGTTGATGGGTTTGTTTTATTGAAATTTGGAGACTGAAATCTAAACGGGAAACTTCAGAATATTTGAAGCCTTATCAGCTATTCACAGGGATATTTTCGCTTTTGCTTTTCTGCTTCCAGTTGATCCAGAGAATAATATCATTCATTGACAGTAAAACTCAGACTCCAATCATGAGCAGCATGTGTACATTACACCTATGATAATTTCTTCTGTCAGGTCTAGTGATCCTTTAAAAGCACCAAAACTTTCCATCTAGCAAAATAACAAAACCTATAGCAATCTGAATAGTTTTAACAAAAAGGAACTTGAATTAAAAAGATTTGGTTCTGAATAAGAGCTGTTCTGTCCTGTGAGGTTTATTTTCATGACTTATTTTGCATGGAAATAACAATGTTCCCATTTTCGATTTCTTCGTACAAAACATTTTAGATTCCCCGAAATCAACATCTGAAATAAAAATTAATTAAACATTAGAGTAGAGCAAGATTATCACATTTTAGAAATGCTTCCTGTGGGACAGAGTTCAAACCAAAAAAATTCAAAGACAGGGAAAATATGCTACTCACCAGACAATTTTCTATTATGCTTCTTATCATCATTTTTTTTGATAAGGTATGGGCAGGGGACGCTACTAGGGAGAGAGAAATGATAAAGTTAACTGAAACTTGAACATAGAGTTCTATCACTTTCTAGGAAAGAAGAAAGAACTGAGACCAGATCAGATTCCGGCTTTGCAACCCCCCCCCTTTTCAATTTTGGGGGGGTTCCCATGTGAACTGAGTATGTACATTAGTTTTAGGAAAACTGTGGGAAACTGCAGAGTTGAGGGAAGTGAGATCCAACCCCTTGCATTCTAGGGTCATTCATTAAAATTGATCTGAGGCTGGTACTGACAGAGAAATCATAGACTATAAAACCAGAAGAGACCATTTGATCATCTTGTATGACTTCTTTTATAACATAGACCGTAGGACTTCTCTGATTTAATTCATCACTAGACATCTGTTTCATGATCCATCTGACAAGAGTCAGAAGTTGTAGGCATTTTTGAGTATAGAAAGGAAAAAGCACCACTGTAGAGGAAGGCTCACGTTTCTCAAAAAGTCCCAGCTTTCTTGTTCTTCTGGACTTTTGCTTATGGACAAGAAGGCCCTAGACTGTGAGCTGCACCCAAGCTGTCCACAGCACCCCTCATGAGAAGAGAGAGCAAAAGTGACTCATTTGCTACCCAGTTTTGGAAGTTTCTGGTCCTGAAGCTGTGTCCATCCAATATGAACCTGAAATCAGGCCCATGTGGCAAAGTGTTCCCATATCTTCTCCTCCTGTCTAGCTTGATGCAAACCTAACAGGTAAAGCTGGGGTTTTTTGGTAAAAGAGACTGATCATTGATTATACCAACATTTTTACCTAGTTTTCACACTGCAGATCCAAGAAGGAATATATCTGGTAGGGGAAGGGAGGTACCAATTAGGATTCCAGTCAAAATACATAGAGATGTTGAAAAGGCAATCAGGACTCATAGTAGAAATGATATCTGAAGGAGTCCTTGGAAAGATTTTAATTTAATCTGCATCTATCACGGTCAAAATGGTGGAGTAAGAGTTTGATTCTGAAGGGAGTATGGTCAGTTTAGGCTATATACAGTGAGGGTATCAGATGATTTTGCACCATCTTTTAGCTTAACAACCTGATATGAATGGCATATTTGTTTCTGTGAGAGGTTAACCAACCCAAACAATCATCTCCCAATACAGAAGGCATTTCAATATCCCATGAATCCAAAATCTCCCTCTCTGTACCATCAGTGGACCCATCTGTCAGTCTCCACTATCATTCTCCTATTAAATGCTTCATTTCCGTCTCCCTTGATAACACAATAGTCTCTATATTTTTATAGCCAAATAGCACAAAGTTTCAATTATGCCATGAATGTGCTATCAAGTCAGTATTCAGTATGCTAGTTTCTTTTAGCAAGAGTTTCCAGCTTGGCAGATGTTCACATTTCCTTTAATGCTGCTTACTAGTGAAGCTAACTGCGTTAGATATATAACCATTTACTGAACTTCGCCATCAGTATGGACTGCTGTCCCCTTATCACGAGTAATAAGCCACTATATTCCTTTTATTACAAAATTCAATGTTTGCACTCAATGTGTAAAGAATAAGCAGCATTTCAAAATGGTTTACCCCATAGTTCACATAAAACAGTAACAATGCTTTCTATCTTAATTTAGTGCAATATAATGGCAAATTAAGACCATAAGACTCCAGTTGCATTAAACGTGGTTCCTGCACCTGGCCTTTAAAAAACATTTATCTTCATTAGGGAAACATGCTCATATTGCAGGAACAGTTAAGGCTATCCAAAGACATTTCACTGTTTTCAAAAGGGACATAAGTAGGTCTCCCATGTGATCATGGCCTCCAGGGAAGAAAAACAAATGTTTTTCAGCTTCTTTATCAGGGAAAATTCCTATAAACTATTACATCATTATCAGGGACATTGCAGATTTTATTTCTATGAATTGCTTAGAGCAAATAATTATCTATATGTAGATAATTCTAGAATGAACAACTAATGAATGTAATCACCTGGCCATCTTCTAAAGCACTCTAATTGTATACCTTTTAATGTATTCCTGAAGAGAAGAAGCATTAAAAACTTGAGGCAACTAATCTGAAAATAAGCGTGTCATACAAATTACAAACTGAACAAAATCTCTAAGGATCTGACTAAGTTTGTAACTGAAAATAAATAAGTACAGCACCTAAAAGTCAGGGGCAAATTTCATTACTGATTTTCTTATTAGAAATAGACTAAAAAAATGTGTGCATCTATCTCATAGCTCTTAAAGGAGACTTACGGTAGATGATTCTCTGCTGAAAGCCACCCTGAATAGCACTATAAAACATTTCTATACACGTCCAAGAGATGGTTCAGAAGCATTCACGAGCTATTATGAGTCCAATCCTAACCCCTATGTATATTTTCCCATTGACTTTAATGGGAACATGAGATCCCATACGAGAACAAGCAGTTCTCCAAGTATCTAGCTGTCAACTGTAAGTTTCATCCTAAAAGGTGGAATTGTAAGGTAGGAAGTATACAAGATGCATCTGGGTACTTTCATTTTAATTCATTCATCTATTGCCCCAGTAAATATGATCCAAACATTCCTGTTTGCCATGATGGGGCAATTGAGAGGTCTATGGTTTTAATAGCCAACAGGAAGAAAGATATGTACTTGAGAGGAAGGATGTTCCATCATAGCAAGAAACCTTTTTGCCTGCCCCCACCCCCCCAAACGTGAAGCTCTTCCATATGGCAAAAGTCCCTGAAGTAGTTGCCCTCTTTTGGGGATGCTTTCTCTTTTCTACCTTTTCTTCCTTCCTCTCTCTTTTCTTTTATTATATTATTATTTTTATATAAGGTGTACTTGTAGTGAAAATATAGCTTGTAGCTTTTACAAATGTACTTTAAGTTTAAAAGTAAGTTGTACCATGTAACAATATTAGCAAGGGCAGGAATCTCTGTATGGAGAGGGTCCCTGAATGAATCATGGTTGATTGTATGACACACTAGCTAGTCTGGATAAAGAAATTAATGAGCAGCAATTAACACCTAACATACCACAGACTAAGGAGAGGAAAGAATCAATACAGAGCCAGGAATTCCCTGAAACTTCACTGTTAAATGTACAGAAGCCCTGGTTTGAACTAATCAATGCTGGAAACAGACCCTTGGGGCTGAAATACCCACTGATCAACCACTTCCACAGCAATATTCATCACGGCACTGAATCAATCAAAATTCATTGACGGACTCCCAAGACTGCACGTACCTGAGGACGTGACCCCTGCCATCCAGCAGCTACCAAGAGGGACTTCCCTCGAGGTCAACGATCCTTGGATTGGGCAAGACTGAGAATTGGGGAGTCACCAAAGTCTGCCAGAGAGGGATAAAAGGCAGTGAAGAATGACCCCCAAGGGCACCCTCTTTGACCTAACAAGCACCCTGACTCTCCAGCCAGAAGGACCAGCCATTGACAGCAGACTCCAGTGTTTGGGAATAGGTATATCTTGACACCAATACTTAGTGCTCATAGCTAGTGTGTGTGTGTGTGTGTGTGTGTGTGTGTGTGTGTGTGTGTGTGGGTGTGTGTGCGCGGCAAGGTTTATGATCTGACTTTTGCATCTGTCCAATAAACTACAACTTTATGATGATTCTGTGAGTTGGACCTTTGTAGCCAACACCGTTGGTTCTTCAGCAAGATACTTAGAACTTTACACAAAAATGTACAGATGCCAAAATGGAGCTTAGGCAGAATTGAGGCTCCTAATTTCAAAATTATGAGCCAGAAAACCCCTACTTAGCTGCCACCTAATACTGGAAGTGCCAAAATTCCAGAGATGCTTCCTGTTTTAATTGAACATTTGCACCACTGAACATGCTCAGAATTATTCCAAGCCTGGCAGATTGGTGTCTACCTCACACCTAAGGCCAAGCATGCTTCAGAAATCAGGTGTCATTAAGACTTCCAGAAGGCTCAATCCAGTAGGCCTTCTCAGAGCAGAAGTAACATTCCCCCTCAGAAAATGTAGGTTCAGCAATTTTTTTTAGTAGTGGTAGTGGTAGCAATACCCACCTTTTATATAATACCCTAGTGTTTTAAAGGGGGTACAATGCCCCCTCAGGCCAAAGAAAGTCAAATGTACATCATCCAGCAACCCCCCGCAACATCCCCCCCACCACCACACACACACTCACACCATTTTTAAGCATGGGGATGCTGCAGCACTTTAATCAGATCAGCTCTCAGAGTCACTTTAATTAAAGCACTGCCCAATGGCCTCCCCCCGCCTCCTCAGAGCATGTATAAATGTGCCCAAAGGTACTGGCTATTCTGGATGTGTGCAGGGGCATTTTCCTTCTTCCTCTTGAAACTAGGCCACTGTGCAAAAAATTTAAGGCTTGCTGGGCACCAAGAGAACTCAAGTGAGAACAAGACACTGTAACCAGAAAGTGTTCTTTAAAAGATGCACAGGAAAGACCAGACAGAGAGAGTGGGTCTGGAACCATTCATTAAGCATCAGTGGTCCAATCCGAAGTTCAGTTAGGCCAGAAACACACCAAAATCAGAGCAAGTGTGTGCAGGAAAACTGTGCACCAGCTATCAGCATGTCTACATTTTACTTCCTTGATTAGGAAAGGAGTTTTAAAAAGGCACATACTGCCTCCATAAAAGATTTCAGACTTATCATGGCAAATGCCAGCATGGGTTTGTACTGCAAATGAATCTAACTGGCAAAAAACCTAGCAGCTATACAGAGAGATCAACCTACTGCTACATAACTGAATACCAAGTAATCAAAGAGAAGTCTCAGCGTTTGTAGCAAGATAGGACGAGCAAAAGATACAGTGAAAGGTGCATTAAAATAACTACTCTGCTCAATCATCCACAGGCCTATTTTTTGTATGTTCTCAGTATATATTATAAAAATAATTTTCAAAAGGCAAAAGTGAGTAAATGTCACTGAAATTTAGACTCTGAAGTCCCAGGTGTTTAGGTATCACTGGGCATGTGTAGATGAAACAGGGGCCCTAAATTAAAGCAGTGAGTTTTTAAAAAACACCACTTCAATTTAGGGCCCTTTAAACCCACATGTTGTGCGCACACATGAACTTACCTGCCTCTGATGGTGGGGAGGGGAGGGCAGGTAGAGCAGTCTCTGGGCTGCAGGGGGGTGGGGGGCGGTGCTTCCCTCCACAGCAGCGGCAGCCCCTCCCCCCCGTGGCACCTGTCCACAGGCACCCAGCTCAGGAGGTCACAGGGGGCACCACAACCTCAGAGGGAAGCAACAGGCCCCCGTGCAACTCAGGCAAGCAGAAAGGCTCCAGGGGAAAAAAAATGATCAGGCATGCCACTTCTCTTGGGTCGAGCCCGCCTTCTTGGGCTGCTGCCAAGCTGCCTGCATGGGCTTCCTGCAGAGCCCCTGAGCTGCATGGAGCCTGGAGCCATGGCTGTAGGGCAGGAAACTAAAACTCCTCAGAGGAGTTTTAGTTTCCTGAACCCCAAGTCATTTAAGGCACATTACTACATAATTTGCTGAATTTGCTACAGCGGCTGGAATTACTGTGCAATATACCTCCAACACGTGCAAACACCAGCACCATTAAAGTGGGTCAGAAGCATTTAACCCGCTTTAAAGTGTCATGCACACATACCCCTCGTTTCATCTACACACAACCTATATTGGCCTGAATTCCACAGTATGCATTACCACATACTTAAGTATAAGACAAATATAGTGATGTGTTATTATTCATTAGTTCTCCTAATGAAAGGTGTAATAGGCTAAGAAAGCTATTCTAGTGAGAGGTGTCAGATTATAAAGTGCATTTTACACAATCAGGCTTTTAAAGCTTAATCTTGTGCCCCGTGGAAGGTGCCCTGTGGAAGGTACTTAATGTCCTGTGGAAGGTGCTCAGTGCCCTCATCTTCTACTGAAACAGGCAGTTATGCTCCTGCTCCCATTATATTTATAAGAGGATGTGGTTGTGGAATTTTGTGCCTTTTTTTGTCCTATTTTTTTCCTCCTTAATAGCAGCAAAGGTAGAACTAAGTAGAGGTATGCGAAGCAGGCAGTATTCAATTTGGCCAGATTTGGGGACGGTGATTCAATTTGCTGATTAGGATCACTGTCCCAATTTGATTCAGCTGAATCTGAAGATTTGATTCTGATTTGGAGAATCAGCGATTCAGCCATAGACACAGCTTTATATGTTATTTCTACATACCTCAAGGTACCAGGCATGGCTCATGTATGCTGAGATGGTGGGACAGATGGAGCATCCCATGGGAGCTTGGGGGGCTCTGCTGCTGAGCATGTGGGGGGCCCCAAGCTCAGTGATCAGCTGCAGGGGGACCCCAGGAGCCACTCCAGACCCTGGAGGCACCAGTCGCTGAGCTGGGGAGTGCAGGGGTCCACCGCTGAGCGCACGGGGTACCCCGTCACACTCCCATGGGACGTTTCATCTGCCCCACCATCTCCACGT
>NW_017728995.1:15230836-15263585 GCF_001723915.1 Gavialis gangeticus
TCCACCGCCGAGCGCACGGGGTACCCCGTCACACTCCCATGGGACGTTTCATCTGCCCCACCATCTCCACGTTCACAAGCCACACCTGGTACCTCAAGGTACATCGAAAACACATATGGCTGAATTGTCAAATCTCTCTGAATTGACTTGGAGGCTTCTGATTCGATTCAGAGAGATTAATGGGTCTCCTGATTTGATTTGGATTTGGAGATTCGGCCACCAAATTGGGCCAAATCTCCTTCGAATCAAATCAGTGACTGAAGCTTCACACAGCCCTAGAACTAAGGTCCCTGGTAGCCAAAGGTGCTCAGAAATTTATAATATTGCTCCCACAGTTAGCAATCAAGTCCAACCCTATTCTCATTCATGTCAGTAGCAAAACTCCCACTGCATTTAGTGGGAAACAGAGGCCCAGAATAATGCCAAAAATATTCTATAGCCCATTTAGACTTACCACCCATCTCCCACCTGCTACCACAGTAGCTACAGCCAGTGGCTGTCTGGTAAAAATTAGTTTGCCAAAGCCTCTTTGATGAATTGCAAAGATAACAGTCCCCTTTCTCAGAACCAGTCATTGTTTTAAAAGGAAGGACTAGTCTCTGCATTGGTGTCTAATTACCTAGGGACTCTGCCAACTCATTTCTCTGTACCACATATGATCCTGTTAGTTTTTCAAGCTCAGTTGACTATAGTGATGACACTGAAACAGAGATCAGAGCCAAGAGCTATCACTACATTATTTCCAGCAAGGAAGGCAGCCTCATTTAACATACAGCAGAATTGGAATCAACTGATGCTGTATTGCTTACACCAGCTTTATATTGGTGTAATTCCACTGAGAATTGTGCTTAAACAGTCCAAGAAGAAATGTAAGAATGATAGGCATCAGCAAAGAAAAGTACAGACAGACTAGAAATCAGATGTGGAAGTGGATGCAATCATAGATATAATAAGAACATTCACTGTTGCCTTTGGATAGATTTTTTTTAAAATTTGGAATGAATATCAAACTCTCATTTTAAGAGTGTAAGGCCACCTCTAACAGAGCAAACCAAAAGGAAAAGGGCAAGTCATTCCATACTGAACTTTTTATGCTTCCCAAACTTTCTTTGGAACCATCTTGTCTTAGCTAGTTATCAAAATGCGTTATCTGGAAAGATATAGAACTTGCCCAATCCAGCATGGCAGTTTCTATTGTCCTCTCCACATGATCTAACAATGTTTTGGAGCAGGGCTCAAGTTTTACCTGTTGCCTTTTAAAGTCTAAGCAATTCAGAGAAAATTCTCAGAAAAAAAAAAAAGTATTCATTTTGTGGACACGACTTGCAGACATTCTTCACCGAAAATAATTTTATGCATTAGGAATGCAGTTACACAAGAAAGCCATTTGTACAGACAAAGCTTGTTTTATCTTTCATTTTAGAAGAAAATACTAAACATTCTTGCAAAGCTAAAACAATTGTATTAATCTAGAATCAAAGGTATCAGCATAAATATAAATATAAATAGATATATTTGAAACCATCAAACACTGTCTAAAATAAAATTAATAGATGAAAGTGTTTTCCCCTGACTGGAGACATCACACTAGTTTAGAACTATTAATCTAGAATCAAAGGTATCAGCACAAATATAAATATAAATAGATACATTTCAAACCATCAAACACTGTCTGCAATAACATTAATAGATGAAAGTGTTTGCCCCTCATTGGAGACACCCCTGTAGCATAGGAACTCCCATCCTGCCTCTACTTCTTTGCAAGATTCTTCTCACCTTTCTTAGATTGTCTCTCTCAACTATAGGACTAGGAACAGAAGTTGCACATAAACCAGTTTAAGTAATTAAAAACTGGTTTAAACCTGTAACAGAACAGAAGTTCAGTGCACATAAACCAGTTTCAAAATGGCTGAAACTGGTTTAAGATAAACTTGATTGAATGTGGTATATTAGACTTAACCGATTTGGGTCAAACAGGTTTATGAAACTTTTGTCCCAGCAAGATTCAAGTTAAATCAGAGCCCCCCAGCATGCTTTCCAGCCCTGTGCTATGCTCTGCTGTCTGCTCCAGCAGA
Organism: Gavialis gangeticus; assembly: GCF_001723915.1. Lineage (NCBI taxonomy): Eukaryota > Metazoa > Chordata > Crocodylia > Gavialidae > Gavialis > Gavialis gangeticus. Next base: position 15,232,912 of record NW_017728995.1, read on the forward strand.
GAAGGGTTGGGGGGGAGGCAAGAAAGAGTGGTGTCTGGGGCCAGGGAGGGGTGTTAAAACTCCCTTCACCCAAGTACAGAACTGTCCTGCCCTGCTGAACTTAATATAAGTTATTGCTGGCTGCTACTGTGGACTACAAATCCCAGAGACTCCTGGAAGCAGGAAGAGAAAGTGATGAGCAACCCTGCAGAGTCCTGCTTCTGTGATGCTGGACTGCAAATCCCAGAGGGGAAAGCAAGAAGAGGAAATGCCAGAGACCATGCTCTAGAGCCCTCTGGCTTCTGGCCTAAGCAATGCAGGCATATGGCTGCATTTCCTGAATCAAAAGTAAATGTGTGTTCAGTTGTGTTTCTCAGTTTAATCTTTGCATTTTAGAGTAACCTGCAAAGACTGAATCGATTCAGCCTCAAGCTTTTTGACTGTCTGTACTTAGCCTAGAAACATTTCTTAGCAAGTGTTTCCCTAATGGAAGCTCATTCAAGCAACAGTTTTCAAGGATTCCACCTAATAAACATTTTACAGGGATTTACTCCGAAGAACTACATTTGGGGAAAAAATAACTGGCCATTAATTAATTCCTGTATTATTTACATGGAAATCCTTTATGAAGCAAAGTAGCAGGTACATTCAAACAGCACAAGCACATGAATAGTTAGACATTGTGGGCACATCCAGATGAGTGCAGACATTTATTCCCCTAGGGACAAGTAGCAGTGGCACACCTTGTGCCACTGCTACTTGTCCCCAGGGAAAGCCCATGCCACATGTGCTCTGGCCTGTACCAGTTTACCCCGGGTGGGGTAAGGGAAGCCAGGTTACCTGCACTGGCCCCAGCAGCCTTAGATGGAGTTCTGGGGGCCTCCCGGGGCTGCAGCCATGGCAAGAAGCCTGGATGACAGCCAGAGTAAGGCTCCAACCGACTCTGATTTTGGGTGGCGTGTGCTCCTGCCACATGAGCCTCCCTGCTTTTTTCAGTTTGGGGTTTTTTTTTTTACCCTGGGATCTACTGGGATCAAAATAACACTGTGCTGCAAGGTAACAGCACAGGGAACGCCTGCATGTGCAGTGCTTGGTGCCACAGAGTGGTCTGTGGCGCCACATACTGCACATCTGTGCTAGTCTGGATGTGACCTGTGTGTTAGGCTCTGAGTTGGAGCATGCCCAGTACAGATAGGCTCTTCAGTGACTTTAACTTCCATACCTAATAAGTCTCTACTATGTATATGCAAAGTTGGTCAAATTAGCAAATTTTTGGTCTGTTTTCATATGAATTGTGAAGATAGACTAGCATGGCTGCCCTCCTAAATTTCAAGGTCCTAAACCAAACTACTATTATATTTGCCAAAATTGTTGTAAGAATTGTTTTTTCATGAGAAATATTTTTTCTTAATCTCATTATTAAAGCAGCTACATATTTTTTGTCAAAATTATCAACCCAACCTCCCTCCTCCAAAAAAGCAAAGAGATACAGAAACCCGGCAAGGAAAATGTCATTTCTAATCATTTCTAGGGGTTCAGCAGATGTAAAACCAGTTAAAAACAGACTCTTGGAATGGGAAGTATCAAATGAACTTAACTATCAACAACTCTACCAGTTCCATCTATATCCAATAATTATTCCTTTCTAATTAATCTAAATGACAATGTGTCACTCCACTGAATACACTGGATGGGTTATATTCCCCTTATACACTCTATACATATTTTTAACCCCATGTGTGTTATACACAAGTTTAATATTATACAGTGACTCTAACCTAGTGAGTCGTCCTTGCCTCAATTGCTGGCTTTGCAACCATTCTAACATAACATTTCATTGAACTGTCATTTCATTTTGATATGGTTAAATTTGATAACTCATAACTTAGAAAATGAAAGCAATGGAAGCAAAGTATTTAGGGCAATGCTTTTTATTCTAGCTTTGAAGAACACTCAGACATTTCTGGTATTGTAATGCTGTGTTAAAATAGCCTGTACAGTATTTACTGAACCACAGATTTGTTCCCAATTGATTTCTGTTTGTCAGGTAAACCCTTTTAATGGTTTCCTGCTTTGGGTCAGTGTCTTGAAAGAGAATTGCATGTAGATACTTGTATTCGTCTACAGAGTAATACTTTGATTGGGTTTCTTTACTGTTTTCTGCACAGTACTAAACAGGAAAAAAAACACCCAAAACCTCTTTCTTGAAAGATCTTGCACTAGAAATAATTCTTAATATATGCTGATTATGCATATGCTAGACTTTAATGAGCTTGCATCGGGAAGAGGTTGGCTTATTATGTTCTAGTGACATTCCATCTGCTATACCATTCTGAGAATGATAAAGGGGAAATGTTTTTATGCAACATCGAGTTAGCCTGTGAAACTCACTGAGACAGCATATACTGAAGTAATGCTGGCAATTGGTCTTGCAGGGGTATTATTACAAGATCCACCAGTTCATACTTTTGGGTATACATTCCTCACTATTTGGAGTTGGAAAGAAGCTTCTCCTACAATACTGCATATATCACTCATTTTCTTGTGCATGGGAGCACACAACGGCCCAAAACTGGAAAAATCTGAATGTTTAGTTCAGGGCTGTCTCTAATCTGGAATATTGGACTGAATATGAGACTGCAATCTTTTAATCAGTCATATCAATAACTACCACTCTATGAAGACAATTAATTTCAGTAACAATTACTATTTCCTTATAACATTTCCTAAAGAATAAAGTTAGTGAGGCCAGAGTAAGTAAAGTTAAGTAAGCAGTCATGCCACAGTTTCAACAGAGTTGTGCTGATTTTCAATTTTTTTTTCTCTTCTTCTAAATGCTAGCAATGTTTTCAGCTTACTATAAACCCTCCATTATGGTCCCCTGATGTTAGCCTCACATTTTATTCTAATTGAACATCCTTAATACGAAATGAGAAAATTAGAATTCCAGACAGCAATATTGATAACATTCAAACAAGTTTAGGGCAATATTTTTGTCCTGATACACAAATTACAGATACTACATGCAACAACAGGTGCAAAATGAATATTTATGTGTATACTGTCAGTCTCTTGCTCTGAAACTGCTGGCATGTGGGCACTTTAAGTTAAGTGCATCTTAGAAACATGCACTCACGTATATTTAATATAAAACATGGAATGCCCTCTGATCTATACTTCTGTTATATAACATATTGCTTTTCAAGGGCATGTTGTTTAAATTTGTTCTTTCAGCATGTCCTCTGCAACATTGCTTTACTTACCAATCCTATTTGAGAGATACTAGGCTGAAGACAGCTTGGGACATGAATTACAGGAGTTCCATCCATTTTCACCTGGGCTGAATTTGGTCCTGTATGTGGCCTTTGGTTTAGAATCCAATTGTTATAGGTCTGCTTTATGAGTCATTATAAAGATCATTTCAACTGAAGGTTGTCTTTTTCTGTAACAAGTGAATGGCCTGTTAAGTAAAATATCTTTCTTTTATTTCTGAAAAAATTTAGCAGGTTCTAAAAATAAACTAGCACTCCACAGAAGCCTTGAATACATTAGATTATATAACGCATGTCATCGTAACAGACTTTCAAATATGAATTACATGTTCAGCCTCTAACCCCTGATTTAATTTTTCAGGAGCTGAGAAACTGTACTTTTCATTGATCCTTTGTTCTTTCATCTCATCACTGTACTTTTCTCACTAATACCAATAATATTTGCATTTCAAAAATTTGCCTTTAATCTGTGACCTCCTTTATAAGAAAACTCTTTCTTTATCTTCATATTAAGATTTGGTCAATAGTCTCAGTTGCAACAATGTTAACTTGAATGCAGAAGTAGTAATAACTTTAACAGAAGAAATCGTGGCAGGGTAGTTGGCCCCATCCTCTGGCCTTGACCCTCTGATAACATTTGTGGTTAAAAGTCTGCTCGAGATTAATGGGAGATATGGTGCCTGCTCAGTTTGACCAGGAGTCAAGAGGGGGAGTTCAAGACCCAGCGGCCTCTCGACTCCAATGATGTTGTGACCTATTTTCTCTAGTAGGAACAAGCACAGCATAGGACTGAGCAGTGGTGCAAATTGTTGCAAAGGTATGTCTCTTACTTTCCAAGGTAAATGGTCATCAGATGGGTAGAGGTACGACTGATGTTTGATTGACAGTGCTTCTGCCTGGATGGCTGGTTAACAGAGTGATCGGCAGAAGTGGAGTGACCAGTGAGGATAAAAGGAGCGCCATGCACCTGTGAGATGGTGTGTGGTGAGGTGTGACTGAGGTATGTGACTGCGAGGTGTGCAAGTGAGAGAGAGAGGGAATGTGTGTGAGAACTGTTCAGTGTTGTTTGTCAGTGAGAGGTGATTTGTGCCCTGCCTGTTTGAGCGTAGCTCTGAGGAGGGAGCATTGGTCCATATTCAACTGGACTTCAGCCCAAGTGACCATCAAGAGCAGTATCTTCTCTTTTGAGGGTAAGGCATCATTCACCCCATTCTGTGGAGAGCTCAGTACCCTGAAGGGAACAGTGTATGCCTCCATAGGGGACAGGGAACCAGGGCTCCAACGGACTCTCAGTCTCTGAAGTGGACAGTAGTCTGGCTCCTATGGTGAGAACCACTTTTGCTTTCTATTTGTGGCTTCACACCCCCTTGTATTAGATTCACTGTTCTTGTATATATATTTGTTATCTGTTAAAGTCCTTTTGTTTGCCTTGCCTGTTTAATTATCTTATAATACTATAGTCCAGCTGTTTTGACACTTACCTGAGTCTGTTGCGTATGTGAAATTTGCAGACACTAGGTGGGGTCGGGCGGTAGTCCAATACCTATATGGTTACCTCTATGGTTATGGAATAAACTAGAGTACATCAGAAAACTGTATCAACATTTTGCACAGATAGCTGAGTACTGTAGCCTTTATATTAAACCACAGTCATTCACAATCCCAGCTTAATGAAGCCCTGGCCCCTGGCCATTTTTCTTCTTTACTGTTTACCTGGAATGAATGCTCCTCTTGTTTGCTTTCAAAGCAGCGTGAAGAGAAACTTAGTTCAGTCTAAGCTCAGCTCCATGCCAATGAAGTGATTGAAGGCCAGGATTTAAACTGGTTTCTTAGCCACCTTAGATGGAAATAAGGGACCTAAATTCCAATGAATAATTCAAATTGGTCCTGTGTATGCTTGCACAAAATGTATCAAACATCTGGATTTTAAACTGCAAAGTTTCCTGAGCATCTGTGCTGAGTCTATGGAAAGGCCTCCATTGGTCAATGTGTAAAAGGGACTCACACCTAACTCCCATCTAACTGCACTCTAACATAGTGGTGCACATATTTTGCCAAAGAGTTTAATGGACAGGACAGTCACCAAGGAAGGTGGAGACTTGAGACCCTTTCCAACAAATTGTAGCTACTTCCATCCATTCCTTTGCTGCTAAACCAGAGGCTCTTTTGCCCAGCTACTTTTGTAATGTTCAGACTAAGTGAAGCCATTGGTGTTTTCCTCTCTACTTATTGGGAACACTGCTTTTACACTGCTGTTATTTCAAAATGAACACAAAGAAAACAAATTGTTGCAGTAATTTCACCCTCACTCCGACCCAGAGGAGAAGAAAAACAAAACAAAACAGAGCTACCCCTAGCATACTACTGGTGCCATTTGTGTGTCACACCCTAGACTTCAAAGAGCATTGAATAAAACCATTGATTTTGTGAAGGTTTGGCAAATACTAGTACTATTTATTTCAGGACTTACGTCCTTCTGTTTTAATTTCACTAACCAAATCCATTCCCTTAGTTCAGGGATGTCGAACACATCCAGACCAACAGATCGGCCACGCATGCCATATGCAGCATGCAAGGCCAGTTCAGTGTAGGCACTGCATGCATCACTGCAGCCCAGGACTTACAGGCAGCACTGCAGACTGGGTGACAGGGGTCCATGTGCCATGCCTTTTGACACCCCCCTACCTTAGCTGAATTGTATCTCAGCAAACATATTGTTAAAATTAAAATGCCTGAGAATAGGTCCTTTCCTTTCTATAAACTGTTTACTAGTTTCATAGTGCTTAGGGTCAGAAGGGACCTAAACAGATCATCAGGTCTGACATTTATTAAGTGTAAATATGCAATCCTTAGAATCAGTACCTCTACAATATCTGATTTACTAATCTCATTAACTACCAGCAAGCTTTAATCAGCAATAGCACAGTTGTTTTGGTACTGCAGAGTATATTCCATGTCAGATACCAAATGACTACGGGTAAACGATCAGTAATGTGATTTTCATATCATCTTCTTAGATTATTATAGCAGTTGTCATTCTCAAAGGGTCTGAGTACACACATCTTCCATTCAAGTTGGTGGGTACTGATGACTCCCAGCAATTAAAAAATAAGTTGTATAGGAGAACCCTAAAGGCCTGGGACATAAGTAAAGACCTTATCTGAAACCCAGTGAAATCAAAGAAACTGTTTCCATTAACTGCAGTGTGTATGGAGTCATGAGTCACCAACTTGGACCCATTAGCAAGTTAGGAAAACACATAAGGATATATTTTTACTCGCTGATCATCATTTGAATCTGGATAGAGTAGTAATTGGTCCAACTTTTAATAGCAGGTGATAAAGTTCAAATTGCAACAACAGTATCTCCAGATAAGTACCCATGCCAATATGCACTGAGGAAGATAGCATTGCCACTGATAATGGTCCTTTACTACCTTGATCTGTATTTTTATGTCATCTGTTTATCTACAGAGCCATACGTGCAGAATCATGTCCAAGAAAAGGCTAGCCCAAGATGATGTTGTTCAAACTGCCACTAATGTCATAACTAACAGCTGTGCGTATAGTATATTTTTGTTACAGCAAATATGGCGGGCAAAATCTGATACTAAAAGCAGTAAGATAAGACTAATACATAAGTAGATCTGTTATCTTGCAAAATATTGTTTTCTGCAGTGTAAGACAAGAAAAGCAGTACTGTTTCTATTATTCTTGAGCATGTAAGCATCATATTTGGTGATAGCACGTACAAAAATCCTGAAAAGATATGCATTTTGCATTCAATACTTAACATGCAGTGAAGGTCATACGCAGGGATCCTGGTTTTCTCTGTTTAAAAATCACAAATTCTCTGATAAAAACTGCACATTTTCTGATTAAAAACCCTAAATCTGTGATTAAAATAAAACACCACTATATATATGTGTGTGTGTGTGTATATCAACTGAACACAATGTTTTATTGATACATTTACAGTTTTAAAGCAATTTGGAAGCCTACCAGTGCCTCAATCACTATAATAAAACAAATTCTAAATACCCATAAATTTTGGTATTTGATTTTGGGTTTTAATATCATAAAAAAATGAGAGCTCCCCCTGCCCACTTCGCTCACCTGGACACAGGTGCAAGCCCCTCATTCCCAAGCAACAGCCCCACAGCCCTGCACATGCCCCTGAGCCCCCAACCACAGCCCCACAGCCCTGCTGGTAATGCCGACAAGGGGTGGTCCCCCAGCAGCCGATCGCCCCCAGCAGCCAATCTCTGAACCAGTGGCAAAACCGGAAGTACACTTCCGGTTTCATGGCTGGTACTTCCAGGGGGTTCACAGCCGATCTCAGGGGGTGCACATGCACCTGCGTGCACCCCCTGTGTGTCACCACTGTCCCCAGCTGCCAGGGCTATTGGGCCAGGGACCTGGTTCTGCAGGCCCCTGCCTCCCAGAGCAGCGCCTAAGCCCTGGCTGCCACCCATGGGAGAATTCAGCTGTGGCCCAATGGGTGGGACCCGTTGCAGCAGAGCAGAGCAGGGCTGGGAAGAGAAGCCCCTTGCTGCTGCAAGCCCTGCACTGCCCTGGTGAAATACCCCCTGCCTGCCTGACAGCAGCAAGGGGCCTAACTTCATGGCACCAGCCCTGCTGCCACTGGGCAGGCAGGAGCACCTCTCCAGGGTGGCATGAGGCTTGCAGCAGCAAGGAGCTTTCCTGCCTGGCCCTGCTTTGCCCTGCCACACCACTGGGCCATGGAGGCCCAGAAAAGAGGGCAGCAAGGCAGGGAGCCTGAGCCTGCAGTGAGCAGCCTGTATCCACCCCAACCCTGTGCACAAATCTGGGGGGCATGTCCCCATCTGCCCCCAAACCCAGGAGTGCAAATAGTGGCAGGGAGCCAGCCTCACTCCCCCCTCACCCCCAAACAAGCTGCCTCCAGCCCCATCCCACTCCCTGCCAAGGCCTTGTGGTCATGCATTCCAGACCCAGGCCCCATGAACTGCCCCAGCCCTGCCCAACTCCCTCCCTATGCGGGGGGGTCTCAATCTCTCCCACCACACATAAACGTATCTGTGCGAGCTGCTCTCCAGGCTCCCTAGTGGCCATGTGCATAAACATGGTGCCCCCTGCACAACCATCCTCCTGCTCCCCCCGGCCCCTTACAGGCTGGAACATTGCCAGCCTTCAGAGAGCTCTTTGCAAAAGTGGAAAATCCATGTGTTTTCCTGTTAAAATGAGAAATACATGTTTTTCTCGGTTAAGAGGAAAAATCTGGTTTTTTCCATTTTTTTCTGTGGGAAACAAAAAACGCGGATCCATGGTTATACGTAATAGGGCCGTAGTCCTATCCTTTCCCCTACAGGTTGAATTTTTCTTCCAGTGCTTTCATCAGTCACTTAAAACAACTGAGTTTTTATGACACTGCCAAGGTACTTTTAGGGGGCAAAACTGAGAAGTGAACAGAATGTTCTCCAAAACTGCCTAATTCATAACTCTGTCAGCCACTGAAATGGAGCATTTTCATTTGCTTCAACGCATGCCAGGCGAATTTTGCCCTTTGTGTCAAAGTCATAAAGCATAACTTGCCTAACCTTTATATTCATTTTTGCCATGGATCATTTGGGAAGCACTCAGAAAAAATTAACCATGATTTCAGCAGCTATGGAGAATTCTGCTCTGCTTGATAATCTGTATTCTGCTATGCAAAGATTAATTACAGAATGAGAAAGATCAAACTTCATGAAGCATTTTTTCTATTGCAGTAATATTCTTCATGGAATATCAGTACTCAACTCAACTCCTTCCCTTTGTTAAACACATGCATACATATAACCTATATTTTATTTTTTTATTTTGCCTTATTTTACCTATATTCTACATACATATGTAGACAGATAGGGTTTATAAGTGCCGAGTCATTTCCACAGAAATAGTGTGACACCACTATTTATCACGCATGCTCCAGCCTCCCACTGTGCAGCTGAGGTGAGCTCCATATGGACAGATGAAAGGAAGGTACTTCTGCTTTTATCAAGGTATTTATGACTACTGATACATGTGCTCCAACATGTTCCAATTCAAACACTGCAGTGTCACCACAGTGTTCCAAATATTAAGCCCCCGAACATTTAAAAATGGCCACAAGGCACTTTAACTATACCTTGTTGAATGAGGTTTAGATAAAGCAACCCATGGCTATTTTTAAACATGTGGGATTTAATACACATGGTGCTATGGAGTTTTAACTAGAGCCTGGAAAGTGGTCTAAGTAAAATGCTCCCCCTTCCAAGCACGTGTGTATAGACAGGCTATATACCTGCTATCACTACGGGGCATAAGCATCTCACCAAAATAAAAGAGTTCATCCTCAGAACTCTGTGAAGTGGAAAAATGCTATTAATGATCATTTCACAGATTTGGAACCAATGCGCAAATAGAATAAAGGCAGATTTCCATTGTACATTTGAAAATCTCTTGGGTCATTTAGCCAAGGTGTCAGCCCATGTGTGTGATGCAGCTAGAATCTAGTATTACAGCATACAAACACCAGACCCAATGTTGCAAGAGATCTAATTCTCATGGAGCTCCACTGATTTCAGTAGGACACAAAGCTGGCATAGCTAATGTCTTTTGCAGAGCTATTTGTAGGACTGAGGCCATGGAACAGTCCTTCACTCAACAGTTTACAAACTAAGTTAAACCAAAATGTAATAAGAGGTGAACAAATGAATGGTTGTGGTAGGAAAAATAGAGAAATAAGAACATGCATTAACTTAGACCCATGAGTACACATCTTGATGGTTTGGAGTCAAAGCTTGGTTGCATTTTCAATTAGAATATGCCAGAGAAAAAAAAATAGATTTAATTGGGTTCTGATTAGTTTTAAGTAAGTGTAAAATGGATTCCCAGATGTGCAGGATTGAATTGGCTTCTTTTTCCAGATGGTTGCCACCCTGGTTTAGAGAATATCCACTGAGGCAGACATTGGTGATAAAAAGTATACTGCAACTTTCTAAGGAGATACTGTTGACTAACTATCTAGTTAGTTCTGATATTAAGTATTCCCTAGGGGTGAGCTCATGAAAGGTAGATTATCAGTTGGTGACAAACCCCTTTTGGGTACAACAAGGCTGGCTGGCAGGGGCTCCACCAGTTTCTTACCCCCCTCAGCGAGTGGACAGTAGTAAAGCTTTTTGATTACTTGCTAATTTTATTACATACCAGGAGATGCCATCCAGTAGCCCGACCTGTGCAAAGAGAGGTGCACTCTAACGCCTTCCTATGGGCCCATACAATCTGACTCTTAATTTGGAAAATGGGGATCCCAGTAAATAAACTAAAAGCTACAAGTCAAAAGGGGTTTGAAAAAAATCTAGGTTTTTTCCAGACTTTGTGTGTACTGGTGCAATCCTACATCAGAAGAAAGAAGTCATCCCTAATTTCATGATTTAACCAAACCCCTTGGTTGTGGTCAGGCAATGTCACAGGCAGAAAACAGCCCTGCCTCACCAATTTCCTACTGAGCCAAGCCAAGATGGCAACCCTGAAGAACCACAGGAACCAGCTCACAGGGGCTGCATCAGACAATACCCTCCACATCTTTCAGGTCCTGGACCAGATGGTTTTCTCCTTTGAATTTGGACACTTTGCAATAGAGTGAGGTCCAATTTTGTGTCATGCTGGGTCACCAAGAAGCAGTCTGCATGGTAGAAGATGGACAGCTAATCCTAAATGTATAAACCCCCTTTGTAACCTTAACAAAGGATGTTGGAAGGGAGGTGTTGGCCCTTGCTGCAGTGTCCCTGATGCTATGGAGTGAACTTTCAAACTCTAGTGGTCCATGACCTACTTTCAGCTTGTAGACATGCACTGTCTGCATCTATTACATAATAGAGTTTGGGCGGGTACTGTTTCCAATGTTTGATTGATTAAGTAATGCTTATTTGAGCTTTATGACCCTCAGATTGGTCAGCAAGATGATTGATGCAAGGTTAAGTGATACCCTTCCTGTGTGTAAGACTGGTCAACTGGAAGATTGACAGAAGTGGTGTGACTGAGAGGGTTAAAAGGCCTGTGGCTGAGGGAAATGTGTGTGCATGGTATCCTGATCCTGTGTTGTGTGGGTCTTTGTCTTCCAGCTGTGTGAGTGACAACTGTGTGTAGATGTGTCCATAGCAGGGAGAGTGATTGTGGACTGGTTGGGTCCGGGAAGAGTGGGCGAGAGCTGGGGCAGCTAATCCCCTCTGTGTGAGTGTATGATAAGAGGCTGGTGAGGATTAAAGGCAGCCAATATCCCTTCTCTATATGTGTTTTGTGCATGTGCCAGTCTGGGGGATGTGAACCTGAAGAGGGGTCCCCACACCATGTGCGTGTGTGTATGTATGTAAGCTCTGTGTTCAACTGTGTAAGGTGATGGTCCAGGGGACCAATATCCTGCTTGCTTGATTGAGAGGTTGCCTGGTCAGCAGCAGTGGAAGAGCCTGTTGCTCTAGCTCCCCCTGGGTAGTCTTGCACATAGTGTAGTTAATATTGATATTGTTGTTTTCCTATAGCAAGAGGGAGCACAGAGTGGAAGTAATAATGCTCCTGAAGAATAAGTTCAGCTTCAGAGGGACAGTCTATGCAAGTCATTTACTGTGGAGTAAACTAATTAGCTCCACTGTAAACACCTTGCATTTACACGTGCAACCCTATTAACCAAATTAACTCCACAGCACAGTAATATTTGTAAATACAAGTACTATCCTGCTTTGGAGTTTGGAAGGGTTTTTTTTTTTATTTTTGTTGTGTTTTTTTTTGTTTGTTTGGTTTTTTTTTACTCAGAGCGCTACACACACAGATGCTGACACGGCTGGCCGGGGTACAAGAGTGCTTCAGTGCAAGGGCTGCCTGCCTGCTAGCCGCATGCTGGGGCACGCTTATGACCCAGCCAGCACGTCCACAGCATGTTTTGCTGGGTCAGAGCAGTGCCGGGCTGGCAGGCTGTTCCCCCCCCCCGCCCTCCATCCCTCAGGTCTCGTGCTAGCCAGGGCCGCTCTGACCCAGCAAAACATGCTGTGCAGTCCAAGGCACGCATGTAAACGTGGGACCCAGAATCAATAAACGCCAGCACAATAAGCAACAGAGTTTATTGCATCACCTTAATGAGCACGTACAGAGATGACCTGAGAAAGTCAGATTGCACCAAGTATCGCTACATTTTTAAAAGACTGTCCTTTCTCCCTCTCTCCAAATTATAAAGTTTATGCCATGTTCATATTATGTGCACAGTATATGGTTCTGGCACAAAGACTTAACTGCTGTTGCTGCAAAGATTAAGGTAAATCTTTTGGAAAGTGCTACCCCATGCTTTGAGTAGAACCTCTATTTAAATAAGGAAGCAAATAAACTCCTTAACGCATTGTTTCTGTAATCACACATGCCCTGTGGCACATGGGGCATTCACAGAATATTCTGAAAACATAATGGTCCTATATTTCCCCTCAGTATCTTAGCATCCAATCACTCACTGCCAATTAGATGCCCAATGTGCACAACCTTTTGTATTTGGTGAGCCTGATTCCCTTCTTAATTACATGATTGTAAATCAGGCATAACTCCAGTTAGAAGAGAATCCTGACTGCAACATCACCTTAAAACTAGAGCTTACTGCCCATTATACTCAGATTTAATAAATACCTCTTTCACGGGGGAAAAAGTTAAGAGAACCCAGGCTATTGATTTTTGCAGCAGTATACATTTTAAGGAAATCCAGAGATTAGCAAAGGATTAAATTATCTGGTTTGCTTAGATGGTACATTTTCAGTTTCAAAGGGTTATCATCATGCCAGCTGTAGACAAGGGCCAAGAGTTAGTAATTCTGGACCTCTTATATTAAAAAAAAAATCACTGCTTATTCCTCTTAGGCACATCTACACAAGATGCTGACTGCGCAGTAGCCAAATACTACCGTGCAGTAGTGTGTTACAGCACTGACAGTGCTAATGTGCTTCTGCACAGTAGTATTAGGCTACTGCAAAGTAGCATCACTTACAAGAAATTCATCAGCACTACTGCACAGTAACTCCAGTTACTGCACATTTATTAATAGTTGCTTATCCAAGCACTAAATAAATGCACAGTAACCACTGCACTGTAGCATCTTATGTAGATGCACTCCTTGAGACACAAACCATGCAAGGAAAAGAGAATGACAGAAAAACATATGTGATAAGCTCATGTCACACAAGTCACATTGATCCAGTCTTTCCTGGTAGTGCAGGGTCAGATATTGGGTTTTAACTTGAGTCTACCTGAACAGTAGCAGTATGGAACAAATGTGTGAGGGCACGGTAGTTGTGCTCTTCTTGTTCACCTCAAATCACAGTATTGGTAGGTGTAGAAGCAACTGCAGTGTCAGACAACAGACAAAGGATAAGCAACAGAACAGAGTAACAGCTAAGGATAAGAGTTATTTCCTTGTAAATCATCCAGGGAAAGAGAAAACATGAGAAGGATCTTACGTATAAGGAAATGAGACAATAACTTCAAGTACTTGAAGTACCAGTTTCCTGAATAAAGATAGTACTGTATTACTGCGACATCAATATATACAATATGGGTATCTCTTAAGTCATTCTGCATTGTGGATTATCAAGCAGCATATACCCACAATAGAAGCATAACTAATGGAGAGTAACGAGATGATGGGTTAACTTAATTTATGAGCCAATGGCTTTTCTGCCACTAACATGTCTGTCTCGTGCAAGTACTTGTAAAGCAATTCCTTGGACAGAGTTCCCTGAACAATTATTATAAGCCTTGCCATAGAAGACTCAGTTCAACTAGTAATAGATTTAGCTTTCTGTGAAGTCTACTCTGGTCCAAGCATTAACTGTCCACACATGCATTTTATGGCTGTTCCTCCATATTCCAATCTAGAATTATCCCAGTGGATATATCACCATACTGAAACATAACAGTTTCCCACAGAGGTGCCATATATATCAACGGATACACTCACCTTTTCTGTATATACTGATGACATTTATTTCTGCTATCATATTGATGTTAGCCTGATAAACTACACTAACTTGTTGCTTCAGCTTATCAGGAACAAAATATACTTGAAATATATTCTGGCCTCCAATATCAGCAAACTGCCTTTCTGACATCTGGTAGGTCATATCCATTGACAGCCAGAATATCGTTTCCAAACATACAAGCCCAGTTTATTAAAAGGCAACACAGGTTCTGCAGGGGAATGGAAAAATGCAGAATATCAAACATTTGCAGAAAAAAGCACCAAACCTCCATCTCTGGAACATTTTGAAAGCATCTCTATCATTCCTGTCCTTTTACTGTTTTAAATTTTACAAAATGTTATTTTATATGCAACCAAGAGGTTAATTTAACCCTTTTATGCTATAGTAATACCCATTCCTCCTTTCAGCACCTCTCATCATGGGAGCATCAGCACCTTTCTCATAAATATGGCACCTATCAATAGATAGTTCTGGGGAGCCAGATCACTTAATAGACAGACACTTTCATCCTGACATTAAAAGGGGCAGGGGGAGGTAATTACCCCTGGTACAGGCTTCTTGATAAGCCTTCACCAAAAAACTGGTCATGCAGAGAAAGTAGGTGATGAATTTACCTATAGAAATAACTCATATGATCTGGTTTTTTTGTGTGTACTAAACTTTTAAATTATCTGCAAGTCTGCTCTCTGTAGAGGCAGCTACCAGTCTGTAGGATAGAATCCATGTATCACATTAGCAAAGTAATACAAATGGTGTTCTCTCAAAGACAGACTTCACTTTTCTTGTTTTCTTTAATCTAAAATAATTCATACTGAACGTGAATACTTTCTTTGGTGGTATGGAGCAAAATGAAAAATGATGACTTGAGCAAGCCATCTATATTCAAACATCCAAAATAAATGCAGGTTGATTTAAGAGGGAAAAGTTCTGGAGGGGTGTTCTTTTCTTCCTGTAAACCAAGTCACCCATCTCTAGTAGCATACGCCAAGGTTTCAAAGAGAGATGAGAGCAAGTCCAGAAGTGCTGAACTTGCATTACACCCAAAAACAAAGAATGTCGTACTCATTTATCATTTATGGCAACATACTGAGAGCAGCTGTGAATGCCATGCTGGCAATTTGCTTAGGATGATGTACTGCAAAATGAGAGGCATACCTAGGATGCATTACCCTTATAATAATGCATGAAGACCAAGGGTTATCTGGTGTGTAAGTCGTTTACAATGACATATGGCTTAAAGCTCTCATTACCAAGCAGGTGGTTAGTTTGCACTACCTAGTGAATGATAACTATCACAGTATAGGCTCTAACTTAGGAGATACATTGGGAAATATGACATTTGCCAAAGCAATTAGTTTGTATTAAAAAAAAGAAAGACATCAATTTACAAGCAGACATTTATTTGAAAATGACTAGAGTCAGCTGTCTTCTTTGTGAATAATTTATCTATTGAATTTAGCAGTTTCTTTCTGCTTGTGAATTATCTAGGAACCAACTGGGTTTTGCAGATCTAGTTGTTATTGGCAATTGTCTGCAGAACAAGTCACAGAAAAACATTTCAGCCTATAAGCTGTTCACTTCTGCTTTTTGCACTTTATCCTGGAGGTGATTGATCAATTCCAGTAAGTCATAAGTTATACCTTCTGTTCCTGATTGGCTAAATGAATGAAACTTGTCCTACAGGACAGTGATAAAAAATAAATAAATCAAGAACCAAGAGTGTACTTATTTTCTGAATGTAAATACCAAGACATTCGTACAAAGAACAGCCATGTCCCAGATGTTCACTTGTAAAATCATGGGCGGAGAATAAAATGGGGAATTAATATAAGCTTCAGGGAGTCTGAATAAATGGTTACATATTAGTTTATATTACAGCTATTTTCTGCAACATCTTAAACTATGGGGCGCTCATAGTGTATAGCCCATAGGTGAAAATGTTTAGTCTAGCTTGATGTGACACAAAGGGGGAGGGGTGGGGAATGCAAAATAGCCAAGAAGGGGGACAACAATTAGAAACTTCAGTAATCAGTTTTAAAAGGGTGGCACACATCATGGGGAACAGGTGGTCTTCTATTTACCTTTTCATTTTTTTTTAATCAGGCATCATGTCAGAAGCAGGTCTTAAAACAGTGATTCTTAACAAGGATGCTGGGGCACCCCAGGGTGCCAAGAAAGCTTCTTAAGGCTGCTGCAGGGAACCACACAATATTAGTACTGTTAGTTTTGCAAACACCTAAACATGATTCACAGGATAAACCCAGAAATTTCAAATAGGAATCCATAGCATCAAAGGTATTCTGTTGTGGACTTTTTGAGTTCTTTGCAAGGAAAGAATTACTCTGTTATTTTTTCATTGTGCAAAAATGAATGAAAGCTAAGAGCTGTTGTTTTCTAAAGGGTTCCCCGATTCTAAGAAGGGTGCCCCAAATCAAAGGAGATTGTCTTAAAAGGATTTGAATGAGGAAGGGGAGATGCCTGAGACTCTAACCCAAAAAACTTACCCCCTGGGGTGGAGATACTATGAATAAAAATATAGTTAGGTATGGATGGAGTAGTTTGCTTACCTTCCATTTTAATGACAGCAGAGGAAACAAAGGTAAAACACAAGAGCAGGGAAGGGAGAATGGGAAGTTATCTGAGAACTTAGAAAAGAACAAATTTAAACAATGCTGTGGCAATGAGATTCACGTAAATTGTTGATAATAGTATTCTGTTATATTTGTCCAGCGCTGATTTGTCATATTTGTTAACAACTCACCGGGTGGGAAGGATATATACTTGAGAAGAAATGTGATGTTCGTTGAATGGAAACAAATCAGAATTTTTAAGTGCATAATTTTCCAAACACAAGATGCAAAGTGGTTGTCTTGACTGGCAAAGGTATGCTACTTTCTTATTTGTCATACACAGAAAAGTTCACAGAGCATGAATGTTTGAGAAATTGAAGAACTGTAATCAAGGCTCCAGGAGTGGGTAGCTATGAGGAGATGGAGATGTCCAGAGGAAACCTCAACCCCAGGACAAAAACAAAACAAACAGCTGAGGAACATTTTAATATGCAATAGAAAGGATTTCCATGTATCTTTACTACCCTTATCTTAAAATCTACCCCCTCCTCTCCAAAGTGAAAGGAATATTGGGCTGATTTCCTTATTGATCAGCCCAATACTTCCTAATTGGGCTGAGTTCCTTATTGATAGGGTACAACCTCTCTCCAAACACTACTAAATCACCTGGGTCAGAGATTATTTATAGTTGGGGTTTTGCTTAAACAAAAAAATAGTTCTTTGCTTCTGATACACATAAAATACTAGGAGTTTTCAAAGTTACCTTCAAATTTTTTTCCTTCCTCTAAGTTACAAAAATTGAACACTATACACCCAATGCTCTTACTCTAAACCTCTTTTATACTGCTGTAATTCAACTAGTTGAAACAAGTTGGGACTTACTTGGGTAGACAAGAAAATTCACAAAGGTGTTTGGCGAATTCTAATTAACCATTTGGTTTAGTCATGTCACACCTCTGTTTCGGTGATCAATTAGTTTGAACATCCTACTATTTGCAAGTTTGGAGTGAGATTGTTAGTTCTAAGCATGGGATAAATTCTACTTGGGAAGCAAATACCACACTATAGGCCTGGGTCTGTGCTATAAGAGTTAGTAAGAATTGCTAGGTTTCAATAGAAGCAGGACCAGGACAATGATTTGATTTGGATCACTGTCCCAAACTGATTCAGCCAAATTGACTTTGGAAGATTCAGCACTGATTTGGAGAGTTTCAGTGATTCAGCCATAGACTATAATGAGGGATCACTGAAATGCCTATAACTTTGTCATTTTTTTGTCAGATTTGGATGAAAACATCAGGCCCGGTACCCCCTGCTGAGGACACGATGCCTGACAGGTTTCAAGATGACAGGTGCAGGGGTTTCTGGGAAACTGCACCTTAAGCATGTGAAAGCAAAACTTGTGATGTGACTTTGTGTGTGTGTTACAGTGGAGTAGGATGGAACCAGCAGGGACGGTAGCCTGTAACAGGGGGCCTTCCCAGTGCTCAGGCAAAACAGCTCACAAGAGGTACAGAAAGGTTGCAGACAGAGGCTTATGTGCTGTTTCTACCACCCTCCCCCAGAGCACTGTGATTGGAAGGGGACTCAGGGAAAGATCACAGTCACTGGCCAATTACAGATGTCAGCCTTTCCCCCCAATCCTCCTCTCTCTTCGTAGTTTCTGTTTCCCTGAAAGACTGCCTTCTGAATTGCTGAATCTCCAAATCTTTTTCTGAATTGATTCGGGGAGGGGGGTGTCTCTCAATTCAATTCCGATTCAGTGATTGGGCCTTCTAATCTAGCCAAATCTTCTCCAAATCAAATCGGCGACTGAAGCTTTGCACACCCCTAACAGGCACATGCAACAGTTAAGTGTACTGGTGCCTAGCTATGTTCTAATATAAGCAGCAAAAGTTGCATATCAGCACCAAAAAGCTGTTATATAAGACTCCAGAGACACAAACCCATGAACATGCATGTGTAGTTCGCAGCACTGCAGACTCATCTGTGGTGCCAGAAACTGCACATGAAGGCATTCACAGTGCTGTTAATTAGGGAGATCCTAATGTAAAAAAAAACCAAAAAAAAACGACTAGAAAGAAGTGGGGCAGTGCAAGTGGAAGCAGCATGTGCCATCTGAAACCGGAGCCTGGCTGTCCAGAGCCACACTCCGGCTGCTGGCCGGGCTCCACACACCTGAATTGCCACTGCTGCAGCCCTGGGAGCCTCCTAGGACCACAGGTAAGGCTATTTGCCACTGCTATTTGTCCCTGGGGAAATGCACATGTGTGCTTGTCTGGATGTACCCCAGAAGTGCAATCCATTTAGGTGGATCATGAAAACAAAAAATCCAACTAGAAGGCAACAAGAGCACACAAGTGTTTTTGAATGTGGCTTAGGTACCTAGAAGTGAGGCTTCTCCAAATGGAATATCACACTTCTTTGGATCTGTTCTTTTGTGTTTTTTTACCATCTCATGTAGCTTTAAAAGCCCTTATGAAATGAAGCCATTTTTTCCAAGTTTCAATATGATGCAAGTTAAGTGGACTGAGTTATGAACTCTGGAACAATTGGGTGCACAGTGGAAATGGCAATGGCAATGAATCCTTAATCACAGTTTCATAAAGATGATACTATAAATACAAGCCATTGCAAATGCAAGAGGAGGATGATTCTAGCAAGGTCTATAATATACAGTTTCCTATAAATCCTCCATCTTTCATTGACGTCAACCATTATTTTTTTACTTAGTGCATCATCACTATCCTTAATTATTTTTTACAATTGCTAACTAGAAAATGATACGAATCATTATGTTGATCGGAGTAGGGTGAATTGCTTAAAGGTCTTAATCACCTGGCTCCTAGACAAGGCAGGTCCAACTTGTGCCTTGTTTTGGCCATATTATAGGATTGTACTGAATGAAGAGGACAGGATTTGTGGTGATGTAAATCTACCATAGCAAGACGATGCTACTGGGGTCTTTTCAAATGGAGACTACAAATTAATGAGCCATCAACTGAAAAATTCTTTTCAGATCTTGGGGCTATTTCTTGTCTTAGTCATTGACTACTAACTCTCCCAGAGAGTGTTCATTCTTTTCTTGTAAAAGTCAACATAGTCTATGACTACATATAAATATAAGCACATATATTTAAAGATGTAGAAAAGTAATATATATGTATAATCTGTTACAAAAAATTGCAGAATGTATCAAATGTGGATACTTATTTAAAAAAATATATAATATTTTTTTCTGCATAGCTCTAAAACCCATATGCTGTAATGTTCTTTTTTAGGATAAGAATGTACATATCCATCTGTTAATTATTTGATGCAATTTATCACTCCTTCTTATTTCCCCATCCTGTGTTACTTGATTCCAGTTTTAAAAGACAGTTATTCTTACAGTATCATTTAAATACTGAGAAGTGTGTTTAAGTAATTTCCATACTCTAGGTATTTCTCCATTGTAGCTGAGGCAATTGTAGCAAGCGGCTGGATTGTCTGTGTGTGTGGTTGGATTTTGACTGAGACTAAGGGACTGGATTTTTGTGCATGACTGGGACTTTGGGTAAGGATCTGTGTGTATGTATGTGACAGCTGGTGAAAGGGGTGACTGGATTGTATGTGTGTGTGTAATAGTATCTGATTGAAAGTGTAAGGTGCTGGAGTAAGCTGGAGACCTACTCACCTGTGGGATCTTACCAGCTGAGAACACACTTATTTGATCTAGTTGTTCTGCCACACGGGAGAAAGGGTTAAGTATCACTCACCCCTTCTGACTGAGGTGCTTAGTACCCAGTGTGGGGAAAGAGCATACAAATCCTGAGAGAGAGAGAGTGGGAGTGGGACAGAGGCTGCAGCAACAGGCTCTCCTCTGCACTTGGTCTTGGAGCTCTATGACGCCACTTAGTGCTGACATGGTGGTGTTGTTAGTTTTGTCTTGGTAAATATCGAATATATTAGTCATTTGTGATTCTAGTCTGTTGCTGTTATTGTTAATAATATTGTGGAATTTGTTCAATACAAATTTTAACGCACTTTATTTTGGGAGTCACTTGGTTATTGGCTTATTTGCTCTCTGGGTGGAGCCAGGCTGCAGGCCAATACCTGGAGATTTGTCCCTTTTAAAGACCTACCAAATAGCCAGCTGGCAGGGTAATAGAGGCCTCTGCATTTGTATTTATGAGACCGTGTGAGTTTGCGTTCTCTTTAACCCTTGCTCTACTACTGTGTATTGAGCTGGTCACTGAGTGAATCATGATTGATTGCATAACACAGTAGCTAGCTAGGATAATGAGTTAATGAGCAAGTATTAACACATACAAAACCACAGACTAAGGGGAAAGAATCAATACAGAGCTGAGAACTGCTTCTACCCCAAGGCAGAGACAGTCAGTTGTACAAGCACCCTTGTCACGAGTTTTGCCTGTCAGCAACTAGGGGTTCAGGACCCCAGAACGCCCCTGCACCTATCTTCTTAACAGCTGGTAGGCTTTGTAGCTGCATCAGGGCCTAACAGCCAGGCCTGCAGTAGTTTCCACCTCCCCCTGTGCCCCAAGACAGACACAGTTGCACGAGTTTTGCCTGTCAGCAGGTAGAGGTACAGTTTTCCCCTACCCCTGCACTTATCTCCTTGAAACCTGGCAGGCTTTGTGGCCTCAGCAGGGGCTAGCAGGCCTGCAGTTTTGACCCCACAGTGGCTTAACACATACACATGACATAAGTTTTGCTTTCAAGAATTTGGGGTGCAGTTTCCCCAAACCCCCTGCACCTATCTCCTTGAAACCTGGCAGGCTTCACGCCATCAGAAGGGGCTACTACTCCTGCAAGTCTCATCTAAAACAAGCCAGAAATGACAAAGTTATAGGCTGTTTTGTCCTTCCCCATTATATCCTATCGGCGAAACAAAATGGAACCGCTGTTTTGAATCAAAACAAACTTTGAAATGAAATGCTGTTCCATGGAAACGTTGAAACACTGGTCAAAGTGGAACACTGTCATTTCGCACAGCCCTAATATTTTTCTCAATTTACCACGCTGACAAATTAAAGCATTAAGAAAATCATTTTTTGTGTTACCCAATCATCATCTGAAGATCATTTCTATGCATTTCAGGTTAAGCTTATCACATGCCAGGACAGATAAAACAATTACATTATAACAACTACCCCAATTTTTACTCAGTGCTGAGGTGTCCCTTATTTCTCAGAGATCATAAAACAAAATTTCTACGGTGCATCTACACATCACCCTACAGTGATGTAGTGATCAAGTGTGTCTACACATGTTCTCTAGCAATGTCGCTGTAGTAGCATGCTCCCTGGGTATAGCTTTCTGCTATGGGGATATAGCTGCAAAGTCTACCTGTGCACCACACACATGGTGCAGTAATTGTCCCTACTGTGCCATGCTTTAGTACTTCCAAGAGGACTGCTGTAGCAATGTCACTGTTTGGCGATGTGTAGACGCACCCTATGAGGAATTAAAAGAGCATTGAGAAAACTCTACTAACTAGATCCATGCTTTGACAGTCCTTGTAAAAATAACATCTGCTCATTGTTTTCATGCTTAATGGTTGAGTTTTCATAGAACACTGCAGGGGACACCAGTGGTAGTCATCAGTGTAATTTATCTAAATCTTTAATACTCTGTTCTTTACTCAGGAACAGAAATATATTTGCTCTTTAAAGAGCATCAAGGGCAAATGTTCAGGAAATATTTTTAATATTGTAGCTTTATGATCAGATATCAAGGCAATTGATTGTGCCTGTGTGACTATCTGTAACTGCCATCATTAAATTAAATTTAATTCTGCCATGCAAAGGGACAATAGTCAGTATCCTGTGTGTGTGGAAATCATGTCAAAAATACAAGATTCAGCCACTTACAAAGAAACCTCTCACAAATATCCTACCACTTCCTTAAGGAAGGAAACAAAGAGAGGGCAAACTTTAAAGACCCCAAGGGGGTTTTTTCCTTTGCTGGTGGAGACAAAGCCTCCTTACTGCTGAGGTTGGGGAAGGCAAGTATTTTTACTATGAATCTGCTGCTGGAAGATAATGAGCATAAGTGCAGGATTCTAAAGGTATGCCACTATATATAATGTACCAACATGGTAAGCTTGGCAAATGCATAAGTCAATATTGGATACCTTAAATTAGTCATCTAAATCCATGTTTATAACCTTAGTATAAAGCCTGGTTTCAAAGATTGTGGGAACCCATGGTAGTAGGAACTAATTTTATTTAGAGTGAACCATCACTTACAGACCTTTAATTATTAGTTGACAGAAAATTAGGGACCATTTTTTCACTCCTATCATAGGAGCTGCCTCCTTTCCCAGAGAAAGCAAAAGTACCCCTGGGGAGTGACAGAGATGCACAGAGCCAGAAAGAGAGAGATGGCTAATACAGAGGGACATTTGGCTAAAATGTCAGCATGGTACACAATCATACAGGTCTAGAGGATGCTTAGACCATGCTGAGTAAACCATCAGAAGCATATGGTAGTGGATCTAAGGCAACTTTTGTTTGCCTTCTCCTAAACCTGAAACAGGCTAATGCTCCAATGGTTTGGCTTCAACATGGAACAGAATAGAGCAATACAGCAGATAAGTTATAAACCATGATAATTTTAAAAATTTTTAACTCCTTGTCTGTCCACACACTTGACATGTGTTAGCATACTGTAGTTCTGTGTATAGTGTTCGTCTTCTTCCACAGATTGTGTTTTTTCCTTCAGTGCACGTAACAGGGGTTCTCTTTCCCCCAATAAAGAGAATAAAATCTTAAAAGAAAACACCCTTCCCCACCTGCACCTTCTCTAAGCTTGAACTCGTTGTGCAAATTAAATTAAAGATGCAGTCATAAATACTTTATGTGGATCTAATAAATGATTGATAGAGGTTTTAATAAATAGTTGTTAAAAGCAACCTTTTGGAATCAGTATCATCTACTCATATACTTAGAGCACACTGTCACATGTCAGGGCCCCAGGGTGGCTTTGATGCCCTCTGGTGACTCTACCCCCCCACACCCCGAAGTGGGCTTCTGTACCAGTTGGGAAAACTGGAGAACAAACTCCCTCTACTCTCTTCACCCCTCCCCCATTCTGAAAGCAGCGATAGGCTCACAGGGAGGAGGGCCCATTGCTAGGGGAAACTAGCTGCAGTTAGGCCCATTGCTAGGGGAAACTGGCAGCCAGCAGCTAGATGCCCCTCCTCACTGGAACCAACAATGAACTTCAGTTTATTTAGGAGATCATTGCAACTCAAGAACACTTCCTACAAAGCCTTCTTAGTTACAGTGGGGAGCTGCACTTCTGTCTGCATCCTCTGTTACAAATGCAAGTAACATCTAAAGTACAGACAGAAGTGACAATTTTCACCTGATCTGGCCACAGAAAGCAGTTTATAGCTGTGACTAAACAAATGCACGGCTACACACAGCTTCAAAAATGGCCAGTTGGGTGAAAGTCTCACTGCTCATTGCATGAGGTATCAGAGGAAGATGTTACAAGATGTGGTGTCTTTGGTAACTTGTGTCTGAAAGCTCCCAGCCTGTCACTGTTTTCAGAATGGTAGGGGGAAAGGGAGCAGATGGAGTCCAGTCTGGGGTTTTTCAGCCCTCCTGGAGGGTGAGGTGAATGTATTGGAGCCCCTCCCCGCCCCCAGGATGGGGGGGGGGGCGCTCCCATTCACCCACCCTAACCTTCAGCACTGTCTAGGGAACCCCAAAAACAAGATCCCTCCACTTCCTTTCCCCACTGACAGAGAGCCCTGGCCATTGCTATGGGAACCTGGTTGCAGACTCCCAGCCCGACCTAGATTCCCTCTCCTCCCCCTCCCCCCAACCAACAGTGAACTTCTGTTTGGTCTGGGGTAATGTTGTAGCTCTGAACACTTTCCAAAAGTCATTCCAAGTTACAGCTGAGAGCTGCACTTCTGTCTGTTTCCCTAACCATTTGTTTAGTCCTCAACATTTTTAGACTCAAGGCACTCCTCAGAAGAGTGCCAGCTTTTGACCCATTTTTTAATTACAAAAACAGAGAAATTCTTTTGTTGAAAACAACTCAGAAAAAACCACCACAGGTCAGGATGTTTTTGATGCTACGGATTTTCAAATAGAAATTTCTATTTGAAATTTCTGGGCTTACCGTGTGAATCACATCTGTACACCTACCAGGTTTAACGTTGTGTGGCACCCTGTGGCACACTTGAAGGGATCTCAAGGCACCGCTGCACCACCCTGGTTAAGAATCATTGGCGTAGCTATGCTATTTGTACTCTTCATAAGAAAACACTTTTTGCCTCTTGTAAGTTTATTTTCAAGCCAAAGTTATCAGATCTCCTTTGCAACTTCAGGCTTTTACACAGATCAATACAGGTCTTTCTTGTTCATTAAAATGCAGTTAGGACTCCTCAGCTTTCTAAACTCACTGTCCACTAGTGGACAGAAATCATTGTGTACTAGCTTCAACAACTGAGAAATAATAATATCTGTAAAGGGGAATGTAATATCAAATTGTGTGATACTATAAACTATGTTGAAAAAAGCATAAAAGTATCTGCATATGAAGGTTGATTAGATTTTATTTTAATGTTTGTACTGCATATTAAAATATTTTCTCAAAGCAATGATGATACATCATGCAAGAAGAGACTGAAAAAAACTATTTGCACATTTGTAGTTGCACATTTTATTTACTTTCAATTTTTTAAAATATAAAATGACCTAGAAAAATTCATTAATTAAGTACTTTTGCATTGTTTTGGCTCCAAACAATGGGTATCTGCTGATCCAGTTCCATTAGTGGGATTCTATCTGGTCATTTGGCAGGGGAGATGTAAAAGTCTGCTCTGAACTCCATGTAAAAAATATGCTCATGACACCAGATCAAATTGCATGTCACTGAGCCACACTCTGAAAACTATAATGAAACTTTATTTCAAATTATTTATGCATTTTAAATATGTATCAGATGTGGTATAACACTCAAGCAAGCAGAACACACAATAAAATTAAGTTAAAAAAGCAGAATAATACTTATAAAACAAGTTTAACAATCCATCATTTTTGCAAGATTTCTTTGTGTGTACACACACACACACACACACACACACAC
Organism: Gavialis gangeticus; assembly: GCF_001723915.1. NCBI lineage: Eukaryota > Metazoa > Chordata > Crocodylia > Gavialidae > Gavialis > Gavialis gangeticus. Next base: position 15,258,855 of record NW_017728995.1, read on the forward strand.
ACACACACACATACACACACACACACTTTATAAAGTATATATAAAAGTATACATAAAACAAATTCCCAAATGAACCCAGCTAGAACTTGGAAAGAGTCACTGGATTCCTACAAATGACCATTATAGCTTTTGAAGTAAAATCATGTTAATTAAATATTGAATGGCCCTGAAAGTACAGAAGATGAGGAGATTTCTTTAACTATTTTATTTAGCATAGAAAGTTGACAGAAGTGCCATTGGTGATTCAATGAAAGGCATTTTTGCCTTTTGAATAGTGTCACCAAACTACTACTTGATGAACCAGAAGACTGAAGAAAGGACAGGAAAAGAAACCAGGCCAGTTAAACCAGGTCTGAAAAAAGGGTGTCTCAGTATACACTTCATATCACACGCACGCAATCTTTTTCTCCTGTGTTCCCATAAAGTTCTCTTACCTTTCTGGCAAGTTCAAAGTTTCCTATGGAGCCCTGTCTCTGTATTCTCATCACCAGCTTTCTCTGGGGGCATTCCCTTGACACTCCATCAGGCTACCAATCTTTCTGGGTGTTACGACTCCTTCCCCTAATGGATCTGGTTTAAATAACCCTTGCTGTCCTTTTCCCCAGCACCCTCTGGGAAGATTGATGATTACTTGGAGACAGCTGTTTTGACACTTTGTTCTGGCGTAAGTAGAATTTAAAACTGATATGCCTCCTGACTACTCGAACCACTAGTAATTTTATAGGGATGAAAGGGATCTCTTCCTACTATCAAATCTTGAACGTTAAAAGTGGTCAAAAGTACCATTCATAATTTTTTTCACAGTCAAGAAGGCTGCCTTTAATCTGAAAAATTGAAATATAAGCTTTTCCTTTCTTTTCCACGTCTGTTTTAAAACAGAAAATCCTGAAGGTCTTTAAAGAAGATAGCATCATTTCTATATTTACTAATACATGTAATCAAATGAATGAAGTGTTGCATTGGTTGCATTTTATTTGTTTTGTTTTATTTGCCTCCATATTTCTTCTATCGCTCTTTCAAGGGTTCAAAGCTTCCACATGTCTGGAAGAAAGTCAGACATGATTTTACCAAGGCTCCTTTTTCCTTTTGCCACGGTGTTTGTCTCTAAGTTAGAGGAAGTTTGGAAAAGAAATAGAAATGATTTGCCTTGTAAGACAGTAGCTGGATGAGATCCTCCTCCCCTCTAACTGGTAGCTCATTTCTGTTGCTCTTTCCTCTACACTGGATGCTCAATGCTGCTATACCTAGTGCTATATATTGGGTGCATCTACCAGTGTGCTTTACTGTGGAGTTGGCCATTTAGCTCCACAATAAAGCAGCACTGTCTACACATGCGCAGCATTGTGAGCAGTAAATTAACTAACTTTGTTGTAATTACATGTGCTGAAGTGCACATGTAGATGGTGACAGGAGCTGGCTGGGGCATGAGGGTGCTGAAGTGCAGGGTCTACCTGCCACCTAGCCTGGCACTGCAGCACCCTCATGCCCGAGCCAGCCCCTCCACCACTGCCATCCAGAGCTGGCCACCAGACAGGGGCTGCTCCACTGGAGTTTTATCACATCACCTTAATGGCACACATAGATGCATCATTCACTAGCCTCTTTGTCCTTACCTAGCAGGCAAGAAGGCTACCACGTTAACTTGACCACAAAGCTCTTCTTGTCCTGGCAAGAGGCATGTCCCCATGCTAGGCCTGATAAATCTATTTTCAGGAAAACAAAGAGATGATAAGAGACTTGACATAGTCTTATAACTATTAACTTGTACATTCTTGTCCTCCCAACCCTCACCCCCCAAAAGAGAAAGATAAATGTAAAAAGCAACTGACTCAGGCCATTAGTTATATGAGAGAAACTCAGATGGCAGCTGTGGTTCTGAGCTTTCTAGCTTTCCTTGAAAATTTTTACTTAAGATGCATTTAGGCCCATTTTAAAAGTTACTCTCTCCGTTGCACACTCGAACTAGAATGTCGATTCTAATTTCCACATTACATTTTCTAACAAGTGAAAAAAGAAACAAGCAAACTCTCATTCATAGCAAAACAAAGTCCAAAGGAAAATCTCTTCCAGCACAAGATGTCATGCAGCTTAGCACCACCATCCCTAATGCTCACCACAGCCATTTTTCAACAAGGCAAGTAGTAAAGAATTATTAAATCAATATAAGAGAAACAGTTATAGTATTGGTGGAAGGAATTGCTCTGCAATTTATTTTCCGATACGAATAATTTTCTTGCATGTACCTCCTCTTGGTCTCTCGCACCGAGTCTGACACCTTTGGGCCTTGGCAAGCGCAGAGTTGTGTTTCAAAGTCCAAAGAAAAATCCCACTGATACGATCCCACATTTCTGTGGTTGATTACAACTTTGGGGAATGCAAGCTTTCTGGTTATGCCAGCAATGTCCTGTTGAGAGGCGAGGGTTAGAGTCAATATGTCTACAGCCTTCCAATTCATGTCGTTCTGCTAATTGAAAAGAAGGAAAATATTGGTCACTCTTCCCATCTATTTTCACATGTGCATTTATTTTAACTCTTCCTTCTGAATCATTACTGGGTCACCCAGCTTCCTTCTAAAAGGCCCCCTACAGTTCCCAGTAGGATGCCAGTTGCTGGCAAGCTGAGAGAGCCTACAGGCTGTGCATCTGTTCAGAGACTGACAGGCAGTTCAGTGAATTAAGAAGCCTATAAATCTGTAGCATTTGGCTCAGCCCTGACAAATAAAACAATGGATTTTCCTTGAATTCCCAAATACCGGGTCAGGTATGCCACTGTTACTCACAGTGAGTAGTTCCTCTCTCCATGAAGAATAACTCACACAGTAAGCTAGCACAAAAGTGTCAATGAAGGGCAGCAGAGTCTGTCCTTAAAGGAGTTTCAAACCTATTCTAATGCTCTCATCCACCTTCTACATGAAATAACCGGGGGAAGAGATAGGTGTCAGGGTTTTTTTGTCTCCTAGGAATCTGCTGATATTGGAATTCTACCTGTGGGCTGTCTCTTATCTTTGCCAAACAAAGTGAGTCCCATACATGCCCTCCTTCACCTGATTCCAGGCAATAGCATCACACTCAGATTTTCCTTGTATGAGGTATATGAATGCTTCATGGGTCAGATACTCCTCCGATATAAACAAAGCATACATACAAGCATTCCAATCGACGAGTCTATGTTGTGCACCTTAGTTTGAGTGTCGTAAACCCCTAAAGACAGAGGTCTGTAAAAGCACTCAGCATTCAGAAATGGAAGGAGGCAAGCAGCCTGGACCAGCAATGGCATGCAGACAAGGGGACCCCCTGTGTGGCAGAAGGCCACCTCTGTCTCTCCCCAAAAACTCTGCTCTGTGACAATTTGGTTAATATGGGCCCTGCAGAGGGAAGACATCCCATCTCTGTAGGTAACCTGAGTTGGATACATTCCTGAGGGAGGGGGGAAACCTGCTTCCTCTGCCTACATGACTGGCATCACATACCTGGGTGAGGGGCTTAAGCGTGGTGGTAGCACGTGGTGATAGCTGTGGCATCCAACAACCTGCTTGAAACCTGATTGAAGGCATAATTTGAGGAAGGGAATAGAGTCACTGAAAACCCTTGAGCAACTGGACAGTGTAGATAGCTAGGACGGCTGACGACTATGACCGCAGCCACACCCTGTACATGCATCCCAGGGTGCCTTGCAGAGATTGCCAGAGCCTGCTTGCTGAGAGCACCTGAGCACATGGGAAAGCCCTGATTGGCTGCCACTAGAAACCATTCCACCCCTAGAAACTCCTAGCCACAGTAACCCCTCCTTCTGTGCTCTGAAGCTCCAAGGGAAAGACTGTGAGCAGAGCATGACCTCACTTATTAGTTGCAAGCACATTGGTGTCTCTGCCCACACCCTACCATGGATCCCCACCCCCTCTCAAGTCCACAGCTCCAGGAGCAGTGGCACATCCCTCTTATCACCCTACATGACTCTGGCTGGAGGCTGTAGCTCATTACATGTGCCTATCTGCAGATGGCCTAGAAGATAATCATATTGGCACACACATTCCAGCTGAAAAGCATAGCCTCCTGTACAAGGCTTCTTACCACATCCTATAGCCACCAAGTATCTATTTCAATCACTATGATATCAGTGCTGTCCCCTGTATCCTAGGTCGAGGAAGCTGAGATCCAGCTGCAGAGTACCTCCTGGTTTTTCCACATGCCAGTGGACTGCCCCTTCTCCCCTAGTTGGCCTGTTCTGGGGGACGGGTCCTGTGTACCCAAGTCCCATCTGCCCAGGGCCCTCCTGCTGCTGACAGCATCCTGCCACCAGATGCAACTCTGCTCTGGTGGTGGCATCGGTATTTAGGGGTGGTAATATCCCTATCCCTCATAAGGATTCAGGACAGCTCATCCTTAAAGAACTTTGTGTACTTTGGGCCTCCAGAAGTCCTGTTGACACTATGGATCTGCTTGAAGTTGGTCTTCATCCATTTGGTTTTGCCCCAGTACTGTGACCGTTCCTAGCCATGGCCCCATGCTCTCATCTCCACAGCAATCTACTTGTACAACTCCTTGTTGCAGTGCACACTGCAGAGCTGCTCCTGGGTCACTGCCTCATCCCAGATGGCAACAAAATCCCTCATTTCATAGTTTCTAGGGTCGGAAGGGACCTGAGCAGATCATCAAGTCCAACCCCCTGCCATGGCAGGAAAGAGTACTGGGGTCAAACGACCCCAGCAAGGTGTACATCTAGCCTCCTCTT
>NW_017728995.1:15268585-15275654 GCF_001723915.1 Gavialis gangeticus
TTGGCCCTCTTCCAGTCCTCTGGCACCACACCAAGGCACCATGAGTGCTCGTAAAGCCGTGCCAGGGGTCCCACAGTCAAGGGTCCTCAGCCAATTCCCTCAGTACTCCAGGGTGGAGATCATCCGGACCAGCTGATTTGAATACATCCAGGCCTTCCAGAAGTTCCCTAACTAGTTCCTCACTAACCCTTGGCCTAGGTGAGCCTCCCCTGGGGCCTGAGGGGAACTCAGCAGGGGGGTGACTGTTCCGGCCCCTGCTCAGGAAAATGGAGGCAAAGAAATCGTTAAATATGTTGGCTTTGTCATCTGGTGTAACAACCAAATTTCCTAGCGTGTCCCGCAGGGGCCCCACATTACCCGGAACCTTCTTTTTGCCCCCTATGTATTTAAAAAAGGATTTCTTGTTGTCCTTGATCCGGGAGGTCCTAGTTGTGTCGTTGGCTGTAGGTAGTAGAGGATGATGTGCTGCTGTTTGTCATAGTGTTTGGTAGTGTCCCTGGCAAGTAGGTGTCTGTGATTGGGTATGAATGTCACTGGGTAGGCAACGATCTAGATCTGGGTGTAGGTCAGGATGCATGTGTGGACCTTCATGTGTAGCTCCCTCTCACCCCAACATGGGTCCAGGTCTGGTGAGGTGCATTCCATCTAACAACATGGCTGACCATGCCTCAAACTTATTGGGGAGGCATCTGTCTGCCAGCAATGACTGTGCCAACTACACTCACCCATGCCCCAAGCTAACACTGCCCAGGTGTCAGCAGTGGTCAAGCAGGCCACACCTAGCCAAGTTCACATTTGGTAAGTCCTCCCCCCACACCATTCAAACCCCCACCCCAGACCCAACATGCTAAAACTCATTCCTGTATACTGGATATGGGTCCATACCAGGGTCTGGGTTACAGGGTTCTTGGCTCTGGATGTTATTTCTCAGGTTCTGAGTCTGTGTCTAAGTCTTGGGGTCCTGGATCTTTGGGCATGTGCCTGAATCTTGGCAGTCTTTTGTTCCATCTGTTTCAGTCTCTTTGTGGGCCTTGGGGTACTTCAAGAAGGGATCTTGGAGGTGTGGTGGTATGACTCAGTCTCAAGTGTCCATAAATCTGGGTCCTGTTTAGGGGACACACCTGCCTTGCCCCCCCCATGTCTCCCTGCAGCCTGGGGGGCAAGGTGGGACTGGGGAGAGGGGCTGGGCTTTCCTGGCCCCCAGAAAACCAAGGGAAAGAGTTTGCTCCACACTTGGCTGGAGCAGTGGAGTGTGGCTCAAGTGCCAGAATGTCTCCTTGCACTGGGGTGGTGGGGGAGGGGAGGGAAGTTAGGAGCAATGCATGCTGAGATGCCAAAGGACATAAGGGGAACTTGTATCCATAGGGGAACCACAGAAGTGTTCATTAAACTTAGTCTAAACCCTATCCCACTAGATTTAATGCTTGGCAGATGAGGTTTAAACATCTGCAGTGCATGCCATTTTTAGACCAGACTAGCCATAATGAATGCTTAGACACCTAGCATTTCTACCAGACTAACACGATTCCATCAAAGGTAACACTTGTACACATCCTAATTTAATTCAAAGCTTGAGGAAGCTTGAAGGCAATGATGCTACTTCAGCCTATACCAGCTGGAGTTTTGACTCCATATTTTCAATCAAATTCTTACAGTTAATTCCTGAAAATCCTATCGCATAGCAGAGTGTTAACAAATCATTTGGTTATGACTGGGAAAGGGAACATTTTAGATACTGCATAGCAGAAGCAATACCTGGGAAACATATACTTTATATGTTTACTATATATATAGCTGGGTATGAGAGGCCACCAGCAGACTGGAGAAAATAAAGTATGTAGCTCAGCAGCAAAGGTAATGAAGAAGCCCAGATTTAATGCTTAGAGATAAACAAAAGGAACCAAATGCAAAAAGTTGTGTGTTTGCTTAGAATTAGTTTTTCCATTCTACACAACGACCAGGGACTATTTCTAGATTTGCAGTCATACTTCTATCTTCTAAATGGGAAAAGAAGCTCCCTATTCCCTTCCCACTCCCTGCACACTAGCAGAAAGCAGGATGAATTCCATGATGTGCTAATATTTAGGCCACAAGATCAAATTCTGTTCACAAGGTAGATGACCCTTGGGATAGGATGTCCATGAAAATATTCAGGGAGCACTCCAGATTTTCCATACATCTAGTGAGTGAGACAAATTGACCCTTACGAAAGATAGTAAGGGTGTGGTCTACACAATCTCCAAATATTTGGGTTTCCTGGGGAAGCTGAACCTCTGCTAGAAATTGTGTGTGAACTTTATTCCCCTGCAACCATTCTTACCCATGACAACAAACAGATAACATCCCTTTCCGTTTCAGTTCACTGGGATCTGTTACATGTGGGACATGTAGACTGCCTACACTGGCCAAGGCAGGTTGAGGATGCTCCTGCACACCTCCAGACAGGCTGCTGGAGAACAGTGAGCCGAGCCAAACAGCCAGATGCCCCTGATTACAGCAAAGGGGCTGGGAAGGTGCCTGGGATGCCAGTGGACTGTGACCTAACTTGAGTCAGTACGGGATCTGGTACAGAAGTTCAGTAGACCGGTATAACCTAAATCACTTAAGTCTGATACTACATCCATTCAGGTCTATCTTAGACCAGGTTCTGCCATTTTTAAATTCGACTATGGGCACTGAATTTCTGTATAGTTATGGCTGTAAGCTGGTATCCAAGCACTTATAGCAATATAAATGTAATGTCTGTACCTAGGCATGATGTATGCTGTATAACTAGCAGTATTCCATTTTGCATCCAAAGAAAACCATCCAATATTCACATGACAGACTGTGTCTGTATAAGATGCCATCATAAGTAGTATAAATAGTTTAAATGCTACATTTTAGTTGTACACTAACAGTTGTATTTTGTCTGAACTGCATACATTTCAACTAAAGCCTCTTGAATTTAATGTAAGGTTCTTTGTCAAGCAAACTAGTAAGACATTTTAAAAACTAAAACTTCAAGCCTAAAACCTGTGGAAATTATATAGCCCTGTAGTTAACTACAACCTTCCTAGACAAGGAATATTGGAAAAAATGATGCAGATGATTATTTCTCAGAATAATGCATACTTAAAGCTTGATATTTTCCCTATATGAAAAAGAAGATTTCTCAATAGCCATTTTTCCCCCTACATTTTGTACAGTATCTTTACACCAATATGCATCTTGTCACTGTTAATTTGGTTAGTCATAACAAATATATTTGACCATTTCCCAATAACTTCATGTGTAGCAAGTAATTCAGGTTAGAAAATTGAGCCAGTAAAATTATCATCACTTAGAGAAACAGAAAGAGAAAAAGAGCCTACCTCACTGGGGAAAACAATGAGAATATGAGTAATCTTGTCTCATCAGTTCGCTGAAGTGATCAGTATAATGTGCTAATCCTTATGAAGCAATACTGCTTAGAATTATTTGCAGTCTTTCTGTGTGCAGTACCAGTCTTGGGCTCTTCAAAAGTGCTGAAGAGGTATTGCAAGCACTTATTATTTTGCCACTTTAAGAAAACCAATTACAACATCCCTAAGAAATGTAATTGCATGAAATCTTAATAAATTAATATACTCCAAGAGAATAATAGAATTGTATTTCTTACCTTGTCACCTGTTGTTGTTGTTTTTGAACAACTGCTGTACAACAATACATTATGTAAAAATAATTAAAAATCTCAGCAAATCTAAATGTTCATTAGATTGAACTGTACTTCATAAAATTGATATTATCCTTGAATGGCACTCTAGAGATGAGAGGGATTAGGTGCTATGTAGAACACACTGCTCCACTATTTCTTTTTCCACAGGGAGGCTGAGGAAGTGGGGAAGCTGTGGTATTCAACTCATGGTCTATAGTCTCCAAGTTTGCCCCTAACCCAAAAATAAAGCAAAACTTCTGGGGTGCCTATACACACATGCTGAGGCTGCTCTGATGCAGTAATTACCGCACAGAGTAGACTCGACTAGTCGAGTCTTCTGGACAGTGGTAATTACTGCACTCCAGCCAGCCTACTTGTCTCATGTATCAGCATCCCTGCACTTCAAAATGGCTGTGGGGGTGCTTTATCTAAAAACTTGTTTGGCGAGCTTTAGACAAAGTGCCCCCATTGCCTTTTTGAAGTGCAGGGATGCTGACACACAAAACGCTCCAGGGGCTTTCATAGATGGTAGGATCAGAAGGGATCTCAGTAGGTCATCAGACTTGACCCCCTGCCCTGGGCAGGAAAGAGTACTGGGGTCAGGCAACCCTAGCCAGGTGCTTGTCCAGTCTCCTCTTGGAGACCCCCCAAGGTAGGGGAAAGCACCACCTCCCTTGGAAGCCCATCCCAGATTCTGGCAACCCTTACTGTGAAGAAGTTCTTCCTGATGTCCAACCTAAATCTGCTATCCATCAATCTGTGGTCATTGTTCCTAGTCACTCCGGGGGGGGTGTCCTAGTAAACAGAGCATCCCCTATTCCCTGCTGCCCTCCTCTGATGAATTTATAGACAGCCACAAAATCACCTCTCAGCCTTCTCTTGCGAAGGCTGAAGAGATCTAGGTCCCTCAGTCTCTCCTCGTAGGGCCTTGCTTGCAGGCCACTGACTATATGAGTGGTTCTCCTGTGAACCATCTCAAGATTCTCTGCACCCCTCTTGAACTGCAATACCCAAACTGGAAACAGTACTCCAACTGCTATCTGACCAGTGTCATATAAAGGAGAAGCATCACCACCCTGGACCTGTTTGTCATGCAACTGCTAATGCATGATAAAGTGCAGTTAGCCTTGTTGATCACTTCATCATATTGACGACTCATGTTCATGTTGGAGTCAGCTATGACTCCAACATCCCTTTCTACTGCTGTGCTGCTGAGAAGGTCATCCCCCAGCCTGTAAGTGTGTTGGTGGTTCTTTTTGCCCAGGTGCAGCACTTTGCACTTGTCTTTCTTGATCTGCTTCCTATTTCATTCTGCCCATTTTTCCAACCTCTCCAGATCTGCCTGGATCCGTTCCCTACCCTCTGCTGTGTTAACTTTGCTCCATAATTTGGTATCACCTGTAAACTTGGACAGGGGGCTCTCCATGCCCTTGTCCAAGTCACTGATGAAGACATTGACTAGCACTGGCCCAAGGACCAAGGCTTGCAGGACTCCACTGCCCACATCTTTCCAGGTGGATATCAACCCATCCACCACCACACTCTGGGTGCAACCCCTAAGTCAATTTGCCACCCACCTGACCATGTAATCATCTGCATCGCAGCCTGCCAGTTTATTTATGAGAACAGAATGAGATATCATATCAAAGACCTTCTTAAAGTCTAGGTACATGATACCTACCTCAACTCCTGTGTCTAAGCATTTTGTGACCTGGTCATAAAAAGAAACAAGGTTAGTTTGGCAGGATCTACCTGCAATGAAGCTGTGCTGATTTCCTTTCAGCATTATTTCCCCTGCTGGGCTCCCACAAATGTGATCCTTAATGGTTTTTTCTAGAGTTTTCCCAAGGATAGAGGTGAGACTCTAATTAAAGTGCCTCCTCCACCCCACCTCCACCTCCAGATCACGTGCTTAGATGCCCCCAATGATTTTTGCTTGAAATATTTCATTCTACTACAACAGGATACATTTTCAAGCAAGTTTCATTCTTTGAAAACTGGCTTTAAAAAGCAACTGAAGGAGAAAAGCTGACCATTTTGACATTCAGACTTCAGAATTGGTATCCCATTGGCAGTTTGCCCTGCTCTAGTGTTATTGCTTCTAACACGTACACCCTGACATTTTGCATACATTAGGAAAACTTTCCTAAATTCCTCACGGGTAGCCATTCCAATTCAGCTACACTACTTTTAGCAGCATTTGGACCCAAAGCAGCAATAGATCACCTGCTGCCATCAGTGGTGAAAACATCAAGTCATCTCCTGCTCACAGAGAAGGGTCAGCCAACATGGAGCTTCATGTTCATAAGCCAGTGAGTCATTACCCCTTTATTTAGAGTTCCCAGCACTGCTGGCAATAGTAGAGCAGAACCAGTGGTACCAGTGTTGGGCTATAGACAAGGCTATGTGTTGCACAAGTTCAAAGTAAAAAAAAAAAAAGGGTTGTTTTCTTTCACAAACGTAAAAGCCAGAAGCATAACAATTTTTAAATGATGAAACCTTTCTTTTATTAAACTAACAGCTTCCAAAATGTGGGGCACAACATTTGTCCCTTATACCCCACATGGTTCACAGTTTGTCCCTTATCCTACATGGCCAGTCTTTTTGTCAGTGTCACGGAGTGGGGCCTGCGAGCGGCTGTGATCCCGCTAGCGCCCCCTTGCCGTGGCAATTAGGAGATCAGCACCCTCTTATTCTCGCCCGCCACGTCTTTGATTTTATATAAGGTAATATGGGAGGCTGCCTATGATCTCCTGTGATCTTAGGGTGACTTGGCGCACCCCAGCCTTATGGGCTATGTGTGCCTCCTACCTCCCCTTTAGCACGCCTCAAGCCTCGCAGCTGTTCCTGATGTTTTTGCGTCTCCCAACTTCCGCTAGCCCTCCCCGGGCTTCACTCTTACCGGCTGGCCCCCCCAGGGCCTATGCCACGCACTTCCTATGCTCTGGCCCCTCTTGCCCCTCACTGGGGCCTTTGTCTGCGCTACGCGCGCCCGTGGCTTTCCCACTAGGCCAGTCCCGCACTCTCGTGCCCGTGGCTCTCCCGGAGCCTGCTTCCGCCCTCTCGCGCCCTTGGCTCCCGCCGAGCCTGCCTCCATGCTGCACGCGCCCCTGGCTCCCACTGAGCCTACGTGCCAGCCCTGTCTCGGGCTTCCTGGTGCTGGGGCTCAGGTGGCATGCAGCCGTGCCTGGCCCCTGACCCTCCCCAGGGTCCCTATGCCACGCACCTCTTGTGCGCCTGCCCTTGCTGGGGCCTGCTCCACGCTGTGCGCGCCCTTGGCTCCCTCCGAGCCTCTCGGCTCCCGCCGAGCCTACACGCCCTTGGCTCCCGCCGAGCCTACGCACCAGCCCTGTCTCGGGCTTCCCGGCGCTGGGGCTCAGGTGGCATGCAGCC
>NW_017728995.1:15275701-15283506 GCF_001723915.1 Gavialis gangeticus
CCCGGCCGTCCTGGCTCTCGGGCCAAAGCCTTCTGGTCAGGCTTCTCTCCGCCTGCACCATAATGCAGCCCTCCATGTGCCAAGCGGCACTGCTCAGTTTAGCTCTCCCACAGAGCTCTTACACGCAGGCTGCCAGAAGGGAACTGCCAGCCCGGCTCCGGCCTAGCTGTTTATAAGGGCCCAGCCCTGCCCCCTTCCGGTCACATGGCCGACCTGGTTACTCCCGCAACCCACAGCTGAGGTGCCCTGGTGATTGGCAGCTGCTCTAATCCTTACTCAGGAACGGGGCACCCAAGTGCCCCCGTGACAGTCAGCAAAGGAACAGCATCTTCTGATGATTTATATCCAGTCTCCTATGTTCCCCTTCCAGTACCAAATAGTCTATAAGCTAAGTTACTACAGACCTACCTAAATAATTGTGATGCAAGACTGGTGAATGCAGGTGTGACTGTTCAATCCCTTAGCTCCAAACCACGTGTAGAAGAAGGATCTCCGAATCTGAGTCCCTCTGTTCTCACTGAGGTGAAGAGCACCCTTAAGTGGAAAAGAATGATTTATTTCATAGTTAAGGATTAATGTAAGAGCTCTACAATCATATAAATGCTTCACTCTAATCTTACAAGCAGAAGGGGACACAAGCCAGTGAGGAGCAAATAGACTAGCGTGTTTTACCCTCTGCTTAAACGTGTCTACTTCCATAACTAGGTAGTCCTCAGGGTTTGGGATCTGTATATCAAAGGGGTACATGCTACAGGCAGCGCAAAGATGGGCAGGGGATAGAAGGAACTAAAGTAAGTCTGTTTTGTACATCACATCTATTCCCCAAACTATAGAAAAACCCAGCACAAATCAATCCTGATCAAACACCTCTCTCTGATAATAGGGCAACTATACAATATCTAAAATTGACTGACATGATTACATTCTAGGGAAAGATTCCCCCAGGAGAAAAAAAAAAGTGTTCTGTAGAACAAGTAGAAATAATTTTGGCTCAAGAGAAAGAACTAGGTGTAAAATAAGAGTACTCTTAACGCTGTTGCCTGGAAAGAAAGACCATGAGAATAACACACACACACACACACACACACACACACACACACACACACACACACAATCACTGCAGAAATGGCATCTAATTCATGCCTTCTAAGAGCTCTCAGGAATTGTATATAAAAGTCCTATATGAAGTCAGATCCTATTCTCCCCTTACTGTATAAATATTAGGAAGAAAAAAGAATACATTAAAACATATTGGATAAAGTTAACCTTTTGGTCATTTGCCAGTTTGTGTGTACAGCAAAAAGTTGTTAATATGCTCCCATGCTTGTTTCCATCTGTAGAATATGCTTTTCCCCACTCCCACCCATGAGAAAAAAGCACTTGGACTACAAAGCATTGTCCTAATTTTCTATAGATTGGACAGCATCTTTGTAAATAAACACTTAAGAAATGAACATCCCAATAAATAAAGGAATACTTTCTTAATCCATGCTCACAGAAAAATTCTTTAACTGATTTTATTTGAACTTTCTAAAACATTTCATCCATGGTCTAAGACCAGGCATACGTTCATGGCTTTAAAACATAGTTTCTCAACCTGTGGTAGGCATACCTCTGGAGGTACGTGGGTACCCCAACACTCTCTCTCACCCTCTTTTTCTCTCAAAACTATGGCAAAAAATTTGGTATGCGGCGCTTTAAATTGCCCGGTAATAATTTGGCTAGTTCAGCCCTCCTAGCTTTGGCCAACATCCCCTGTAGCCCAGGTACTTACTTGAGTTGTGCACCCCTGGTGTAAAAGATGACAACTGTACCCACACCAGATCAGATGTCTGTCATATCACAGCCTTATATACACAGCCCTTCTTCCAACATATGGCACACATTAGTCTGTAAATATAAAATCCCCTGGAAAATTGAGTGTTGGGATACTTACTAACATTTTCAGAGGTTAGGCGGTACGTGCTACTTAAAAGGTTGAGAAACACTGCTTTAAAAGACCAGTAAGTCTGAAGGGGATGTTATGATCATCTAGTCTGACCTCTTGCATAATATGGGCCAGATGACTTTAATATTTTCTGTATCAAGCCCGTAACTTTTTTGATCTATACCATAATCTTTTAGAAAGGTGTCTACACTTGAGACGTTACATAGCTTTGAAAGTTCTGAGGAAGCCAGAAAAAACATCTGGAATGGAGACACTACTTTACTCAGGTTGTGGGAGTTCTGAATACATATTCATATTTGACTTAATAATAAAAAAAAATATATATATATATATATATATATATATATACACACATATACACACACACACACACACACATACACACACACACATACATACATATATATACATACACACACACACATATACATATACACAGACACACGCACACATATATACATATATATAATATACACATGTGCACACACACATACATACATATATATACATATACACACATGCGCGCGCGCACACACACACACACATACACACACACACACACACACACACTTCCCAAGACTCTGGGTGCCAATTCAAAAATACAAGATAATGGGATTATTTTTCTATGCAGTAAAATACCTGTATTTTCTTTCAGGGGCAACGTATGGTCTCCACTCACTAAAACTTTCCTACCTACAGCCATGAGAAACTCATTCTCAGACTATTCCAAAGTTCAAAGTGAATGGGGAGCCAGGCCATTGATTTCAACGGACTTTGACTCTAGCCTTTCTCTTCATAAGACTGTGATCTTTAGTCATAAAAGCAAGTCTGATTTATTATCTCCCTGCAAAATGTCACTGCATTATCCTGAAATTATCATGCTTTTAATGGGTGGCTTTTGTGTCATTTTTAATATTATTGTATCATACAGCCACTATACATTTTTAACTTTAGCTTTTGAATATATAATTGACTAATTAAATACTCACCTCGTTAGCATTGTTAGCAGCAGCACATACCACTCGTATTATAAATTTCAGTATCTTCTTTCTATACAGCAATTAGATTGCTAATGATAGCCAGAATGGCACTTGGAGTGTCTTCAGAAAGTTGGATACAAACTGCTGCTATTTTCAGTCCCTACCTGCAAGGCTTAACAGTACACTCATGCCACCTATTGGCAAGTTACTTATGAATCACAACTACATTAGAATTCCTGTTGAACCAACTTACGAAGCACTTTTGTTCAACTAGAAAATAGTATCTGGAAAAGAGTTTCTTTTTCTTTACATGAGTCTGATTGCCATTGAAAGTGACCCTTGTATGGGGGAAATAAATAAGCTTAATTCGTTGCTTGGAATGAAGTACCTGATATAACAAAAATAATGGCCGCTTCAGCTGCATCCATTTCAATATTGCTAAGAAGTATTTGAGCGTTGTACATTCATTGGGCATGGTATAATCATTGACATATTGTCAAAGATGCATATTCTGGTTAAGTAGAGATAATCAAAAGCCAAAGGGGGGAACTAATTTAAGTTATGCAGTTTTCTGTAAACGGCATAGTTTAGATCAGGAACAAACTGAACACACATCTGCCCTTTGGGGGTGGGAGCAATCTTAGATGGGGTTCTGCCATTTTTAAACCAGTCTGTATGTGCCAAACTTCTGTGCTGTTACAGGTATAGATCAGTTTTGTGTGCTGAACTTCTGTTGTTACAAGTATGGACAGGTTTCCAATCACTTATACTGGTAAAAGTGTAATAGCTGTACCTGGCCACTAAAGTAAATTTGGAAGAACATATAAGGTAAATATTGGTGTTCTGTGTAGGCAGGAATCTTAAATGAAGATAAGCCAACAGCATCTAAATGCAGAAAATAGTTTTTAAAACTCAAAGAACTCTTAGTGGAGGGCAACAGTAAATCTCCAGTGATTCTGAGGAGAGCAAAATTCTGTACTATGGCCAATGAATTTTTCATGTTGATTTTTCTATAATTTTTAATGAAAACTGTTCATTTTGAAAAGAAGAGAATGTGGCAAGAGTTGCTATTTTGACTGTACTTTGCAGTTGCTACTATTTAAATCCCAACGTAAAATTAAAATATTTGCAAGTAAAATAACTTGGACATACTTTCTGTATCTTCTCCTACTTATTCTTCCCCATATACTCACGTCTGCAGTCTACTACAAAAAAAAGGTGGCTTAATCCCTATACAACTTAAAACTTTGTGTTTTTTTTCTTTGGCAGATATTAATAAATAGCATCAAATAAGTATCTCCTCTGCTGCTTCGTGAATCAAATGTCAGTCTCCCCTTCTATTGCATATTGATTTGAAAAGAAGCACAGGTGATGGTCACTGCAAAATTAAAGTCTTGATCCAAATGCCACAATATGTCTGCTGCAAGAGCTAGCAGTCGGCACTTCTTGTGTTGACAGCACGGGAAGCAGCAACGTACCATAGAGGAAGACAGACACTGCGTACTCCAAAATTTCTCATGCACTACTGTTCTCCTCCTTGAAATGCCTATGCGCTTTTCTTTTAGGAAAAAGAATTAAATCCTCAGTTGCAATAAATCAGCCTTAACTCTGAAGCTAACACAACAGTGCTGGCCTGCATCACTTAAAAGTGTGACCCAAAATATTTTATAGAATCACAGAAGCCACCTCAGGAGGTCATCTAATCCAGCCCCCTGTTCAAAGCAGCACCATCCCCAACTAGATCATCCCAGGCAGGGGTTTGTCAAGCCAGGCCTTAAAAAACCTGCAAGGATGGAGATCCCACCACCTCTCTAGCTAACCTATTCCGGTGCTTCACTTCCCTCTTAGTGAGAGAATTTTTTTCTAAAACCCAACTTAAGCTTCTCTTGCTGCAACTTGAGCCCATTGCTCCTTGTTCTGTCACCACCAAGAACAGCCCAGCTCCATCCTCTTTGGAACCAGCCTTCAGAGAGTTAAAGGCTGCTATTAAATCCCCCCACCAGTCTTCTCTTCTGCAGATTAAAAAAGCCCAGTTTCCTCAGTCTCTCTTCAGAAGCCATGAGCCCCAGGCCCCCTAACCATTTATTTGACCTCCACTGGACTCTCTCCAATTTGTCCCCATCCTTTCTGTAGTGGGGGGCCCAAAACTGGACACAGGCATGGCCTCACCTGTGCTAAATAGAGGGGAAATAATCACTGTCCACAATCTGCTGGTAACGCTCCTACTAATGCAACCGAATATACTGGTAGCCTTCTTGACAACAAGGGCACAGTATTGACTTGTATTCAGCTTACTGTGCACTGTCTCCCCAGGTCCTTTTCTGTAGAGCTGCTGTTTAGCCAGCTGGTCCCAAGCCTGTCGCAGTGCGTGGGATTCTTCTGTGCTATTTCGATATTTTCAAATATTTTGAAAAGTTATCATGTTATCTGATCGTCTAGGATAGTTGTTGTGAATTAGAATAATAGAATTCTACAAAAGTCGGTCCGGAAGATACCTCGGGGGGTCATCTAGCCCAACTCTGTGCTCAAGAGAAGGATCATCCCTATCCAAACCATCTCATACAAGTGTTTGTCTAACCGATTCATAAAACTACACAACAACCCTCTTGCGCAATTTCAAGGCACATTGCCCCAAGAACATGCTGGGCAAAAACAAGGGCTGTCATATACTCTTGCTGCTAGAAAGATGCACTCAAAAGATCCAAGGAAAAGTGTCGTGCCATCTTTTATTACCATGTTACCCAACATAGCAGGGTAGTGTGAGGTATTGCTGTGTAACTGGTCTTTGTTTTAATTTATATCAAAAACTGAAGTAATGTTTCCATGAATCCCAGTGATGTGCACACCTGGATTCCCTGCATGTTTTTCTTTACTGAGAGAACCATTTCAGCACCCCTCCACCCATTTTAACTGTGTCATAGAAGAAGAAAAAATTAATTGCAAAGGGAAGTTCAATCTTTGGGATAAATGTCAGAGGAAACAGAGACATGGGAAGTGATTTGTAAGAACAAGTTGAAAAACTTTGTGTTCAGTGCCAACTCTCAGAGTATCAGAAGTGTCATAATTACAGCTTCATCTGTGAAGAGGCTGTTATTCAGTATCCAAAGCAGTTTGCTGCTTGCCAGTGATTTACTCCGCCAGTTAACTAAGCCAGGAGCAGTGAGATGTATGATAGAGCTTTGCACTGTGGCAGTTATGGCCCTCGAAGCTAGTGAACTCACTGCCATCTGGCCCTTAGGCTTGCCCTTCACTGTGAGCTTAATATCATTCATTAGGTTCAACATGGAAAGAGAGGTAGAAATTGGGCCACTGACTGCCACCTTGATCTCATCATTCAAAATGCTCCAACTATGTAAGCCCAATGAAGCTGTACAATAATGTTCGGAGTGAGATAAGCCTGTATAGAATCTCTTTCAAAGCAGATTTTTTTCATTTTATTTTATTTCATTTCATTCTTACAGCAGGTGAGGTGATGGGCTGGCAAGTCAGACAAAAAATAAAGGGAAATTAGGATTTTTATATGATGAGCTCAAGGAAAGAAAAGAAGCATTCTGATTATAACCTTTGGGCAAAAGCATAAAAATAAATCTCTTTTTATCTTCTGGCAGATGGTTTTATATACATAGATATTTGCAACCGAATCGGAAAGAACAAGAGACAGTGCTCTAAATGTCACTAATTTGTGAGAGGTAAATGACCTTGACACATTTCCCAAACAGAGAAGTCTTTTATAACTCTGACAAAGTCCTGTGGAAATCATCAGAAGTACTTTCTAGGACTTCCTACTGATCTCCGGTGGAGCTATATACAGTCACTACCTTTCTGAATAAGACAATAAGAGAGCTTCCTTCAGTCCATATGAAAGCTGCTTTCAGTTTTGGTCAGATGTCCAGTACTAGAAGGACAAGAATGGACTGAACAAGTTTTTTCCAGCCAGTGTCCAAGTCTGAGAATCCAATGTATGAATACATTTTTATAAAGTATTCATCATCACAGTCTTGTATAGTAGTACATTATATTTCTACTGCCACCTTACCAGCCCCTGCATATAAATAATAGTTTGCCTTTGTGTAGCTAGGAAACTAGGCATTGAAGCAATTGGGTTCTCGTGGACTTTTCTAGGTATATCTGTGTCTGGGCTCAGGAGAGGTGCTTGCTTAATAAAGAAAACTGTATGACTATTAGCGCTTTGCATTTACACACTGCCTTTAATCTGAGAATCTCAGAGTTGTACATGCAATAATCAAGTCTCACAGCACCTTCTGTGATGCAGACAAGTATTCTTCAAATAAACAAAGTGTCTCATTAAAGTTACACAGAAAATCTGTTCATGTATGTGTTTTAGTCCCCCTATTCAGGACTGAGTTTCAGTCTTAGGCTAAGTGCAGACATTTGAGGTGGGGGTGGGGGGTAGGGAGGGGTTAGAGATCAGGTTCAAAATGTCCACCCAATGTAACTTAGTTCACCCCAGGCATTGACCTTACACTCAGACCTGGTCTTAGTGTTTGAAAATTAATCTAAATGCAAAACTGTACAGAAGTTCCAGAGACAGACTGCTCTAAAAATTGTGCAACCTGGTTTAAGATAGACCTGGATCCTGGTAGTATCAGACAGTCTAGGTCAGACCTGAGCATGGAACTTCTGTACATCACCCGTGCAGGCCCAGGGCTGGGAAAGACGACCCACTGCCCCTAGCTCCAGGGCTGCACTTTTTCATCACCCCCACCCCCCACCAGCACCAGACTATTTATTTTTATCCCCCTGAACCCTCACCTCACCCTGTGGACCAGCAAGCGCCCCACAACCTTAAATCCCACATGCAGCTCCAGGTGCTGCCAGTTTTATCAGCATTTACCACTGCTGGAGCCAAGCAAGTA
>NW_017728995.1:15283521-15288032 GCF_001723915.1 Gavialis gangeticus
CAGGGGGCGGGGGATAAAAGTAGCCCCTGGTCACCTCTCAAGCCCTCTGTTGACCCTGTGAGCCTCCCTGATCCTGCCAAACCCTTCTGGACCCCAGCAACACCTGCCCCACTGCGGATGCTACTTGCCCCTCCACCCCCACTCAGAACCGCCTCCCACGCCCCATTCCCCTGCAGATGCTACCTGCATCCCCAGTGCCACCAATCACTCCTACAGACACTTCCTGCCTCCTCAGACCCTCCAATTCCCCACAAGGACTCCTGCTCCCCCATCCCTTCAACCCTGCTTTCCACTACCCACCCCCCCATCCTGAATTACCTTAGGTCAGATAGCTATTTTAACACCCCCCCCCCTCAAATGTCTGCACTTCGCCTCTATGTCTAGATGGTGTAAGCAGTATCATAAAAATACTGCTGGTAGATCTCAACACGGTGCCTTGAAGAACATAAAAAGCCCTTATAAAATTGTCCCTAGGGTAATTATCAGCAATAATTCATCCCATACTCCTTTCTAATCAACAAATTGACACGGACACTGATGTTTGTCCTTCTGGAGAGACTGAGACAGATGATATTATAGTTTCTGTAAAGGCACTAGTCTATCTCACTACACTGATATAATTAGTACTTTGAGTTGTGCTGTGCTGTGGTATTTTTCCTGGACTGAAAGGAAAGGTACATGTTAGAAATATAAAGTGTTCACTGATTTCCTTTCCTGAGCAACACAAAGAAGCACAGCTAACTAAATAACTGCCCACTCATGCAGTCAATGCCCAGCAAGTTCATAAATCAAAGTTAATTAAAGCTGAAGCATCATTTCTGATAGGACTAAAATTTGCACGCATATATTTAATAAAGAATAATTGTAGGTCATTGCTTTATCAGTAAAGACAAGTGCCATTGTAATTCTATTAATCCCTGTGGAAAATACTAAGTTAAGGTTATAAGTCAATTAAAACCAATTTTGTATGGAAAGAACTTAAACTGCACACATAACATGCCTTTAAAAGGTAAGAGTAATCACAGCTAGTACATTTTTGATCAAATAGAAGCTGCACAGCGTGTGTCTTTACTCAGATAAAGTGCAGGCTGTGGAAATGAAAGTTTACTCTATTTCTAGTCTTCACCTTGTGTAAAATGTGCTGAATCCCAACGTTTCTGTCCTCTGACAAGAGACACATGTAACAGGCACTTGTCACAGGGGTGACCATGATGCCCCATAGCATCTGTTCAGGCCCTCCTCTGCTCTTTACTCCTCAGTCCTGCTTGCCTTCATCTCTCCTGCCATGCCTTGTTGTTCTTAGCTTTTTAGAAAAGGAGGTTGCCCCGAGGATCCCAGAGCTCACATGGGCATTCAGATGTGTCTGTTCTCCACCTTAAGGGTGAATTACGTGGTTTCAACTGCACCTTATGCCACACCCATGGCTTACAGACTTAATGTCCAATTACCTCCTTGTTGGGGTTCAGCCTTCTCATTGTCTGCCCCTTATCTCTGGCTCAGCCATCTAGCCCCAGCCCACGGTTCTGGATCTGGCTTCTAGACACCAGATCTTATCTAGATTACTTTGGTTCTGGGCCCCAAGCTCCACCCTTCCCCACCCTCTGACCCCAGTCTGTGCCTTGAGCCCAACTCCTGGCAGGGCTCAAGGCAGTTACTTGCCCCTCAGACCCTAACGGGACCTCCAAAGCACCTCTGTCACTTCCATAAACCACCAGTTACAAACTGTATCAAAAACTTAATCTGCTTTAGGTATCATCAACACCAGCAATAGCTCGCTGTCTTGCTTATGCGGGGTTGTGTTCCTTTGTAGGGCACCAGCATTCAGCTGGCAGTTCTGAATTTAGCCAGGCATCCCCCTGCAGTCTTCCTGGCCCAGAGCTCTTCGTGCAGCGGTGTGCAAGGCTGGACTGCCTCACCAGCTCCTGTCCTGGGCTTATATGCTTCAAGGCCAGCCCCCTTCTGGTCATGTGGTTCCCTAACCACTCGCAGGAATCCCTTCTCCGGGCCTAATGACTGGTTACCATACGACGTCAAACCACTTCTCTAGCAGCCTCCTGATGCTCATGTTAGGCTTTACCCTGTTGGCTTACTGTGGGATGCCAGACCTCCAGTAACAGTGATAGCCACTGGGCTCTATTCCCTTGCAGCCACCTCACCCTAAGCAGAGAGGTCCTGACTGATGGTAGGTGCAACCCTCTACCCTGATGAGCCTCCCCCCTGCTTAAACAGCAGGGTTTTGCCATTGCTTGCTCCCAAGCTGCAGGTTTCCTCCTTAAATTAACAGGAGCCTCAAGCTCTCAGTTACAACACACTTTAAGAAAATGCTGCAGGTTGTGATTATATTTATACACATGCTTAAGTCATATTTATTTTACACACTTTAATGCTTACCAGGCTATGCTTTCCATAATTGAGGGCTCAAAAACCAAATATATAAGGAAATATTGATGACTTAGAAATTTTCTTAAAGAACTTCTACTCTTAAATAGAATTATGCTCATACAAATGGAGAACAGATCCACTGATTTTTCTTATGGATTAATTCGAATAAATTGCCAGCATATTGAGGTACTATATATAGTATTTAATCTTAACAATTAAACTTTTATAGGTTTGCCCCCCACTCCATTCCCTCCACCATGCCAGTCCATCAGCTCCCGCCGTCCCCTCTGTCCTCCTCCACTGGGGACGGAGCACTGCCATGATGGTGGGGATGGAGGGCATGGAGCTGGCCAGCGCCACTGCCACCTCCAAGGAGCAGGGCTGGGGGTGGGGGCAGCAGTGCTGGCCTTGCCCCTGCTCTATCCCCTCCATCATGGTGACACTCTGTTGTGTGGGTCTGTCTGTGTGGAGTACTCTGATTGGTTGTTTCAGTAAGCATCATTATAGGCTGCCAAGACAACCAATCAGAGTGCTCCAAGAGCATTATGGACAGACAGACAGCCACACAGAAAGATGGACTAAGCCCTTTACATACATAGGATAGATGGATAGGAAAAATGCACGTGTAGTTCCCACACCATTAATTGATCTGGAAAGAGAATAGGAAAGGAAAGAAAGAGAATTGTCCCGAGAAAAGACAGAATAAGAATAAACAAAAGGAGAGAGATGAAATACTTGTGGTGGAAGGAAAGACAGACTTAGCAAAGAAATAACAGGAACATGATAGATGAAGTTTTTATTTCATAGAAACTTTGTAATCAGTATACTGTAAAACATTTCCGTTAGTAACTCCCTCTATATAACTATATAACTTGCACATGTGTATGGGGCCTTGCTCTTATCTCATTTATACTAACACAAAAATAAGATGCAGCTTCATAGAGGACAGTGAAATTAAAACCAATGAGAGAAGGAGCTCCAAGTGCAATGTGCCTTATATACCATAATGCATTTTGATATTAAGGACTAGGTTCAAGTCTCCTGTTGGAGGGTGGGGGCTGTGTGTGTGTGTGCTTACAAAGACAAACACACAAATACTCAGAGGTAGATAGGCAGGCAGACAGATAGACATAGTATATACTGTATATATTTAAATGGTTTTAATTCCATGGAAAACAGCAGCAATATTTATGTTTCTGTGGGGTGGTAGAAGATACAAAACAAGATAGTAAAATACAAGCAGAAACCATTTTAATAATTGCTATTGTTTCTCTTAGATATCCCTTTAATACTAAACAACAGTAATAAACATGTCTGTATATTCGGCCACACAGCTATACACAATTGTTTAGTTGTGTTCATGCTTTAAATTAAACTCCAGAAATTTCAGTGGCTGAACAGTACAGATGAACCAATTTGGCTCAATATCTTTTAAAGTACTACTAAAAAAGAACTTGTGAAAATTTTATGAAACTCATTCAAATAAACCTGAAATGAATGCAGTGCGGTCTGGTTATGAAGGGGGCTTTTATCTTGTTCTGTGTTTGCATGATGTGAACCTTACACTGCACTTAGATACACTAGAGAGGATTGCCAGTGTCAAAACTACTTCTACATCTTTGCAAAAAAGGAAAATCTCAGCTGAGGGAATGTACCTATGCGCCTTAACTCTGTTGAAAACCTGCAATAACCCCGCCTGTATTCCACTGGTAGCCAAGTACAGTATGAATGAAAGAGTAAAACAAACCTCTGAGGTTTAGACATGCATTACAGACAGGTGCAGATACAGAGGGGGTGCAGCAGGGATGCAGATGCGCCCCACTTTCACTTGATGACAGCACAGGAGCGGCAGCCTGGGTAAGAGCCCCCTCCCCCTTCCTGCCCATGCTCAGTAACAGCTCTCCTCTCCTCCCCTTTCCCCCGCTCACAAATCCAAAATAAAAACCAAAATATGAGACAACTGGTTCACAACAGACAGTCTTCCTCAGGGTAGTGTTGTCCACAGGCCCTGCCTTTCATCAGAGCCCTCTCACCTGCAGCTCCCCTAAGGCAGCTTGCAAGGGCCTAGTTCTGTCCCCAGCTGTTCCTCTCTCCCAGGCTCCTCTCTCTGCCGCAGACTGGGGCTGCCC
>NW_017728995.1:15293032-15302498 GCF_001723915.1 Gavialis gangeticus
CAACTCCCACCCACCACTGCCACTGTGTCCTGCTACTCAGGGGCTGGGGGAGGCTCCAGAGCCACTATAGTCCATTCCAACCAGGCCCTGCAGGGAGCTGGGCTCAATCAGTAAGAGCAGCAGTGGCAGGCAGGTTCCTCCTTCCTACCAGCCTAGGAGGAGGCACAAGGGAAAGGAACTTACCTAGTGCCACTGCCATTGCTGGCCAAGCCTGGCTTTACATATAGCCCAAATTAAGGAGTGGCGGCACCCCTGGGTCAGCTGGGGATAGCAGCAGTGGCAGTAGTGAGCAGGGTTGGGAAAGAAGGGGAGAGGAGAGGACATTCATGGAGGGCAAGGAAGGAGGGAGGGAAGATTCCTACCTGATTAAAAGACTTAAAAAAAGACTCCCAGTTACTGCTCCCCGGGTGTGGTCTTCCCTCCCCAGTAGCTGGAAGCAAAGGGGTGCAGCCACATTCCCCAGTGGAAGCCACTGCTCCCACACTCCCCTTTACAAGCTCCTGACTCCACCCCTGATTACAGCCAAAGTTAATTATGTTCTTGAAACATCTACTCAGCCAATGTATCTACCCACATTTTTGACCCAAGTAAACTTCAGATCATCTCAGATCATTTGGCCTGAAACAGAAAATATAATAATAGCTGACTCAACATGCTGTCCTCCATGTGCTATTACCAAGCTCATCTGGTGCGCATTCCAGGAGCTTTCACTTCATGAAGGAGACAATGATATTGAGAATCAGAGAGAGCCCATAGCAAGTCACAGGATAAATACTGCGAAAGGGAAGGAATCAGAGACCAAGGAAATGGAAGGATCCTGGCTCTGTAAGAGAAGGCAGATTTGTAATGGAAAGAAAAGAGAAAACATCTTAAAAAGACATCAATATAGATTCTTTCAAACTGAACCTCCAGACAGTTTCAAGCTTTCTCTACTTACTGTACAGATCTACCTGATGGAGTACTCCAGAAAAACAGATCAGATATGAATACATATCTTGATTACCCTATTATACCTCTACCCATTTTGAGAAGATTATCCTTTTGGCCACACATTTCTTCTGCCCAAGCAAAATCTAAGGAGAAAAGTCATTTGGAATGCTTCTCTCTTGGAAAAAAAATTGCAACAAAGCTTGGTTTGTGTAAATCTGTTGAGATATTTCCAGAGCAGTGCATACCAGCTGCAAGCATTATTGACTTCCAGTAAGGATCTGGAAGTCAGGAATGCTCAGTACCTCTGTGGAATGGCCCTCTTGCTAATTAATTAGGGTCCCTATCCTGAAATCACACGTTTAGCTTTGCCTGCTTGCCTCCATGTGTGTATAACCTTAGGTCTTTAATTAGCAGCAATATAGGTAAAATATGATGATTTAACATTATTCAATCATTTACATTTAAATAGAGCATTTGTATCATATAAGGGGGGAGCTTTGTATACCAAGTGATTGAAGAAATAGGACAGCTTGTATTTAAAAAGAAAAATATTAACTTGTAGTTGAGTTTGAATCAGGTCCTAGTTTAAAAGCACTGACAGACAGAAAATGTAACCTACACTGTCTTGGCTTTGAATGCTCTGCCTCAGGCTACTCTTGCATCTTCTGTGATCTGAGCAATCTGGTGAACACGGAAGGTATACAAACTAAGATTGGGCTGAAATTCCCCACCGCATTTAAGAGATATGCCAGTTCCGTGGATTAAAGTGAGCTGTGGATTATATGACAGAAAGACAAAGGACAGGAAGTATTCACATCCACTCTTCTAAACACTTGGGAAAATCTAGCATATGTAAGTAAGAGTGCAACTTCTTCCACAGCTTGTTTAATTCATTTTTTGCTCTCCTAGAATGGCTTGATCCTTGCAGAGATCTGATGCACATTGGGTGCATCTACAAGTGCCA
Organism: Gavialis gangeticus; assembly: GCF_001723915.1. Taxonomy (NCBI): domain Eukaryota; kingdom Metazoa; phylum Chordata; order Crocodylia; family Gavialidae; genus Gavialis; species Gavialis gangeticus. The sequence goes on from NW_017728995.1 coordinate 15,294,927, forward strand.
TTAAGCTGATGTGATAAACTCCAGCGCAGTTTGCTCCAGATACTCAAACTGCTGAGGTCCAGGGAACACATGCATATGCTGTGCCTGGGACCTCAGCAGTTTGAGCCAGGGTAGAGCAGACCTTGTCTGGCAGGGGGCCCGGAGGATCAACCCCAAGCTCTGGGAGGTGGTACTGAGTGGTGGAGAGAACCCCCAGCATGCGCAGTCCTGTGGCTAGGAGTCCTGTGACTATACAGCAAGAAGGGATCTCACTTCCCTGCTGTCTGGGCTGACCGAGAGCAATGTACAATGTCAACATTTACATGTGCATTTAGGTACATTTATTTTTGTCGCCATAAGATATACTGTCCCCAGCAGTACTCTCTTACAGCAGTGAAAATTAGTTTGCTGTGGCCATAAGACATTACTATCTTACACCAGCAGAAATTACTTCATTATGGATTGCACATGTAGAATGTGATGCTTTACACTGCAGCAAATTAGTCTATTGCTCAGTTAAGTACATGTGTAAAGGCACCTATTAACATGAAAATACAAGATAAAATGTAAGGGAGAAGGAATTCTATCAGACCTGCACATGCAAGCCCTAAAATACAAAGCAATATACTAGAGGGCAGAAGGGTGTATTCTGAGAAGAAAAGCTCATTCCATTTTAAAAAGGACAAAAATATCCCCCAAAAAAATCATCAGGAAAAATGTCATCATTCTTTGTCCCAAAATGTCAGGGCTCTATATTTTGGAATATGCTGAATTGAATTACCCTACATGTTAAAGATCAGGCTTGATCTATGAATAATACAATTGTGCTTATGTCAAGGGGCCTTTTTGTACAAAAATGCAAACAAACATGATAGAAGCTATATCAAAAGGGAGATACAATAATAAATGGGATCAAGAATAGTATTTCAGGCTGAAATATTCAGAGGATTTAGGTAATTCCTAGTGGATTTAGGTAATTCACTTTTGACAAATGTAATGGCACTCAGCTACTGAGAACCACAGAAGGATGATACATTCAAAGAGATCAGCATATTGTTGATGTTTCAGAGACATACATCAAGTTCAAAAGCTTTCAAATATTATATCAAAAACTACTCCTCTAAACAGATATTAAGAGGTTGTACTGCTTGTTTACAGCTTTCCACAAAGATCCTTTTGAAAGTAAAATGTAGCTCATTAGTTTAGCCCCCTGAATAAAATGTTAAATTGATAAATAAAAAAATAAAATGTAATTTATGGCAGCAAACCATGCAAAGCATTGCGAGCCAAATTAACATTGATATAACGCTATAGCTTTAGTATTCACTAAAAACTGTACAGGCAACCCCCGCTTGGTGCTCTTAACTGGTTCCTAGAAAACTGAGCATTAAGCGAAACGAGCGTTAAGCTAAACCGAAAGTATTTGGCCAGCCAAGACATTGACCACAAGTGTTTTTAATCACCCAAGACAGCGACTACAAATGTTATAGTGAAACTTGCTGAGCGCTAAGTGAAATCAGGTATCAATTTAAAATGATTGTTATAGCAAAATAATGCTAAGCAAAACAACGTTAAGCAGGGATTGCCTGTATTGACAGCCTATACTTACCACTACAAAATGTGTATAGCACATTCCAGAACATAGCTAAGAACTGCAAGGTGCCCCAAGGACCACATCCAGATGTGTAAGGACATGCACTTGCAGCAGCACAAATAGTAGTTCTGCCTCAGAGCATGCCCCTGCATGCGTGCTTTGTTGTGAGACATATTGTGCGACTGCCTGGGCTTAAACAGTCGTTTGCGTGCTGCCTTGGTCCAGATGGTCAGTAACGGACATACCAAGGTTTCTTGTAAACCCTGAGGTAGATACTTATAACCTAGGTGGCCACCCCCACACAACTTTGAATGCAGTTGGGGGGGGCAAACTGCCAGGGGCTCCTCAGCAGTGGGTAGTCCTCTAGACGGCCATCTGTGGGGCTCCACCTCCCCTACACCCCAGCCTCACGCCAACTTTCGGCGGGTCACTGGATCTAAAGTTGGCCATTCCTCCAATGCAGCTATGCTATTGACCCTGACATTCTCTTGAGTCTTGTGTCCCAAGTGCTTCCTCTTACGGTGATCCAACTGATCCACTATCTAGCCTACGCTGGGCCTCTTCCTGCCCTAGGTTACTTCAGACCAGAAACAGAAAGACCAAGAGCAAAATAAAAAAAAAGGAAAGAAAATAAAAAAAGGGAGCATGGAAAGAAGCCACCCTGCCGGCACCTGTATGCTGCAGTCTCTTCCTCTTAATTGAGACTACTTCCTTGCTAGAGGACTTAGTTCCTTGGTGTTGTCTATCTCGCCACACAACCCCTCCAAAATGGGGGGGGAAAAGGAGAATGAAACAAAATTATGGGTTGGGGAGTGTCTGCTCAGTTCCTTCCCCGGCCCTATCGTTAGGACACAGTGGTGCCTCATCACTTTCTCTAAGATTTCTTCACCCTTGTCCCCGCCAGTCAGTACTCTACACCCAGTACCTAGGAACATTCTGGGTAACGACCCATCGTCTGGCCAGGAACGGCTAAGGCTCCTCTTCCTGGGCTGTTGTTCCCCCCACACTGCCGAATGCAGGTTACAGAGTTGCTCTCCTCCGACGTCGTCTGTGGTGTTCTGCTTGCAGCACCCCACAGTCCTTTCTGCTCTGGTCAGCCACTGCCTGTGCTGTGGGCTGCTGCCAAGCCTGCTATTGCCCAGCTGGGCTTTCTATTTTGCTGCCCATACCAGTCTCCACCAGTGCAGAGAGCCGTCTCTGACTCTCCTGCCTCCCAGGCACACCAGCCTCTGCAGGTGCAGAGAGCTTCCGCTGGTGCTCACTCCTCCCGGCCACACCAGTCATTGCTGATGTAGAAAGACTCCACTGACTCTCTCTCCTCCTGGTCTCCCCAGCCTCCACAGGTGGTCCTTTTTGTTCCCACTGGCCGGTGATTGCCAATGATGTCACCAGCCAGCCTCAGCTGTATAAAGGCACGGCTTACAACCCACGCAGCTTCCCTTCTTCTCTCTGGCTGTACCACGGGCCCTGCTGCAGGTAAGTGTTCTTCTTGTATCTTTTTTTTCTTTCGTACATGGCCCCTGCCCTAGGACCCCCCGGGTGCGGTTCGGGGCTTTTTCATCTGATCACCCCCAGGACAACTGTCCTCCTTTGGCCAAGTTGCCCTTGCCCAGCTCCTCCTGGATCCCGGCATATTGGAGCAGCAGGAGCACAAATGGAACAACAAAGATGTTCTGGCCAGCAGCCAGAGAGTCTCACTGGAGTACCAAGCCTCCATTAGTTCTGGCCCATGATATTTTTGTGTGTACTACACCACATTTTCTCCTGGTGCGTTTTCTTTTTTTTGCTACCAGGAAGTCATGTCAGCAAATTTTGCCCCTACACCACAAATTTGCAGATTTAACATTCCACACTTGAAGTTTATGGTGCCACAAAGAGGTTTGTAATGCCACAAACCACAGGTAAGCACGCCTGGATGCAACCAAGGAGTTTACAGCCATAGCATATCCTATACACATCCAAAGGCAATAGAAAAAGTCAAGACATTATTTCCGCTGGCTGGGAAATTGGCTCCGTAGTTGGACCCAGAGGGTAGTAATTGATGGAAGTCAATCATCATGGTGTCCTGTGACCAGTGGGGTCCCCCAAGGCTCTGTCCTTGGACCCATATTGTTCAACATCTTCATTAATGAGGTGGACATTGGAGTGAAAAGCAGACTGGCCAAGTTCACTGATGACACCAAACTTTGGGGCAAAGCATCCACACCAGAAGACAGGTGGGTGACCTGGACAGGCTCAGCAAATGGGCGGATGAGAACCTGATGGTATTTAACACTGAAAAATGCAAGGTTCTCCACCTTGGGAAGAAAAACCTGCAGCATCCTTGTAGGCTCAGCAGTGCTACACTAGCTAGCACTATGAAAGAAAGAGACTTGGGGGTCATCATTGCCCACAAGATGAACATGAGCCTGCAATTCGATGCTGCGGCTAGTAAAGAAACCAAAACGCTAGCCTGCATCCATAGATGCTTCTCAAGCAAATCCCAAGACGTCATTCTCCCATTGTACTCAGCCTTGGTGAGGCCGCAGCTGGAGTACTGCGTCCAGTTTTGGGCTCCACAATTCAAAAAGGATGTGGAGAAGCTTGAGAGAGTCCAGAGAAGAGCCACGCGCATGATCAGAGATCAGGAAAACAGACCTTACGATGACAGGCTGAGACCCATGAGGCTTTTTAGCCTGGAAAAGCGCAGGCTCAGGGGTGATCTGATGGCCCCTATAAGTTTATCAGGGGTGACCACCAGTATCTGGGGGAATTTTTGTTCACCAGAGCACCCCAAGGGATGACGAGGTCGAACAGTCATAAACTACTGCAAAACCATTTCAGGCTGGACATAAGGAAGAATTTCTTTACTGTCCGAGCCCCCAAGGTCTGGAACAGCCTGCCATCGGAGGTGGTTCAAACACCTACATTGAACACCTTCAAGAGTAAATCGGATGCTTATCTTGCTGGGATCCTATTACTCCAGCTGACTTCCTGCCCTTTGGGTAGAGGGCTGGACTCGATGATCTTCCGAGGCCCTTCCAGCCCTAATATCTATGCAATCTATGAAATCTATAAAAGTTTAGCCAAGTGAATACTGAATGTTTCTATAATTAAAAATTTCAAAAAACAATTAAAATATAAATATATGACTCAGTAGAGATACATGGATAAAATAAGATATTCCAGATCAGGGGCGACACGTAGGGGGTGCACGTGCACCCCGAGAGTACCAGTGCACCCCCTGTCAGGCCACGCTCCATGTTTAGCTCACAGGCAGGGTTAGCAGGCAGGAGCACCAGTGCCCTCCCTGCGAGTGTTGGTTGGGGAGCGGCGGCACCAGCAAAAGTGGCTGTGCCACAGGAGTTCCAGAAGTGGCAGGACTGCTTTTATGGTGAGATCAGCTGCCAGGGGACACCCCACCCCCAGTCACTGACTCAAGAGGCACCAGACACCTATGTTCCAGATCCTCAGTTGATATAAAATGGGGTGGTTCCTCTGACATCACATTTCCTAATTCCTAGCACAGGTTTTGAGATGTTTATGGAGTTTGTTTTGAAAAGAGAGGGAGAATCAAAATTTTGAAGAATGTCAATCAAATATCTCTCAAATACATCTTCTACCTTCTGACTGCTGCTGAGTGGAAACCACCACCATAGTCCCCAGCACCACACTACAGCTGGTGGGGGGAGGCTGCCAGGCCCCATAACCCTGCATCCATCAGCCCAGGACCCACCTCCTCGGGCCCCGTGTTCAGCACTGGTACCACCACCAAAGTGAAGGCTCAGAGGTGACTTGGTGACAGCCTATAAGTATATAAAGGTTGTGCATCAGGAACTGGGAGAGTGTCTGTTCACCAGGGCACCCCAAGGGAAGACAAGGTTGGACATTTTCAAGTCTGCTGGTCCCAATGACATGCATCCAAGAGTCCTGAAAGATAACTGGCCAAGCTCACAGCGGTACCTCTGGCAAGGTTGTTCGAAGAATCATGGAACTTAGAAGTGTTCCTGAACAACTGGAAAAAGGCTAACATGGTACTCATATTTAAGAAAGGAAAGAGGTATGACCCTGCAAACTACAGACTGGTCAGTCTGACTTCAGTCCTGGCAAAAATCTCTGAAAAAATTGTCAAGGAGGCCATCAACCACAAGCTCATAACTGGTGGGGTACTAAGAAGCAACCAGGATGGCTTTTTTGTGGGGAGGTCATGCCTAACAAACCTGGTGTCCTTTTTTAACCAGGTAATTTATCAGCTGGGATGTGAGGTTGACATCATTTACCTAGACTTTAGCAAGGCCTTTGATACTGTTTCCTATGAGATTGCCTCAATTAAGTTGCAGGGTACTGGAAAGGGGTGTGGAAAGGATACAGAGAAGGGCCACCCATATGATCAGGGACCTAGAGATTACGTCCTATGAGGAAAGGCTCTGGAGACTTTGCTCAGTCTGAATAAGATAAGACTGAGAGGTGACTTGATAGCTGCCTACGAGTCTGTCAGGGGCAAACATCAAGATCTAGGGGAGCAACTCTTCAGAAAGGGACCCCTTGGGAGGACTAGGACCAATGGGCACAAGCTATTTGAGGAAAAAATTAGGCTAGACATAAGAAAAAACTTTTTTTCTGTAAGGGTATCTAGAATCGGGAACATACTCGCAGCAGAGGTGGTGCAGTCACCATGCCTGGAGGTGTTCAAGAGGCTGGACAAGCACCTCGTTGAACTCTTTTGAGTCCATTTACCTCCTGCTCATGGCAGGAGACTGGACTTGAAGACCTTACAGGTCCCATCCGGTCCTTCTATTCTATGATTCTAAGATCTAACTGTCACAAACTGCTGGAAGACCATTTTAGACTGACCATAAGGAAAAACTTCTTTACCATCCGAGTCTCCAGAGTCTGGAATAGTCTTCCCCCAGAAGGGGTGCAAGCACCTACTCTGGATATCTTTAAGAAACACTTGGATGCTTATCTTGCTGGGGTGATCTGACCCCAGCTGACTTCCTGCCCCTGGGGCGGGGGGCTGGACCCAACGATCTTGCGAGGCCCCTTCCAGCCCTAATGTCTATGAAACCTACAAAATATATGATTAAAGAATTAGATATTTTAGCCAAACATTTCCCTGTATTATCCTCCCATCACCTTAACTCCAAAGTAAAAACTGCCCAGGTAATGCATTCAATATTTCTGACGGAAAAAGAAAGTTAGCATTACAACCAATAAACATATTGTAACCAAAAACAAAAAAAAACAGTGCAACAATAAGTACAAACTGATAAATGTCTGCAGTCCAGTCAACCCTGGACTACTGAAAAGCTGACTGACTTGCTCAGGGAACTCATGGGCAGGATCCCCTGGGAAACCAGTCTGAGGGAAGAGAGGACTTCAGGAGACCTGGCTGTACTTCAAAGAAGTCTTACTGAGAGTGCAGGAACAAACCATCCCGATGTGCAGGAAAACTAGCAAGTATTGCAGAAAACCAGCTTGGCTTAGCAGGGAACTCTTCAGTAAGCTAAATCACAAAAAGGAAACTTATAAGAAGTGGAAACTTGGACAAGCAACTAGGAAGGAGTATCAGAGTACTTCTCAGGCATACAGGGATGAAATCAGGAAGGCCAAAGTGCAACTGGAGTTGCAGCGTGTGAGGGACATGAAGGGAAACAAGAAGGGGTTCTAAAAGTATGCTAGTAACAAGAGGAAGATCAGGGAAAGTGTGGGTCCCTTATTGAATGAAAGAGGCAAACTAGTGGCAAAGATACAGAAATGCCTTTTTCACCTCAGTCTTTACAGGCAAGGTCAGCTCCCAGACTACTGTACCTGGAAGCACAGTTTCGGGAAGAGGTGAGCAGCCAACAGTTGTAAAAGAACAGGGACCTGGTGACTGTCTATAAACTCACTAGGGGGGACCAGAAGGGTTTGGGGGAGACACTGTTTCCCCTAGCGCCCCCTGGCATGACAAGGAATAATGGACACAAGTTATTGGAGAGTAGGTTTAGATTAGACATCCGCAAGAACTACTTCACAGT
>NW_017728995.1:15302577-15303112 GCF_001723915.1 Gavialis gangeticus
GGGGTCGGACTTGAAGATCTACAAGGTCCCTTCCGACCCTACTTCTATGATTCTAGGTTAGGGACTATTTAGAAAAGCAGGACATATAGAAGTCCAGGGGGCAAGACAGGATGCAACTAAGTGTGCTGAGGGAGTTGGCTGATGTGATTGCAGAGCCACTGGTCTTCACCTTTGAAACCTCATGTCTACCAGGAGAGGTCCTGGATGATTGGAAAAGGGCAAACATGGAGTCCATATTTTAAAAAAAGGGAAAAAGGAGGATCCAGGGAACTACAAAGTACAGACCTGCCAGCCTCACCTCAGTCCATGAAAAATCATACAGCAGATCCTCAAGGAATCCATTTCTAAGCACTTGGAGGAGACTAAGGTGATTAGGAACAGTCAGCATGGGTTCACCAAGGGCAAGGCATGCCTGAGCAACTTGATTGCCTTCTATGATGAGATGGCTAGCTCTATGGATGTGGGGAGACCAGTGGGTGTGGTGTACCTTGATTTTAGCAAGACTTTTGATATGGTCTCCCACAATATTCTCAGA
>NW_017728995.1:15308112-15317679 GCF_001723915.1 Gavialis gangeticus
CTAAGGTGATTAGGAACAGTCAGGATGGGTTCACCAAGGGCAAGGCATGCCTGAGCAACCTGATTGCCTTCTATGATGAGATGGCTAGCTTTATGGATGTGGGGAGACCAGTGGATGTGGTGTACCTTGATTTTAGCAAGACTTTTGATATGGTCTCCCACAATATTCTCAGAGGTAAGCTAAGAAAGTATGGGCTGGATGAATGGACTATAATTTGGATAGAAAACTGGCTGGAGCATCGGGCTCAGAGGGTAATAATCAATGGGTCGCTGTATAGTTTGCAACCAGTATCAAGAGAAGTGCCCCAGGGGTCGATCCTGGGGTCGGTTTTGAACAATACCTTCATCAACGACCTGGAAGACGGCAGAGTGCAACCTCAGCAAGTCTGCAGATGACACAAAGCTGGAGGAAGCAGTAGATATGCTGGAGGGTATGGCTAGGATTCAGAGAGACCTAGACAAATTAGAGGGTTGGGCCAAAAGGAATCTCATGAGGTTCAACAAGGACAAATGCAAAATCCTGCACTTAAGACTGAACAATCCCATACACCAGTGCAAGCTGGGGGTTGGCTGGCTGGGCAGCAGCTCTGCAGAAGAGGACATGGGGGTTACAGTGGACAATAAGCTGAATATCAGCCAATGGTGTGCCCTTGTTGCCAAGAAGGCTAACAGCATACTGGGCTGCATTGGTAGGAATGTTGCCAGTAGGTCAAGGGAAGTGATTATTCCCCTCTATTCAGCACTGGCCACATCTATAGTATTGTGTTCAGTTTTGGGGACCCCACTACAGAAAGGATGTGGACAAATTGAAGAGTCCAGTGAATAGCAACAAAAATGGCTTGGGGCTAGGGCACATTACTTATGAGGAAAAGCCAAGGGAACCGGGCTTCCTTAGTCGGCAAAAGAGAAGACAGAGGGGATTTAATAGCAGCCTTGAATTACCTGAAGAGGGGGGTTGAATGAGGATGGAGCTAGACTGTTCTCAGTGGTGGCAGATGACAGAACAAGGAGCAATGCTCTCAAGTCACAGCAGGGGAAATTTCGATTACATATTATGAAGAATTTTCTCACTAGAAGGGTCATAAAGTTCTGAAACGAGTTACCCAGACAGGTTGTGGACTCTCCATCCTTGGAAGTTTTTAAGAGCTGACTAGACAAAGCCTTGGCTGGGATGACGTAGTGGAGGATGGTCCTGCTTTGAACAGGGGTTTGGACTAGCTGATCTCCTAAAGTCCCTTCCAAGCCTAATTTTCTGCAATTCTATGAAATATTATATCCCTGGAAAATGAAAATAGTTTCACTGTTAAACGTCTCTCAAACATCCCTAGCCACATGAAAGAGAATCTCAAAGGAAGGTTTTGGTCTTTAAAAAGCCCTCAGAAAAGAACTACAAAAGGTAAATAACAACAGAATTTAATCTTCCTAATGCCATATTTTTAATGCTGCAGTATTGGAAAAAAAAAAGAAGAAAACATTGTATCCCAGTTGCAGAATGGTTTAAAATAACTTAAAGAAATATCATCTAGCTTTTCACAGTCATGTCTGTGAAATCACACTGATTTCTTCTTTATCAAATCCAAAAAGGTGTTTCAGAAGGGGGAGAGAGATTTGGACAGAAGTCTCCTAAAGCCAGCCACCCTCAGGCCACCTGGGTGAATGGAAACACACTGTATATTTTGCATTCGAGTCTCAGGAACAAATTTGTCATACGACAGAGTAATCTGCTATTCTGCATGTAATCTATCTTCTGCTACTTTCTGGTACTTAGCACTAACACAGAGAACACTGAGTAGATGGAGAAAGAGCAGTTTACCTTTATCTTTATTGGTAAGTATTTATTTTAGCAGAGGCCAGTGTTTTCTTTCCCTCTGCATTCTATTAGATAATTCTATTTTATGTGGCTACTTTACTGCAATTAAATGGTACATTTCTTATCCCAGTGTAACTTCCGTTTCATTGAATCGGCTCTTCTCCTCAAATACTCTTTATCTTGGCCAGCCATTTTTTCACACCACCAGAATTAGAATAAATGTGGGGTTTGCCTTTTCCTAGATGTGTTCACCTGACGTTTTTCTCTCTGAAATATTCTGGTTCTCTCAACCAGCAGAGATTTGCTTTTTGGGAACTGATCAAGTCTAATTTCATCATCCCTGCTTTCCTTTTCAGATGCCACTTCCCGTCTGTAGTGTCTAATTTCAGTCTCTGTTTTAGGCCCTCATTCTCTGTTTTTATGCCTCTACTTTCTGTAGAAGCAAGATATGTGAAGTATCTTTTATGGGACCAACCCATACAGCTCGGAAAGACAGGAGGTAAGTCTCAGGACTTCCAGCACCTTTCACTGATCTGGGAAAGCAGAAGTTAAAATGCAAGTTAAGTATCAGTTAAATACCAGCTTTGGTATAACCTGGCTATGTCAATGAATTTCACTTTTTGAAAGGTAATTTTAATTGTTTTACTAGAAACAGCATTTGTCTTTATTAGGTTTTTTATTTTTTTTACGTAGTTCAGTGGAAAGTCACAGATGTTTTGAATTAATTTAATAGCTATGATTGTAGTAAATGTTGAATGAAAGCAAGATTTAAAAAAATAAATAAATAAAACTACAGGTCAGTTCCTGGATGTTAATTTTCATAGCACCAGTGACAGTCAGGAGAGTTATGCTGATTTATATTACCAAACGATCTGGGCTTAGATACACAATTATGGCCCTGCACAGAAGACCAGAAAGGCCTGAACTTACTATTTAGGACAATGCTTAAACACATATGAAAGTACTTTCCTAAAACACTTTTCATAAAGACTGCCTTCCTAGATTAGGGTATAGGATATTAAAATTATACGCATGTACAATTGACAGAGCAAGGAAAAGAATACTGGTAGGCTGGACTTTGTTCCTACTGAAGTCAGTGACAATGGACTTATGATTGACTTCAGTGCGAGCAAGATGCAAGCTATATTTGTAAAGTGATTGAACTGACAGTTTATTCCAGTGTCTCATCCCTTTAATGAAACCAAGGAGTATGTATGGTTATATAAATGTATAACAATACTTCCACCCAAGGATCTCCCAGCACTTTCTAAATGAGGATAAGAATCAATTGCATTTTTCATTTAATTAAAGGAATATTAAACGAATAGCAGGCGATAGGTTTCTTATGCATGTAGCTGCAGAACAGCAGATCTCTGGCTCTCTTTAAGATGGTATTCTCTAAAATCTTCTGTGAAATGATGGGACATTTTATATTCTCTTTGATGAAAATATAGAATTTGTTTAGTCTGAGAGCATAACATCTGATGTCATACATAGATAATAGTATTCTTTTTATCTTGGTGGCATATCATTATTCTTTTCCAGTAATGTGACTGAGAAACAAAACTGGCTTAAAAGTGAATCAACACACATCTTAAAGATTACTTTGATAATGCTAATTCTCCCTTTAAAATTTAGGCCAGCTGGGAAATTGAAAGGGTGACGAGTGGAACCAACTTGTATTAGGTTGGCATGATACCAGTCATTGGCATGGCCATGACAGTTACAGCAGCTGGAAAGTGGTTGATAAGGAAATCCTGTTATAATGCTGTGCTAGTTTTTCCCTTAAATTACATCTTTTATGATTTTAGTTTTGCTATTTCTTTTCATTTTCTAGGGGGGGAAATGACTTTGTTTCCCCCAAAATGCTGTTGTGATTAAACAAATGCATAAGTGATTTTCTAGTGTTACTCATGATTTTTTTCTCAAGGCCTCATTCAAGTCAAAGCTTAAACCTCAAACATAGTTAGGATCCTGATTCCCTTAGATGCCTTTAAAGGATTCATTTTTAAGTGTGTCTGGGTCTAACTGCAGGAGAGAGGGATCAAGGACTACTTGTTCATAACAAAAAGTGAAGGACAGATGCAGTAACAAAAAGAGATTTTCAAAGGAAAATTACAAAATTATAATTTCATTATTACCTGAAGTATTTTCTTGAGAGAAACAACAGGAGGTACTTGATATACTGAAGACCAGGAAGGTTGAGAAATGGTACGACGAATAAATATTCATTGGTCAGTAAATAAAGACTAAGCTCCAAAGAACAGCCTTGTATGAATGTATGTATGTAGGAGCTTTACTGGACTGAGGCCTGCAGACAAAGACACAGGTTTTCTTTCCATTACTTTCTTTTCAATTAATTATGCTTTTCTCCATATGCAATTGATAGAGTATTCCTGTCATCTTAATTTTTTCCTCTACTACAAATTTTCCTCTTGACTTTAATTAAGCTGTCCTGTATTTCACAGGTTTCATAAGCTTGGCATGACTGTCACAACTCTGTCACAAGGGCATCCTGCTGCTGCCATTTATATTTATTCTAAATAAATACAGTCCCTGGCATCTAAAATGTTCACAGGCTTCTTCTGCTGTAGGATGATCTTATTATCCTGTCAATAAAATGCAAAAGAAAAGATTACCTGAAAATGAATCCACAGCAATTGTCCCTTCTCACCAGTCAACATGGCAGCAAGCGGCAGCATGAAAGACAAATAAGAAAAAGAGTAAAGAGAAATGAAATTACCATGGCATGGTCGAACACCCCTCAACATATCTTTGGGAGCAATGCTGAGGCCTTTATTCACCTTTAATGATGCAATAAATAATTCAGAAGCGCATATATAGCTGAGCAAAATAACAAAGTATAAAAATGACAGTCAGTCAGAAATTTTTCAAAAGAATGCTTTTCATTGCAAAACAGCAATTTGTTTAACTGGAAACATTCTGTGAGAACGTGTCAATCCTGACCGAATTATGATAGAAATCAAGCTGGTTTCCCTGCCTACCAAACAGGTTTTAAAACCTGGACTCCTGCTCAACTGCTCCGTATCCCACATGGCAAGCAGGTTAGAGGATTAAGTCTCCATGACCAGGCTCCTGGAGTTCAGTGTCTGGACCAGGCAAATCACCAAAAAAGGCCATGGTCCCCATGGCTTTGTATAGGTGAATTGGGCTTCCCAACCCCCTGGCTCCACAGCGCCACAAAAGTCTGTGAGTTGCCCAGTTCCAGTGCCTCTTGGAAGGTCTACTGCTCCACCTCTTGGGCTCCTGGGACTGCAGGCAATATTTTGCAATGTCCATAGGAAACTCCCGACATTTGTTTTTTATTCCATTTCAGATCTCTTAGAAAAAGAAAAATCAGAATTAAACTATAAAACCATGGGGGGCAGATTCTCTACCTCAGCTACCTCTATTAAAGATAAAGTTAACTTTTTATTACTGGTATTTGCTTCACAGAAGACTTCTATAAGTACCTGATCTAAAACTTGTTAAGACAACAGGAAACCTCTCAATGACTTCAATCAAACTGGTTTGTTCAGTGTGTTTTTCTTTGATATTTTCTGCTGTCAAAATGTCATTTGCAGTCATCTTATATTTACATAAGGCCATTTTATACCCTACTTTACAATTGAGTTCCAGTGTTCAAATTAGGATAGAATTATGTCTAGTCTCTGGTAGCATTCATGGCTAGATCCAACTAAATTTCCTTTCTGACATACATATATAATTGACTTAAGAGGCTGATTTACCAAAACACCATTCTTTCACAGGGTGGAGTTTTTAAAGCCATTTCTCAAAATGTAGTGGTCCTTTAAGTTTGTATTCAGATTATCAGGGTTGCTGTCAGATCCTATTTATTTATGTTTTCATAAAAACTAGAAACAAATTATCATGGTTCTTCCTCAGCATAATTTAAACTTTTTAATTTATAACCCCAAATATAATTTCAACTTTTTTTTATTAAGTAAGAGTCCTAAGTTATCATTCTTCATGTCAGCCTTTTTTTTTTTTTTTTTTTTTTGCATTATTCTGGCTACTAAGACAGAAATTGATTCCACCATTACTAAGACTGAATTTCACTGGATGGACTTACAATTCAGGTACCTTAGTTACTGAAACAGAAGGATGCTGAGCATGATAGTTTTAACTACATAATCACACAACTATTCTACAATAACTACTTCTTATTGTTGAGATAATTCCTATGAAATATGTTTAATAGAAATTGTTATTTCACAGATTCATCCTCTGCAACAGCAAATGTCTCATTGTGCCAAAAAGAATCCTGAAATAAGAGCTATAGTTAGGTGGCATTTGATTATTAAAATGTTACTCATTAATATTTAGAAGCTGTTCAGTGGTAAATTTAAATTGAGTGCCTTTGATTGTAAGATTTCCAGACATTATCCCTAAGTTTTACAGACATTATCTCATATACAGATTTCTTCTTTAGATATTAGCCTATTTTTTCTGAAATACAATGCTGGAGTAGAACAGTAATTGCATTTCCATCTACTCATCTGTTCTCCAAGGCTGACTTGAAGACAAAGTCTTTTTTTTTTTCTGTATCACTGTTTGCATGTAGATCATCTGGATACACTATTTCTACTGTACCTCAACCTTAACATCTTTTGAATTTTCATTGGACACTCATTCAAAACACTTGTATTTTTATCACAAGAATACTTTCATGTCATCTGCAGCCTTGTAACATTTCCCAGGAGGACATGTAATGAACTGAGGTATCATGAATCATTGTTTATATTAGAAATAGTAGCCTAGAGCCTGGACTAAAATTTGGTAATAGTACTCCAAAATATAAATGTAGCATTAACATGATTCACCCCACCATGATATAGTTGCTGTTGATACACTTTCTGGCATGCAACATATATATATGTGTTAAGATAATTGTTGCTCATCTTATTTCTTTCTGGACATTTCTCGACCCTGCTTTAATCATTACTTATTGCTACAGAATTTACTAACGTTCTCTGTGAGTCCTTTTGGGACATTGCCCCAAACAGGTAGTCTTCTCATGCAATATTTTATTATACAATGTTTGTGTCAACACAAACCAATCGAGCAAACAAGCATTCCAGTGTAGCAGTGATCTTCATCTTTCTTATTATTTCTTAGATCATCTTATACCTAGATCTTCAAAGATATTTAGGCACCTAACTGCCATTGATTCTGATGGAAATTACTGTCTAAATTCCTTTGAAGATCTAGTCCTCAGTGCTTAATCTTTTTGAAGCACTATACAAACACTAATTAGTGAATCCTCCTGGGGCCCCCTTTTACTTTCGTGAACATCCCAGCACACCTCCACTCAGGGGAGTCCAGTAATAAGAAAATCATTATGGTTGCTTGTCAAGACTGAAATGCTGGCAGTTAGGACCATGCTGGAAAGGATACAGGAAAGGAAAACCAGAAAGTGGCAAGGATGAGACTGCAGAAAATGGGACCTGTCTGTTTAAGGAGACCTGTTATAAACTGCCATTTGCAGAGTCATGTTATACAGTTTACAGCATCATATAAACAGCAATTTTCTTGCAGCTGAACTTCAAAAGGCCAACTACTAAATTGGCTGTTACATTACGAAGACTTGAACCATCTCTCTCTCCTATCTGTACTTAACCTACCTGAAAACTGCAACACTGTATAGACTGTGAAGAATAACTCACTAGCTACATATACAACTATGGGAAAAGCATTAATATTTCACTAGTGATTACTCTGTTCCTTGGTGCTTGAAAATTAGATATCTAAGTTTCAATGTTGAGAACCAACCCTATACAAATTAGACCTTTAAAAATGTCTTGCGTTTGACAGCCAAAAACAGAGGAATCTAAAAATGATGTGCTACTTTTTAAAACTTGGTCTATATCTTTACCTCAGTTCTTCAGATACTATGGTAACTAATCTAGTCATGCATTTGTCAAAAATACCATAAGTCAAGCTACTGCTTTGTTTGACCTTCATTGACCCTTCTACTCACTACCTTCTTTTTCCAAAAAAAGACCAATGACTTCTCCCTAACCCTGCCTGTTTCACAGTGATTGCTCCTTCATATCCTATCATATGCTTCTCAGGCCCATATGAGACTTATAGGGGAGCATGGGCAGGGCACGTGCCCCCCCTGACAGGGCCAGCAGTGTCCATAGGTGCTTACCAGCTCTGTCCCTGACACCACCGCCAGCTTCTAAGAGTGCCCCCCCAGACTCAGGAGGCACCCGTCACCCATGCTCAGGCCTAGATTTTAAACTCTGTACGTACCTTCCAAACTCTGAAAAAAAATCTGATCTAATTCATCCACGGACCTGCTGCAATTAAGCCCCTCATAATACTACTCCAAAATGTGTTCAAGGTATAAAAATTAATATCAGATCTTCCAATATCTCCCACCTATCCATCGCACAATGATTAGACAAGCAGCACATACATTCCTAACTGTTTAAATCTTCATTGAAAGTGAACCCCTAATCTTTTAGACTCATCATTCCCCTCATTATCTGCAAGGGATATCCAACAGACATTCTTTCCCTAAAGCAAGATAAAAAGCTTCATTTTTCTCAGCATTGCTTTCTATGGCTTTCCCTAATTCTCTTTTTTATTAAGTTTTATAATTTGAACAATAAAAAGTACATATAAAAATGAGCATAGTGTCAAAAAATGAACAACATTGTCAAGGGCTTAATTGCACAAAGTTTATATGTCTAGAGCACATAATCCATGGCATATTAAAACAAAATTGTTTTTAGTCTCTGTTAATGTAAGTTAAGTTACATGTGACCTAAGAAGAAATTAATAAAACTGGGAATCATATTTAGCAAGTCTGCTCTTAGATCATCTGTGTATTATGAGTTTTCATTTATACTAACCCTAGAGAAAGTTTGAACCCAGAGTTGAACATTACTGGAGAACCTAGAGAAGGTTGAAATCCCACTGTCTCCTTGGAACCTGCAGAGGGCTCCCTGCAGAGAAAGTAGATGGCACTGTGGAGATGGTGCAGAGATATTGGGCAATCATACAGCATTTGAATTCTGGGTTGTCCAGTTCCTCTAGAGGGAATAATTTCAGCCTTTCCCCTCAACACAAAAACAAGGATTTTCGAGGAAACCCTGCTCCAGCTCTCCATCCAAACAGTAGAACCCAATTATTTTTTTGTTCCTTTTTCCAAGACCCTCAAAGAAGGGCTGAAGTGCACACACAAAGATTGTGGCAAAGGAGAATATTTTACCCTCTAAATCCTGGTAAAGGAAGTTGTGCTGATCTTAATGTCAATGGAAATATCTTGGGAACACAACCGCTTGTGATATTTTCAATGGAAATATCAAATAAAAGAACTATTCAAATATTACTTCTCTTGTAAATATCATAAGGATATTTGCGGCTAAGTGCAAAGGAGGATGAGGAAAACTGAAGGGACCAAAAAGAAATAGGAGACTGAATGAAGAAAAAACTGTTAATCGGGCAGTAACGGGCAGGTTTGCAAGGATACAAAACCAGACACGAAAAGGATTCAGAAGAAGCTCATCAGACTGAATATGAAATGATTATTAGGATTTAAAAATACAATAGGACTAAGAGAAAAGAAGTAAAGAAGAAGAGTGATAGCCCTGAAAAATATAGGGGAAATGGTTTTGTGGAACACATTACTTTAATATTACCTGGTTGGAAGATATAATAGCAGAAAGAATAGAAACAATGGATGAAAGTAGAAGAGTAGAATATGCAATGGGTCTGAAACGTGTG
>NW_017728995.1:15322679-15324158 GCF_001723915.1 Gavialis gangeticus
AGACTCGAAAAGGATTCAGAAGAAGCTCATCAGACTGAATATGAAATGATTATTAGGATTTAAAAATACAATAGGACTAAGAGAAAAGAAGTAAAGAAGAAGAGTGATAGCCCTGAAAAATATAGGGGAAATGGTTTTGTGGAACACATTACTTTAATATTACCTGGTTGGAAGATATAATAGCAGAAAGAATAGAAACAATGGATGAAAGTAGAAGAGTAGAATATGCAATGGGTCTGAAACGTGTGTGTGTGTGTGTGACATCAGAGTTCATTCCGGTAAGTCTTCTCTAGAGATAATTATTGAAATGATATTTGGCTAAACAAAATGTTTATCCCTAGCATGCATTATTTGGAATTAACAGCAGCCTGGAAAATGTTTTCACTAAGATTTCCTATCATTTAAAATACCGATAGATCATAGAGCTCACAGTTTTCTGCCTAATCCTAACAGCTTCCCCTGGCAGATGAATTGCTCTTGCAGATTATCCTTGGTGAACAAAGGGAAAATATAGCCCTACCGTTGAATAGAAAAATCACTAAATTCAGTAGGAATTCTGTCAACTCCACTATGGCTATCGCTGGTCCTAAAAGTGACTGCCAGAAAACTTACTACACAATGACTGAGAAAAAATGTGGCTCTAGGAGAATGGTGAAATGATGTAGATTTTAAGACACCTAGTACTAGTTTATATCCAGACTTTTAAATGTCAAGCAGGGTAGTAGTAGAGATGTGTAAAGGAGCTACCTCTAAAAACTTTAAGGATGGGACAAACAGGACATCAAATATCTGCTGAGAATACTAAGCTTTTCAGTTATTATTCCGATTTACCTTTAGCAATGTACTGTCTATTGGGGGATCTGAAAGTGATTCTAACAATTTCCTTTCATATTTCTACAGTTAAATAATTTATTTTTGTTGCCTTCTTGATTAGCCTCATGAGGAAACTAAATCTATATCCAAGACTCCAAATAGTCCATTCAGTGTAGGTGGACAGACACCTACAAACAATGTCATCTACATAGTGACTACATCTATAAAAATATGTGAAAAGCAACAGCAGTTCAACTTTATAAGTATAGACATCTCCAATATAGGTCTCTTCACAATGAAAATGTTTGCATATTGAGAACCGAAGGCTTTATTTTAATGGGTCTTAACCTAACCTTGACTTTTGCAAGTTGAGAATGGATGCAGATGTTAGATATTTTTGTCTTGCCAATCCTAAGCATTCAAACACTATGAAATAGGCCTTAAAAACACACCATTTTTTGTCATTGTTAATCTGCCTTTTGATTTTGTTTGGATGGCTTGTTCTAAAGTCTCCATCGGTTTCAACACCCACCCCGCCTCCACACAGACAAAGAGGCTTCATCCCATTGTTTGTAACATGACAACCTGAAGAGGTTATTCCTATGGGTAGTATACAACTGAGGGCATTCAGGTTTCAAAGACCACCTACCTGACTACTATGCTCCC
>NW_017728995.1:15324919-15341577 GCF_001723915.1 Gavialis gangeticus
CTGAAAAGGTGGGGGGAAAGCGTGCAAGTGAGGAAGGCTGTGATCAGCAAGCTGAGCAGCAGAGACCCTGGGGGCTGCAGCAGGACTGATCCTGACAAGCTGCAGATGGTGAAGTGAGCAACAGACCCAGAGGAGCTTCATCAGGACTGATCCTGACAGGCAGCAGCTGGCAAGACATGCAGGGGGAAGCCCAAGTGTGCAGCAGAGCTGATCCAGCAGGTCACGATGGAGGAGACCCAAGCATGGAGTCTGGGAGGAATGGTAACCAGGTGTTCAGGAAGTGGAGGCTGGTTTGAGAGCCCTCAGAGCGGAGAGAGTGCCCCAGCATCCTTTGGTGTAACTAGCCCATTATTAATGTTTCCTACTTGTCTTTTTATTTACTGATCACGATTTTTACCTGACTGTTTTAGGTGACTGTTATTCCCCTGTTATGTTTATTTTCAGTATATGAACCTTAATGCTTATTCACCTGCAATGTTTGTTCCAAGTGTATGAACCCTAATGCCTGTCTGTCTGTTTGTCATGTTACCTCCATTGTATGTATTCTGATGTATTCAGTTAGGTGTTTATAATCTCCTAAACCCATTGGCTTTTGCCCCTCATCCCTCAGTACCCCCCTTATATAAATTCTAAGAATTCATCTTTGGTTCCCATGTGCTTTCAGGTTACACTACAATGGCAATAATCAGGAATTAATATTTAATTTATTAACAAAAAATACCTTCATTAAAGAATAATAGACAAAAAAACACAAACACACAATAATTTGAATATTCCACGTTCTATGATTAATGTGCCTTGATGTCTTAAACTCATGCCAGTGACATGCCAAAATCTTTCTGATCACTAAGAAATCATTCCAAATACTTTGAATAAAAATGAAAGCACCAAGTGTTATATAGATTACACAGTTACTAAAGGTATGGTAGGGTGGCACCTGAGAAACTAACTGGTTCAGGGAAGCATCAACATTCACATGTAGCAATCTACTTTATCAAGCTGTTCCCTATGAAAGCTCATTCCTCTCTGAACTAGCTAATGTCCAAGGTGCCATCCTCTCCAGTCTTTTACCTAACATGACTAACTACCTCTCAATGACTAAAGAACTGTTTTTAATGGGTCCTTTTTGGTGAAAAAAGTGCAGTGGAATTAAGAGTAGAGAAGTTCTCCATGATCATAGATTTCACAGACATTAAGGCTGAAAGGGACCTTGTGAGAAAATCTGGTTCAGCCTGCTGCCCAAAGAGTAGGAAGTCAGCTGCAGTCAGATAACCACAGCAAGATGGTCATCCAAACAACTTGAATGTGTCCAGAGAAGGTGTTCGCACCACTTTTAGGGGGAGTCTATTCCAGACTCTGGAGACTCGGATGGTAAGGAAGTTCTTCCTTATGTTCAGTATAAAACGGTCTTCTAGTAATTGTGACCTTTGTACCTTGTTTTCCCCAGGGGAGCCCTGGTGAACAGACGTCCTCCCAGATCCTGATGTACATCCCTGATATACTTATAGGCTGCCACCAAGTCCCCCCTGAGCCTATGCTTTTCCAAGCTGAAGAGTCCCATGCCTCTCAGCCTCTTCTCATAAGGCCTAACCTCTGATCATGTGCATGGCTCTCCCCTGGACTCTCTCAAGCTTCTCCACATCCTTTTTAATGGGTGGAGTCCAGAATTGGATACAGTACTCCAGCTGCAGCCCCACCAAGGCCAAATAAAGCAGAAGAATGACATCTTGGGTCTTGTTTGAGATGCATCAGTAGATGCAACCCAGGGTTTTATTTGCTTTCCTGGCTGTGGCATTGCATTGGTGGCTTATATTCATCTTGTGGTCAATCATGATCCCCAAGTCTCTTTCGGACATAGTGCTAGTGAGCGAAGCACTGCCAAGCCTATAGGTATGATGTGGGTTTTTTCTCCCAAGGTGGAGCACCTTGCATTTCTCTATGTTGAAAGTCATCAGGTTTATATCTGCCCACCTTGCAAGCCTATCCAGATCAGCCTGAATCCCCAGCCTATCCTCCAGTGTAACTGCCCTTCCCCACAGTTAGGAGTCATCCACAAACTTAGCCAGTTCATTTCTGACACCCAAATCCAGATCGTTAATGAATATATTAAAGAGTACTGGTCCAAGTACTGAACTCTGAGGGATGCCACTGGTCACCATACACCGTGATGACTCGGTTCCATCAACTATCACTCTCTGGTCTGGCCACAGAGCCAGTTCCCCAGCCATCAGACCATAAGGCTGTCAAGGCCTCATTTCCCCAGTTTTGCCATGAGGACATCATGGGAGACCAAGTCAAAGGCTTTTTTGAAGTCCAAGAAAATTAGATCAACCTCTTCCCCCCTGTCTAGGTGACACATCACCTGGTCATAGAAGGAAATGAGGTTGGTCAGGCACAACCTACCCATAATGACACTGTGTTGGCTGTCTCTCAGAATGGCACCTTCTGTCAGCTTGTTGTAGATAGATTCTTTGATATTTTTTTTCCAAGATCTTCCCAGGGATTGAGGTCAAACTGATTAGCTGGTAGTTCCCCATATCTTCCTTTCTTTCTTCCTTCCTTTCTTGAAGATAGGCACCATGTTGACCCTCTTCCAGGCTTCAGGAACCTGCCCTGAGTCCCATGTGTCCTCAAATATCATCCCCTTTAGCCAGAACCAGATCTAGCAGTGTCTTGCCTTGTGTCAGCCCATAGGCTTCTTGAGTCAGATAGAGCTGGTTAATGCAGGTGAGGAAGCTACGTGACCAATCAGGTTTGGCTGAATGCTCCTCCCATGAGATGTCAGGATAATTGAAATCATCCATGACAACCAAGGACTGAAAGCATGCAGCATCTGTTAGTTCCCTAGAGAATTCATGGTCAAGATCTTCTGCCTGGTTAGGAGGTCTGTAGTAGACTCCTACAGTAATATCCCTTTCATCATGCTCTCCCCATGTTCTAACCCAAAGAGTTTTAAGTCGCCCTCCTTGGTGCCTATGTCAGCCAGTAGGGAACTGTACTGATCCTTGATATAGGGAGCTACACCCCCGCCCTTCCTCCCAGCGTGATCCCTCCTGTACAAGGTATAACAATCTATACCTGTGGTCCAGTCATAGGTGTGGTTCCACTAGGTCGCCTTTATCCCTATGAGATCATATTTGTTATTGCCAGTTCCTCCTGTTTGTTTCCCATGCTCCGGGCATTAGTGTACAGACTGCTGAGCCTGCCATTGGAAACCCTAGGCTTCTTTGTATGCTTAGGAGAGTCCCATCCATGAGCTGGAGAAGGAGTAAATTTGATTGCATTTCCTGACCTACCGATTATGTGCTTGTCCCTTCCTGGGCTTGTTCCGATAGTTGTCCACCCATCCCCTGGCAATCTTAGTTTAAAGCTCTGTTGAGCAGCTCAGCTAATCTGGTTGAAAAGAGCTTCTTCCCTGTTGGGGTGAGGTGGAAGCTGTCTTCCCAGCAGACCACTGCCTCTCTCCCTAAAATGTGGACTGAGATTGAAGAACCCAAAGCCTTCACAATGGCACTGCTGGTAGAGCTGCAGGAGCCTGCTTTCAAACAGAAGTGGCAAGGAGCCTGAGCCTTGCTGTTGCGGAGCCTCCCACACCACCTCCTTCCTGGCTGGTGGGGGGAGCTGCTGGTGAGCCAAGTGGCCCCTGAGTTGCAGAGGTCCCTTATCCTTCCCTCCATTGTGGCACTGTCTGGTGGGGCTGCCCAGGCAGGCTGCTAGTGGGCCGGGTGCTGCCTCATTACCCAGCCCACTAGCCTGCTGGCAGCTCACCCGCCAACTGCAGGAGAGGCAGGCAGGCTCCACCAGAAAAAAAAGAGGAACAGGCTCCTTGCTGCTTCTGCCTTCAGCAGGTGCCTGCTGAAGGCAGAAATGGTGAGGGGCCTGATCCCTTTTTTCTGACAAGTCCACCTGCCTCTTTTGCAGCCAGGGGGTGAGCTAACAGCTGTATTGTTGCCATTTGCAATATTGCAAACTAAACTACATCCAGATGTAGTTTAGTTTGCAATGATGCAGTCATTTAAAACCCCCAAAATTTTTGCACGTGTACACTGTGGCACCATTAAGCCACACAAAGTGACATTTTCATCATGTGTACATGTTAATGCACGTGTACAAATGTCCTAAGAGTCATTCTGTCCCGTCCCCCCAGACAACATAAACTGAGGAGTTAATATTGTGCATACAACATAAACGTAAATGAAAAATAATCCAATTCTTATCCTTATTTCCAATCTTACATTCTTCCAAAATAGCAAATAAAATTCATGCCCTTCATTCAAGTACTTAATATCTTTAAGAGGATTTCATTTATTATGTTGAGATGAAACCAACCTTACTTGGACCATAATCTTCAGAATTGTTTTTCTCCATATCCATATCTGAGTCAGCTTGAGATAATATACCAGCTAGAAAACAGCTCAAAGATAAACTATCATCTTGAGGATTCATATGACATAAGTGTTTTATTGATCCTTGTGTTATGAGATGCCATTTAAGACACAAGTCATTCCATTCCTCAGCACATACTTTACTAGTCCAATAAATGTTTCTATACTTTAATGATCAAACAGCATACATTAAGGCAGTAGTTACTTTTTCATATACCTCAGGGGAAGAGTTTCATAATTTGTTGATTGAACTGTCCGTTTCACAGATGCAGCTAAATTTTCTAATAAAATTGATGCTTGCTTTGCTGATTGAACTGTGGAGTCTAATAATATATGTGCATTACTTGGTTTATACTAAGTATGTTTTATTGAGGCCTATGTATAACCCTCCCCATAATACAGCCGTGCCCATTTAGCATTTTGTACAACAAGTTCAACTGCTAACTTTTGAACAATAGGAGGGTTAACAACATCCTCAAAGAAAACTCAGGATTCTCTTGGAGCTTTTCTAGTTCAGGCTGTGCTAATACATAAATCCTGCCAGAGTGCGACTCTAATACCAAACTCTGTGCCCAGATCAAAGTCCACATCTGCATAAAGTTCCTCTTTACACATCCTCTGGGATAGGAGGGTACTGTAATTAAAACACCCACAGCACCTTGTGTATTCAGTATCCTGAGCTTCAGAAGTGGCAAGGGTGCTTTAACTAAAGCTCCTTCAACAAGCTTTAGTTAAAGCGCCCCCATCGCCATTTTGAAGCATGGGGACACTGAATACATGAGACACAGAGGCTGCTGGCACAGGTTAATCAGCACACTCCAGCAGACTAAGTTAATCAAGTCTGCTTTAATGTGCTGTAATTACAGAATGTCAGACCATGCGTTCCCAACATCTACAAGAACCCAGGCTAAGTACAGAAAGTCAAAAATTCCAAGACTGAATTGATTCAATCTTTCAGGTTAGTCTAGGTGAGTAGACTGAACCACTAATTAAGTAAAAAAAAAAAAAATTACTTTTGACTCCAGAAATGAACCACATACCTGCAGTGGCCCAGGCCAGAAGCTGGGGGCACTAAAGCGCACCTTCCTGCTCAGTTGCAGCAGACAGCTTGAGCCAAGGCTAGCCTGCCCACCCTGCAAGGGGAAGCTTGGGGGGGGGGAGAGGGGGGCACAAAGCAACTTGGGATGCTGGGGAACTGTGAGGGGATCTGGGACAGAAGTTCAATAAGCTGATTTAACCTAAATCAGTTGTCCAGTACTACCTGCATCCAAGTTTGTCTTAAATCTGTTTTGGCCGTTTTAAAGAGGCTTATGTGCACTGAACTTCTGGGCTAAGTACAAACAGTCAAAAAGCCAGAGGCTGAATGATTCAGTCTTTGCAGGTTAGTCTAAGCTACAAAGATTGAACCAATAAGCAAATTAACATTCACTTTTGATTAATAAAATGTAGCCTTGTGTCTGCAGTAGCACAAGCCAGAAGCCAGCAGGTGTTAGAGCACAGCTCTCTGTCACAAAGCCAGCATAAGCTGTGTGTTTGGTTCCTCTTCTTGTGGCCTCCAAGGTCTCTGGGATTTGCAGTCCACCATCACAGCAGCAGGACTGTACAGGGTTGCTCACGACTTCCTCTTCCTGCTTGCAGATACCTCTGCGATTTGTAGTCCACAGTCACAGCTAGCAGTAAGCTAGTAGAGCAGGGCAGCTCCATGCTCAGAGGAAGGGGAATTTAACCCTCCTCCCTAGCCCCAGACCCCAGCTGGGGTTTGCCTGGGAGTTGGGGAGGGTGGCGGGGAGGGCAGTGAGCCAGTCCTCACTGCTCCAGCTAAGGAGCAAAGGGGCAGGGGTAGAGCCAGCCCTGCTCTCTGGAGCAATCAGCACAGCACAGCACAGGCCTAGAAAGTATGCTGGGAGACTCTGATTTAACCTGAGCCAAGAAGGGGTCTGGGACAAAAGTTTCATAAACCAGTTTGACCAAAATCAGTTACGTCTGATACTACATTCAACCAGGTTTATCTTAAACCAGTTTAAGTCATTTTGAAACTGATTTATGTGCACTGAACTTCTGTTCTGTTACAGGGTTAAACCAGTTTCTGATCACTTAACCTGGTTTATGTGTAATTTCTGTCCCCTGCCCGAAAGTATTTCCCTTCAATATTCTACTGCAGTAAGGCTCAGCATAGTCCTGGATCCCTCCAGGATCCCTTGGCAAAACTTATACAATACCTATTTGCCTGGCAAAGAAGGTTTTCCTGTATACAGGCAAATAATTCTTAATCAAATCCCTCATTTCTTTTTATATCCCTGCGGTGTCAGAGGATTTCTGGATTTGTAGGACAGACGTCCATGTTAGTATAATGGGAGTAAATGCTATCTTCCACTCTCTATGATGATGCCTGACTTCAGCTCTCACACATCTAGGGACTGATATGAATGTACCCAATCCTGTGAACTGCACATAGGCAGACATTCTTAAGTTGGTCTCTGTTTTGGTAATGAGTATTAGGAACCTACAGGTTGTAATCAATAGAGCCAGCTATTAATTTGGCAATCTGTCTAGGTAGTCAGATACTAACATATCCAAGTATTAGGGAAAAAATAAACTACTGAGTGAGTAAAGCAACAAACCCAGCTCTTGATCAGTAAAGGTCTTCTAAAATACATAGCTGGTTCAGGAAAATGCATGGCATGATCAGCAGTGTTTGAACATAGCTGCTGAACTATGCAAAATGAACAGCAAATAACTTGTTCATGAATTGTAGAGTCTATTAAATGTTATTACTTGTGGCTTTAAATCACAAATGCCTTCAAAACCAGTGTCTCCTGAGTGTAATTAGTTTACCCTGTGGCTTGCATGGTAAATGGGAATGGTAAAGTAGACGGTTGACACTATTAAACAAGACTGGCTTCTGTTAAGCATTGTGTGGTCAAGAGTATTTCTATGGGATTAAGCAGTTTCTAAATGAAAATATCCAGGATATAATAGGAATAGCAAAGGTTACAGTCTAGTAGGAAAAGTAATAAAGAATACATATTTTAAGCTGATAATTAGAAGGGAGGAGGTTATCCAAATGCAGATGTACATTTGGAAATCTCAGTGGAACTCTAAAGTTGAACATTTCCTTAAATATTAAAGGCCCATTTTTTAGAACAGCTCTAATGTTTAGTGCAATCTCAGAGAGTGCTGCAAAGGCAGCTTTAAGACAACCTGTCTTTTAATACACGGATCCACTCCACTATGAAAATGTTTGAGAAGCCATGGCCTAAAGCAAATGGTTTTTTCTGATTTGTGTAATAACCATGGAGTATTAAAACCTTATCTACTGTACACACTGTCTTTTTTATTTTATTGTATTTCTTTCAATGTATAGACATAAAAAATATCTATCCCAAACACAAGGCATTAAAGCTTTGGAGCCTCAAGTACTAAAAATTAAAGAAGTTTCCTGGCAACAATAGCTAGAAATTCCAGAAAACAGTATTGTCAGGTCTCTGACTCCCCTGATAGGCTATTATATCAGGATAAATATAGGTGGAGAACATGACAGACAGATCCTACTAAATATGGAAAATTAAAACACTAGACCCCTTTTTCTTAAAACAGCCTCATCCTCAAAGAAACTGAATAAAAAATGTCATTTGGATCCTTAGGCCCATCCGTCTCTGCTTCCAAAAACCAGGAAAAAAAACATACAAGACAATCAGCAAGCAGCCAACCCATAATGCTAACTTAATAGTACCCACCAAGAGCTCCCCAAAATTTTCCCTGCTATGCAGGTACTGCAGGTACAGCATTATTCTGCCACCTTTTTTCATGTTGACTTCAGTGGGACTACAAACTGATTAAGAATCTGCCCAATGGGAGTAAGAGTGGCAGGATCTGTCCTTGCATTCAGCTTCAATGCAAGCTGGGAATGGCAAGGTACAGACATTCAAAAAGCCCAAAATGGAATCAGTCTGTTACATAGTTTTCTGTAAGTGGTGTAGTTTAGGCTGGTAGCAAACAGAACATGCATTCATCCTGCAGTGGGGGGAACAAATTGTAGACCAGGTTCTGCCATTTTTAAACCTGTCTATGTGCGCCAAACTTCTGCTCTGTTGCAGGCATGGACTAGCTGTGTGCACCAAACTTCTGGTCTGTTATGGATATAGACCGCTTTCCAATCACTTATACAGGTAAAAATGTAATTCTGTACCTGACCAATCTGTCAGAGTGGAAATCCAGTACTAAATCCCATGTCTGTAGAAAGCAGTTCTGATCCTGACTAGTTCTGAATCAAGGATTCTATCCTGGCCCCGCTTGTCTAATCATCAGACAGCAATATTGTCTAGCTGAAATATGAAACTATAATCTAAGACTGGCTTCTGACTAAACGAATGGTTTATAGCCAAGGCAAACTCCAAGTGGCTGAGCAGCTCAACTCTCTCACATACTTATGTCTGATGTTAAACATTTCATTAAAAATGCCAACTTTGGTCATGTGAGGCATCCCAATATTTTTTTTAAAAGTTCACCTTCCTCAGAGCTTGTAGAAAAACTAACTTGGGAAATACTGGTTTCTGGTTAGAGCCTGGGGCCGAGAGCTTAGTGGTCTGAAATCTATTTCTGACCAAACCTCTGGCTTCAGTAGGACCAGAATGGAAACTGTGTTAGAGGAGCCCTGCAGTCTTTTCCAACCCTATAAGTCTAAAATTTGAAGGAAAATGTTGCTCTCTTTTGACTAATCAAGTGAAAATTGCTTTTCTTTCCCTCCTTGGGCAAGGCAGATAGATTTAATCACACACCCCTTAATAAATAAACTTAATAAAATACATGTGGCTAAACCCCTGAACTAGTTTTGGAAAACTCCATGTTTGCACATAAGGTGCAAAAATCTTTTCTGATTGAAGTTACTACATTCAAATACACACACAAAACTTTAGTCAATGCAGAAAACACCCAAATTGATACTTTACATGTGGAACTGAAATGATCTCAGAGCCTATTTCCGCCATTTAATCTCACCAAAAAATCATGATCATTTGTATGCAATCCTCGCATTAGTTATACATAAGAGTGGGGAACAGGGCAGGAATTTTCATTTTTCCCCACATAAAAATATGATTTCCTGGATGAATAATTTATTGAATAGTTCTGTTATGCCTATAAGGTCTGAACAAATTTTACAGAAGATATTAAAAAAAAAAGGAACAAAGAGGCATTTCAACATGATAACATGTAAAATATGCATAAGCAACATTACTATTACCAAAAACAGAATTACATAAGTAGGCTGCATAAGTCATGCACCATTAAGTTACATGAAGCTTTGCTCTAGATTAATTCAGTTTTTAATAATTTAGCAGCAAGAAAGAAGAGGGCATGCACTGCTGTATATTATAAAATGGTTCCAAAGCTACAAACCAGTGAAAATGTGGCCACATCAATAATTTCTACAATGTGCCAAACCATGTCACTAATTCCAGTACTATTCAGGATTATAACCTTATCCTTCATGCTCTAACCATGGGCCGCCTTCTCCTACAGCGATCTGGGTTTAAATTATGACACATCACAAGCAGCACTACTCTAAATAAGCAGTGATGTCAGTGTCCACTTTGCCTGAGGAAATGCAAGATCAAGCCTTTTATATTTGTAAGCAGTGATTGAATCACCACTTTCCACTTCACTGTCTTGTTACAAGTGCCTGTTCCATTGCCTTATTTGCTGCACTTGTGGAGAGGATGGCACCTTTATGTTTTTACATGACAGGTCAGGTGGTGGCACCACTGAAAATGATTAAAATGATAAATAAATAAGTGTACAAACTGGCTTGGATAATCACAACAATATATCTGCCCTGTTTCCAGCTGCCTTCAGCAACCCAATAGATTAATGCATCCATTCTTTGCCTTTTTTGCTAAGAACTTCAGTCCTTCTGCACTTGAATTTAGTTTTCATCTATTGCTCTTGGAATTACTTCTCACAGGCCCCATCACTTGTGCAAAGTGCATGAGCACATGTCCATAAGTAGTGAAACTTCCTTCTGTTCTCTCACCAAACACATATGCTAACACTAAGAGGGCCTTTTAGGAGATGCACAAAAAAAGAAATGGGAAGGAAGCCAATCCCCCTTTTCTTGTACATTCAGGATTATTCCTGGAGCTCCTTGCACATAGCTGCTATGTTTTCAAATATAACTGTAAGCTTGCTTAACTTTCATAACAATTCTGACATTTATGGCCATATTCTGCCCAGGGCAAAGTACATTTTTAGTCTTTAATGCTGACAAGGATGTATTCTGAACAAACAGCTTCCATACACACACACGTACCTATGCTATGATCTCAGTTACACTATCAAGAGCTTTATGACAAATCAGGTCTTCTATGTGTATAGTTAAACACTGTCTTGCAAATATTTAAGCTAGTTTGTACCAACTCTTCCACGCATGAACTGTCCCATTAGAACTGAAGATAGTTAAGCCAAGTACTTACGTGTTTATTGTCTGAAGGGCTGAGACTGAAAATTGCTGAGAGCCTAGACCCCATCGTTTATATCCACTAAACTCAGTGTGCATTTAAGGTGCTACAGAAAAAAAAAATAACGAAAATAAAAAGTTACACATAAGTAATTGTGAAAAGACAATTTAGCTGAATAAGTCTCCCATCTTAAATTAGAATAAGCCTCTCAGAATATATAACACAAAGGCATGTTTTCTTTGAAGATTTGTAAACAATTAAGAGCTATTTACATTTTGGAAAACGAAAGCAAAGAGGTCAAGGAAACAGAAGGCAGACAGCCAATCTGGCAATTCCTGCCGTCTCTTAAACAAAATGAAAAACTTACAAAGTACAGGCTAGTGTATATTCAAAAACATCCCAAATTTACCTAAACAAACCATTCTTTTTTTTAGGCACATTAAAGCTGAAGCATGAAATCATCCCATGTTTCTCTTTTAAAGAAGGTTTAAAGGTCTCTTTTAGTTTAGTACATTAACAACATGAAAGCTACCAGACCATGCTGACTATTAGGGCAAAATTTTGGCAGCTGTTTTGTTTTGGAGGTGCTTCGGGCTATTTCAGCACCCAAAACACCAAATCTGAATCAAAACGGAAGGCTCTGAAATAGCTCTGAAATGAATCAAAAGGCTCCGAAACATTTGGGAGCGTTTGGGAAAAGTTTGGGAGAATTTCAGAGTTTCAGAGCCAGGCTTGCAGGGAAACAAAAACTACGAAGAGGGAGGGGATATTGACATCTAGCTCCCAATTCAATTCCGCAGCTCTCTGATCGCTTCCTTCAGCCAAGCGCCAGGAAGACTGCGGTGCTGCCACTGAGCCCAGCCTGCAGTGGCAGCCTGTTGAAACCTAGTGCACAGATCTGGAGGCCCTTCCCCACCCCCCAGAAAGAGCTGAGGAACCGCACCGGGGGCTGGGGAATGCCTGCCGCATGACCCGACTCCGTAGGGAGCAGAGATCTGTGCCGGGGTCTCTTTGCCACTGCTGCCCACCCCACACAGCCCCACATTGCCATTCATAAAAAATGAATCCAAAAAACCGAAACAAATCACTGTCCTCTGAAATGGCCAAATCCAAAACTGAATCGAAACACAGCAATTTTGCACAGCACTACTGACTTTAGTGCTTAAGACACAAGTCATAGTAAGCACTGCAGATTGAACTGCGTAGTCCATGGGACTCTATCCAGTACAGCATACTCAAGTGTAGTTCCTGATCAGGTATATGGATCAATGAAGGCATCCAGGTTTAGATCCTTAGTGTTAGAAAAGTCGGTGTGCAACTTACATCTGCAGAAAATGTCTCAATTATTTTTAGATATTAAAATAATACAATTTTTTCATATTTAGAGAGATAATGTGAAATATAAACCCAGAAACAGACTCATGCGAACAATGCCAAAGTGAGGAGTCTGTGGATCCTGGATTTGGCCCTTTATTTTGCTTTTATTTCATGTTCTTACAACTATTCTTTTGTAGCTCTAGGAGTTCAAATATTGCACTATTCTGCTGGGGGCTGATCACATTTCATTAGAGAGAAAAGCAAAATTAGAGATGAATAAGGTCTCTAGTGAATGAGGAACTGACAGTAAAATCAACAAAAAACACATACACGCGCGCGCGCACACACACACTAGTGCACAGTATTTTTTGTGCTTGACACCTAAAAAAAATTAACAGCCTCAAAGTTTCAGCACTGAATTGCCACAACACCCTTGGCAAGTGTTCATACAACTGAAAGCTCCACTTACCATAGTGATACGTATGGATGGGGAAAGAAAGAAGGATGAGAAGAAAGATAACTACTCTCAAGCGGTAGGAGTGAATGAACTTTTTAATGCCTCTTCCCTCTATTCCCAGAGCCATGAAATGGGAAATTGTTCTCTTTGTATCCACTCTGGTTTTTCCTGGAATTTAGAGACATTTAAAGAGAAAAAATGAATATGTTTTAGCTCCTCAACTGATACCCCATTATTCTGTATCAACATGAGTCCCAACAATCATCATGAGCAGCTGCCCCATCATGATCCCAGTAGCAGTGTTGCAACTGAGCTGTTGTCTCCTACGACTGCTTTGAGTAGCAGCTGTTTTGCTGGCATCTATCACTGTTCTTAGAAGGACTGATTCATAGTTGTACATGCAGTCATTTTACACTGCTTTGCTAGAGTAATGTGTTCATAAACTTGCTATCTGTAAGGACCTCCTTGAGGAATTTCTCAATACATAGGAATCCTCACTAAGAAAAGAGCTCAATCCAATAATAAATAGTTCAAATCTATCCCCTATAAAAGGCCTGTTGGTCTGTTAACGGCACTCCTGAGAAACAGAGACAGAGATGGATAGCCAGGGTGTTCCACAACAGCTTTCAGCAGCAAGGCATAAGTTACAGCTCACAAATACATGTCAGATCAAACTAGCTACTGTCAGTCCCAGCCTAGGATAATCAGAAAGGTTTTTGCTCCTCCTTCTCGCTACCCCAAACGAGGTCCAGTTAGGTGCAGGAATGAATTACGCATAAGGTAACTCCTTTCCATGGTATTCATTTTGAGAACATAAGGGATGCTGACAAAAATTACATTTGTCATGCAATCAGCCCCTTGAAAGTGCACTACAGTCATGCCCTGACAGAAGTGCACAGCTGCAGAGCACTTTAAAAGTGCCTGATCATGTGACAAATTAGCTTTCATTGCATGAGGATTCAGATGAAGGAGTTCCAAAGCAGAGCACCTTTGTTAACTTTGGTCTGATTGGAGCTGGGTTGCTGTAGTTCAGCCCCACCCATGGTGCTGTCTAGTATGATGGATGGGGGTGAAGGAGAAGGATGAAGCTCTTGGCTAGGGTTTGCCCAGCCTGCACTGGAGGGAGGACAGGTGACTTGGAGCCTTCCTGAGGTGGGGGGCTCCAATCCTCTGAACCCCCCTCCAGTGCAAGCTGGACAAAGCCCAGCCCAGAGCTCCATCCCCTCCCTTCTCCACCTCCCATCATGCAGAGAGCACCAAAGCTGGGTGGCAGGAGGCTAGGGGACAGAGTCTGCATATACCCAGCTCTTCCTGGCTTCAAAGTGGAACTTGGTCCCTCACCTGCCCCCAAAACCAGCTGTGAACATCTGAGTCAGGAACTCACTGCATCTCATGGGCTAATTACAGACAGTCAAAAAGCCCTGAGGCTGAATTGATTCAATCTTTATAGGGTTTTTTCACTTTTTTTAATCTATTTTTTTAATCATGTATTTTTAATCTTTTTTTTTTTTAAATAGACTGAACCAATAAGCAAGGGAGCTGATGTTCACTTTTCAAACAGGAAAAGCAACTAGACCCCTGCAGTGGCCCACAGTAATAGTGCTAGAGCACATGTCCCAGCTTGCTGGCCACTGCAGAGAGCTGGAGTTCGGATTTCCCAAGCCACATTCCCTCCTCAGCCTCTCCGCCTGCTGAGCAAGGGGGTGGGGAACCCACTTATCCTGTCTGGCACTGGATCCCCAGCCGAGAACAGACCGGGGAGAGGGAGGGAGGGAGGGAAGGGAAAGCTGAAGCTGGGGAACTTACTTTGCCCCTCCAAGCTGGGTGTGGGGCTGGACTCTCCTAGACATGCCCCCTTCTCAGCCTCCCAGCAGTGGGGTAGGGAAGTCTGCACTGGGCTTGGTTTTGCCCCAAGAACATGGAGCTAGAAGCCATGTCCCCTCCTTAGCCTGGGGCTGGATGAGGGGGAGGGGGGCAAGGAGGGAGAGGAGAAGCTTGTACCATGGTTTGGCTCTGCCCCCCAGAGCTGGGAGCAGGGCTGGAGTCCCCACCACATCTGCTTCTCAGCCTCTGAGCCAGCTGAGAGGGAGGTGCGACTCCCAGCTCTGGGGCACAGAGCCAAACCCTGCTGCAAGCTTGTGCCCCCACCCCGCCCTCAGCCCAAAGTCTGAGAAGGGGATGTGGCTCCTGGCACCAGAATCTGGGGGCAGAGCCAAGCCCCAATGCGGGATTCTCCCCCCCTCCCAGCCAGCCTGGAGGCTGAGGAGGAGGTGTGGCTCCCAACTCCCAGCTCTAGGGGCCAGAGTCAAGCCCTCGCTGCAAACACCCCCTCGCTTCCCCAGGCTAGCAGCATCTGGCTGGGTGTCTGGTCCTGGGCCAGATGAGTAAGTTTCTTTTCCCCTCACCCTCTCCTCAGCCATATGGATAGTGCTCCAGCTAGGGAGCAAAGGGGAAGGACAAACCCTACTCACTGGAGCAGACAGCCCAGCCCAGGGCTACAAAGCATCATCAGATGCTGGGGGACTGAGAGTCGTCTTGAACTGGGAGGGAATCTGAGACAGAAGTTTCATAAATCAGTTTGATCTAAATCAGTTAAGTCTGATACTACATCAAACCAGGTTCATCTTAAGCCAGTTTCAGCCATTTTGAAAGAGGTTTAAGTGCACTGAACTTCTGTTCTGTTACAGGTTTGAACCAGTTTTGGATCACTTAAACCAGTCTGTGTGTAACTTCTGTCCCTAGCCATGGTGCTTTCAGTGAAGTGCCATAAATTACAGTGCAGAGCTGCATGCCTGTCAGTACCCAAGAAGTGCCATACTGGGTTAGACCAATGGTCCATCTAGCCCAGTATCCTGTCTCCAACAGTGGCAGGAGTGGTGGTTATTGAACCAGATATATCTAAATGAGCTGTCCCCTATTCATTACCTTCCCTGGCATTCACCATGATTGGTTTGGAAATGTTAGAGGAAACAGGTCCAACTATGAGAAAGCCCAAGCTTGAGGCACAAATGTGGTGGTTCCTAATTGCTGCATGTCTGAAGTGAGATCCAGAGTAGGGTATTTGATAGCTACTGTGGCTTCTAGTGACAAAGAAAAACAAAAAATCATTAGTCTGGAAAGAATGGTTCATTTTACTGGGGTAGGTGTTAAGGGCAGGAACCCTAGGAACATTCAGTGAGGTCCACAAGTTCAGGTACTGTATACAAAGGGGGTTGTTTCATTATATATGAAGGGTCAAGGGGGTGAAGAACTTTGGATCCTAAAGTTCTTGGTGAAAATTGAATCCTAGCAAGGCCATATGATTAATAATAAATTCCCACCACGTCCTGTTCTTTTGATAAAATCCCACATATTCTTAACACTGAATAAATAAATATCACTGAATAAAGAGACATCAGAAAAAAGGTAAAAGAAATAATTTCTCATAGCAAGCTACTCCAGCATTTGTCTGCTGATGTGAGTCATGCCAGACCACAGATGGTGCTGTATGCTTTTGAGATGTAAATTCATAGAACGGGTTATTTTCACAATTTGGCACTTGAACGTTTCACTCCTGGGAATCTAGTAGAACAGCAACAAAATAAAAAAAAAAACCCACCAAATGTTAATTGCTTTTCTTTTTCTTCCCTATTATTGTATATTCTAGAAAATAAAGAGCTATAGAACCAACCTAGCAAACTTGCCACAAAAAAACTGTCAACCCAGGCAAAATAATAGATGTACCTATTCTTTACCAGTATTATTGGCAAATGTGAAAAAGGAGTTCTGTTATAGGAGTTTACTTTTGGCTTGCTAAGGAATACAGAGGCTCTATACTTCTGTTTCTTTTCTGTTGCTCTTGTACTTAAGCTGGGAAGCTTTAGGAACCCTACACCCACTCCACTGTCACTTCCTTCTGACAGTATCAGCCAGGAACAGAAACTGCTCTACTTTGGGCCCGCTTCTCCTCCGTGCACATAGTGCCTCTTCTCATGGCTCTGGAAACCAACCTATAATGTCCCAATGGCCAGTTTCTTCCTCACCTCTAGAGGATCTATGCAGTCT
>NW_017728995.1:15346577-15348131 GCF_001723915.1 Gavialis gangeticus
CCATGTCACGATAAAGAGTGTATATACTGGCAGTTACCCCAAAGAAGTCAAGGTAAATCCCCACTCCTTTTTACTGCATGGTATGTTATTCAAATGTCTATACCCTTATTCAATTCAAGTGTCACTAGAAGGTGTTGTAAGGCTTCGGCCTTCTCTTGCTGGGTGCCTTGCCCCCAAGCGACGTCAGGGTGAGGCTTGAGCTCGGATGCCACGTAGGTGGTCTGGGTACTGCCCTTACTCGCTTGCCACAACTTCGATGTTGTTGTTGGGGAGGCAGTTCCCTTCAGGTGGCCCCCAGGGATGAAGACACCTCAATCCCTGTTCTTTCTTCGTGGGGCTCCAAACCTCCCCTTTACCCCACCCTTACCACATCCATGGCACGGATGGATACTCCACTCTGCAGGCCTCCCCTTGAACTATTTTTCCTCTTCGTCCAGCTTGCCCGCCTCAAAATAGGTTGGACCTTCCTGATTAGTTTGCCCTTCACCATAGCCAGTTCCTTGACTTCAGGCCAGCTAGGGCATACAAGCCTGCCCTGTCATTGGGCTAGCTAGGGCTTCCTATGAACTCAACTGAAATCAACATCTGGATCTCCACCAAAGGGCCCCCCGGGATCTCATCTCCCAGTGCCCCTTTTATAGCTCAAAGAAATAAAGAAAACTGAAGGAAAGGATGAGGAACCCACTTGTCCCTGTGCCCCAGATGACTATGAGGGCAGGCCACCATCCCATGCCCCACCCAGGTCCGACTCCTCAGTTTGGCCAGCTCAGGCCCCCACCTGACCTAGAGTTGCCCCCCTGTCTTCCCTGGCTTGGAAGAATGTATGGTTCCCAAGCCAAGTTGCTTGTACCTCCCTGCCGTGCCCCCCGTGTGGGGTAACTGCTCCCTGCCGGTGCCTCCCATCACCATACCTCAATTCCCTGAAGATGCTGCAGTGTCATCCCCGAGAGATGCCCGTCTCCCCTGGTTAGAGCATCCTCCCTGCTGTGTCGGAGCCCTCTGCTCCCCCTCTCTGGCCTTTAGCTGGGCAATCTTCCTCCTCGCCGCCAGCATCTCTGGGTCAGCATCCTCTTCTCCCCACACTGGCATCTCTGGGTCGGCGTCCTTTTCTCTTGCTGTCCGCCTCCTCACAGCTGTTTTCCTGGCTGCTATTTGAGCAGCCTGCAGTTCCCGGAGGCTCTGCCCATGTCCCTCGCCGATCCACAGCTGTAGACAGCTCCAGAACCATGGGGCTGATGCCCACGAATCCTCCCAGCTGCCGCTCACCAGGATCCCTATGGTAAGTATTGGGGCACATGGGATGGGGGTTCAGGACCCCTTAGAGGGGCTTTCACTGACCCTCTCACAAAGAGTAACCTATTTTAATGGCTCAGTTTATTTTAGCTTAGGCATATTCCTAATTGATTTTGAATAAACCAAACTAAGCCTAAGCTAAGTTGAAATAAATGTCCACCAAGCCTTTTGCACTGGTATAACTAAATCCATTTTAAAATTACACGATAATTTATGCTGCTATGATTATACATTTAGACACGCCTGCTGGTCTGAGGTGAT
>NW_017728995.1:15353131-15354586 GCF_001723915.1 Gavialis gangeticus
GTGGCCCCCAGGGATGAAGACACCTCAATCCCTGTTCTTTCTTCGTGGGGCTCCAAACCTCCCCTTTACCCCACCCTTACCACATCCATGGCACGGATGGATACTCCACTCTGCAGGCCTCCCCTTGAACTATTTTTCCTCTTCGTCCAGCTTGCCCGCCTCAAAATAGGTTGGACCTTCCTGATTAGTTTGCCCTTCACCATAGCCAGTTCCTTGACTTCAGGCCAGCTAGGGCATACAAGCCTGCCCTGTCATTGGGCTAGCTAGGGCTTCCTATGAACTCAACTGAAATCAACATCTGGATCTCCACCAAAGGGCCCCCCGGGATCTCATCTCCCAGTGCCCCTTTTATAGCTCAAAGAAATAAAGAAAACTGAAGGAAAGGATGAGGAACCCACTTGTCCCTGTGCCCCAGATGACTATGAGGGCAGGCCACCATCCCATGCCCCACCCAGGTCCGACTCCTCAGTTTGGCCAGCTCAGGCCCCCACCTGACCTAGAGTTGCCCCCCTGTCTTCCCTGGCTTGGAAGAATGTATGGTTCCCAAGCCAAGTTGCTTGTACCTCCCTGCCGTGCCCCCCGTGTGGGGTAACTGCTCCCTGCCGGTGCCTCCCATCACCATACCTCAATTCCCTGAAGATGCTGCAGTGTCATCCCCGAGAGATGCCCGTCTCCCCTGGTTAGAGCATCCTCCCTGCTGTGTCGGAGCCCTCTGCTCCCCCTCTCTGGCCTTTAGCTGGGCAATCTTCCTCCTCGCCGCCAGCATCTCTGGGTCAGCATCCTCTTCTCCCCACACTGGCATCTCTGGGTCGGCGTCCTTTTCTCTTGCTGTCCGCCTCCTCACAGCTGTTTTCCTGGCTGCTATTTGAGCAGCCTGCAGTTCCCGGAGGCTCTGCCCATGTCCCTCGCCGATCCACAGCTGTAGACAGCTCCAGAACCATGGGGCTGATGCCCACGAATCCTCCCAGCTGCCGCTCACCAGGATCCCTATGGTAAGTATTGGGGCACATGGGATGGGGGTTCAGGACCCCTTAGAGGGGCTTTCACTGACCCTCTCACAAAGAGTAACCTATTTTAATGGCTCAGTTTATTTTAGCTTAGGCATATTCCTAATTGATTTTGAATAAACCAAACTAAGCCTAAGCTAAGTTGAAATAAATGTCCACCAAGCCTTTTGCACTGGTATAACTAAATCCATTTTAAAATTACACGATAATTTATGCTGCTATGATTATACATTTAGACACGCCTGCTGGTCTGAGGTGATTTGTGCTTTGGAAATAAAGAGAGTAATAACAGGACTTTGTACTTTATCAGATGTCACTTTAACTTTACATCTCACCTTTTCCAGACCTTATATTGAAACATTTGGTATGAAACAGGGCCCAAAAGAAAAACTAAAGACAGAAAAATAGTTCAGAAAAGTTTGATGGACTTTGCATTAAGGTATCATAT
>NW_017728995.1:15359586-15397373 GCF_001723915.1 Gavialis gangeticus
CTAAAGACAGAAAAATAGTTCAGAAAAGTTTGATGGACTTTGCATTAAGGTATCATATAAAAATGACATTTTATACCCCTGGTGCACTCCCAAATTCAGAATTCTCATGTAAACTATTTACAGTAAAAAAGGGAAAACTGCAAAGGCTTCTGACAATGATGGTATGAGGAAAAGCTGTCAAACTTATCATGGTTGGAGTGATTCTAATTATTGAGTTCCAGCTGAGATAGCATCAATTTTCTATTAGAAACTGGATAAAGAATAAAAACAAGAAACTCTGGTTATGCATCTGCACTAAAGTTAGTGTTCTTAAATTCCCTTTTTATTAACTAGACCCAGTCTTTCAATATAGGATTTAAAACAACGCTCAGTCCAAATGGGGAATACGGGGAATGGCAATATATTCACTAAGGAAACAAATATTAACATCTTTTACTTGAGTTCAGTTTACTTAAAATAATGTTAGGCTTCAAAAAAAAGAGCAGAGGTTATTAACAAAAATCTGATTTTTTTTTATATCTCCCAAGATTTAGTTCATTACATTAAAACTGAGTGCAAATAAAATACAATAAGGAGAAAATGATGGTTGAAAGCACTGTGCTGTGCTGGGAAGAATTAAGAATACTAGCCTTATCTTTTTTCTACAATGCATATTCCATTTTCCCCTTAGAATAGGTGCATATATAATTTTAATGTAGTTTGGAAATAAAACCAGTCTGTTTTGATATTTGCCTAACGTTATCTGGTTAATATTTCATCCCTGCCAGGGTCTAATGCTGCAAGACATTGAGTACCCTGCTGTCTCACTGACTGTCTTAGGAGTTTAAAAGGTGCTCTCAGCCCTTCTCAGACTTGAACCATGACTTTGAAACCTGTTGCTCCTTCCTTACTTCAACTGTTATTCTCTGTCAGCATGGCTGCTTTTAATTATGTTTCTCATCATTTCATTCTTTGTCTTTCTTTACCAAGCTTTCTACATTATACGTTACCCCATTTCATTATATTTACAAGCCAAAGTCTTGCCATGAAAATGTATATGGGGCCAGTTCCAGCTACACGAGACATTTACTGTGGAGTTGCTTAATTGGTGCCACAGTAAAATGTCACTGTCTACACATTCAGTGCTATTAGGATGGCGTAAACTAATCAACTCCGCCATACGATAGTACTGCCAAATGCAAGTACTATCCTACGGCAGAATTATTTACTCTGCCCCAACACATGTATGATGCTGGCTGCCCCAGCCACCCCTGTCACATGCTAACAGGGCTGGCTGGGGCACAAGGGTGCTTCGGTGTGGGGGCTGCCTGCTGTCTACCTTCACATTGAAGCACCCTTGTGCCTCAGCCAGCCCCTCCACAGTACATGGAGCCTGGGGGAGCAGCCCTGGGATGACAGGCTGATACTTGGGGCCCCCTGCCAGCTGAGGCTGCTCCACCCCAGCTCAATATGCTGCAGTCCCTGATACATGTGTACATATGTAAATGTGTTATTGCCCAGGAGCAATAAATTCTGGCACAAAATGCACTGGAGTTTATTGCTATGAATTAATTTTACGAGTAGACATGCCCACTAAGGGGCAGAGTCTTATGACGGAGCTATAATCATTTGCAGAAACTGAGCCCATGCCTAGATATGGCACATGCCTCTTACGGGGGGGAGTGGGGGGAAGAGCTGATCATATTTTTCCTTGTTATTACATTCATGCCTCCTCAGAGAACTAAGCTGCATTAAATTGTAATTTTATTATGCTGTGCAATTAATATCTTAATGTTAGATGTGCATCTCAGTGAAGCAAAAATATCATAGCAAATGACAATTGGCCTGTTTCTCCACTAAATTCTGGCTGCTTTTCATTGCTCCAGTGCACTAATCCAGGTTTATGGTTGCTTTGTATCACTGGAGCAGCACAAAGCAGCCACAGCATATCAATGAACATGACCTAATACATTTAGCAGAATGTTCTTGTAGCTTCTTTGTCCTTTGAACCTGCTTTGATGCATAAAGGAAGGACTATGAAAATCTAAAGTGTATTCACTAAATACAGACAACAATTTGAATTAAAATTAGCTAAGCTTGCTGACAGAGCCTGTTAAATTCAATTGCTTTAAAGAGGTTTGCCCCAATATTAGCAAGCATTATTGTGTTAATGTTTTGTCTTTTGATATTCCCAAGCTGTAGCATAATAGTACATACATTTACAAATATCTCTCCATTACTTGAAGAGTGGAAGGCAGGAAATTTATTACAAATTTGGAAATAAGTCTTTGAAGGACAAGCTCACATTTTCTTCCCCTTCTGCAGCATTTTCACCCCAGGAAAAGCACCCAGGTGCTTTAAGGTACTCTTTTAAAAACCTTTAAAGTTCCAGTTCTGGATGGGGGAGAGGCAATAAGAAATTTTACTGGACACTGATAAGGCTGACTTTCTAAAATCTTTTTGCAAGCCCTAGTGTAAGATGAGTGCTGAAGTGGAGATGGGGGTGAAAGCATGCCAAGGTGGGGCTACATTATGCACTGATATGGAGATCTCAGGCAGATCTATGGCCCACAGCTCATGGGAGGCTTCTGTAACTAAGACACACCTTTCAGACCGGTAACATTAAGGGCCTCTCCAAGCACAAAGAAGCCTGGGGCAGAGGGATGCAAGGTTGACTAATGGCATCCCTTAGCCATGCCTCCCCCAAGCTGTAACTTCAACGAGAGATGCAGCACGGACTTTCACCCATAAACCACTTATCATAAATGAAGGAGCAGCTGCCCCCCTTCTTTGGTTAGTGAGCTATTTATAAACCCATCTTGACTTCTTGCAAGTTTAATTCATTATTTGCATTTGGCAGTGAAGACCAACAATTTTCAGACCATGACTGGTCACAAACTATTTGACTCTTCAGTAATCATTATTCATTATTCACGCTGGGTTGTTGCTTACATAAGTTACGTCACAATGTTTCTGGTCTCGTCTGGATAACAAACATCTTAAGGAGGAAAATAATTAGGGCAGAAGGTAGGTCTTTCCAACCTGCTCTGCTTGAGACAATTCACTCTGTTTAATTTAAAACCTCTTTCAAACTACTGTGCTCTGTGGCTCATTCTGAAGCGAATCCTATGAGGAGAAGCATGGTGTCAGAAGTTCAAGGGTTTGAGAGCTAGCCAAGAAAAAGGAAAGGAAGCTGAGGAGTTATATACAGACTGTGGGTAATAGCAACACACGCTCATTAGAGCCTGCAAGGAACCCGAGCGAGCTGGCAAAGGGAGGATACACTACTGGCTATGTAACCTAGCTGGGACACAGCAGGGCTCAAAATGCAGCGTAAAAAGAATAATTCATTTCTGTCTTCATCCAAAATCATGAAAGAGTCTCTCCTATGGCCCTTGAACCTAGCACACACGCAGCCTCTAAAGGACCATTAGCAGTCAGAACCATATCTCTAGCCAAGAAAGTGACAAACTGGAGGGAAACAACACAGCTGGTTATAACCCAACTGCACTTGAGTGAAAACATTATACAGCCAACTATGATCCTAAAATGGACTGTATCTGGAGGTCCTGCATTTGGTCTCCCTAATGTTCATGTATTAGTAAAAATAAAGAGGTTCTCGTATACACAGGGCCATTAAAGTGGTTGATTTCCACACTAACCAGACATCATCAACAAATGCACAAGTCCTATCAGTTCACAGCCGCAGATGGCCACCAAATGGATTATCTCCTTCTCTTGTTGCTGTTGCCAGCAGAGGTGAAAAGCGCACAGAAAAACTAGCAATGATCATAGGCCAGAAAAATGCCAGAAAATATTAGCAACAACCAAGGGAAGTTACTAATGATATACATAAGAGGCAAAATCATGATCTGAAGTCATGCATCTCAGGGAGGAATCAAACCTCTGGAGTGACAACTTCCTGTGCCTTACTCCCCAAGAGAACAGAGCTGGCACTGCATCTTAAAAGAAATGAACCCCAATGCCAAGTGTTTCCCTCCTCAGCTTCCTGTCCCAACACTAAATTGCTCTTGTCATCTCAACACCTTTACCTTTGCTCCATCTTAAGCCCATAAAATGGAAGTGCTGAGGGCTTCCACAGATACGTTCAGCACAATCTTTTATCATGAGACATCAGCTAAATGACAACTGCCACCTTTGGTTTCTATCCTTTTCTGCATTTAGGTAGATACATTCCTTCTTTACTCCAGAAAGAAGATGAAGGGCTCTCTCATTTTTCATTGTATTGTATCGGTTGTATTGCTTTATTCTATGCTCTCTTCAGTTTGTTCAGTTTTTCATCTTCTGGTGCTCAAATTAAACATTGTATTTCAACTTGAAGCAGATGCAGTACAGAAGAGAAAGGAATAATGTCCACCTTTGTGTCCTCTTCCCTTCTGCAAAGGGCCAACCCAAGCAGGATGCTATGTAAAAATCAATAAGCATCCCTGTTTTTCAAGGGATACTACCATTACAATATTTACCTCTTTTCCACTTTGTAATGTTGTGGTCGACTCTTCTAAGGATCCATGTTAACCTACAGACCCTCATTCAGAAATGTACCTCTGTTAAATCCCCATTCCGAATTTTGCTCTGCATGGGGATTCCTTATAACCTGACAGAGCAACTGGAAACAATGCAGTTCTACATTTGATTTGATTGTTTCTTCCATCTACTAACTCTGTTCTATATGGTGTTGCATTCATCATGGTAGACCATTTGCCAAGGCTTAGAAGTGTAGTTAACGAGGAAGTTCAAATACACTTTTAATAGGTATCAATGTCGTAAATCATAACATTTACATTTTTAAGAATAGTACAAATCTCTCCCCTTTAAGTATGTATTTCACACAGACATACATGTTAGACCTGATTTAATACACACTACAGGCAACAGGAATCTTCACAGACCCCTGAAGGCTTTGGAACGGTCTTTTAAAGCATGTCTTGCTAAGGCACACTTTTGAAGTTCTCCCTGGAGTCTAGCATGAAACTTTACATGCATAAAATCTCTAAAAATCTGGTCCAATGTCCTCAAAAAAAACCTCAGGAGATAATTTGCTTATTTAAAATAGAATTAATATCACCTACAAGACTTCAGGTGGGGAAAAGATGAATATCAGCAACTTTGTTAAAGATAAAAATAGATCTTATTAACCAGTAACCAGAGAGCACCTTGTTATTTTTTTAGCTTACTTTATAATAACTGTACTGCTGGCTTGAATTTTTGATTAATTATCATCTTCTTTTAAAGATACTACCACAATGTTTGACAACGAAGGAGTATTCTTTTTTCTACTGCAAATATGTATGATGCGAAAGAGGCAAAAGAAAATATGTAGGATAATGTTGTATCTTCTTAGAAATTCATTAAAGGTGTGAAATCAGCATGTTATGGTTTCGTTGTGTACATTATGTATGACAGAGTAAAGATGAGATGGGTAGACAGCCTAATTGTGCAATGAAAATTACAAAGATCAAAATAGGCACTAAAGACAGCCATTGCACATTCTTTGGGCCGCAGCATGTCTCTAATCTTTCCATCGCATACAAAAGCTGAGCACACTGCTGAGATTTTGAAAGGAACCTCCAGGAGTGCAACGTTCAACTCCTGCTAAATTCTTTCATCTTTTTTTGAATATCCAGTCTAGAAAGTAATGAATAATCACCATAATGTTAAAACACATCCTAATATTACTCCCAACAAACAAGCCCAAACTGGTGATATATATACTTTGCTAACTGAACAAAGATTTAGTTCCAACTCATTTTGTCATCACTACTCACTTGCTGTATAAAAACAGATACAATCACAACATTTTTCTTTGAAAATGTTCATAGCAAATAACCTGGGGGATGGGGTGTCAAAAATTCACAAGGCAATGTTTTTCTTCGAAAAAAGTTTGTTTTCGCATTGTATTATCATCACTTCTTGAATCATACAAAACAGAACTTGTATTATATTTTCAACTGCTAGAAACAGGACTGGGATTGGGTTGGGGTTTTTTTTAGTTCTCCAACTGGTTATATATTTTAGTGAAAAATGTCAAAACATGTTCATCTTCCAC
Organism: Gavialis gangeticus; assembly: GCF_001723915.1. Lineage (NCBI taxonomy): Eukaryota > Metazoa > Chordata > Crocodylia > Gavialidae > Gavialis > Gavialis gangeticus. The sequence continues at coordinate 15,365,633 of NW_017728995.1, forward strand.
AAAATAAGAAAAATTATGTTCCTTTGATATACTACTTTGACATTAGTAGAGAATCTATATGTATTTCATGTTTAAAAATATTCTCTTTTATTAAAAGATGTACTATGCATTAAGACACAGCAACAAAGCTAGGAACATTTCATATGGAGGAAATGAGGTCTAAAATTAAGGAAAAGATAAGCCCTTATAATAAGCCACAGGCAACAGCAGCAAGAAAATATGGGAGCACAGCAGAAACGCCTCAGAAAACATTAAAAATAGAGCTTAGCTAATCTCACTCTTCTAGGCCTTGATTTTACAATGTTTTCTTTACAGTTGTACTATTGCGTGGATACGAGGGTATAATTGTAAAGAAAACATTGCAAAATCAGTGGGGTTGTGTGAGGGTAGATATCTGCCCACAAGTAGGACACTGAGGACCTATTCCAAAGGCAATTTAATTCAATAGGACTGCTATAGATAACAAGAACATATACAAAACTTCAATATTTTCTGATAATTAATGTGTCATTTCCATTAAATTGTCTATTCTGACTAAAAGCTGTTGTAAGACTGTGCCCACTCAGGGTAGTAAATATCAACAAACACTACAAATACTGTCACTGGGAAAAGGCATCTGTCACCAAAAGCTTTTTAATCTAGCAGGCAGAAATGTAGAAAAATTCAATGGCTGGAAGATGAATTTAGGGGGGAAATAATCATAATGAAAATCGGATACAGGTGTTAGCATTTTAAAAAATGGAAGAGTTTGCCAAAAGGCTGAGTCTTCATAACTCCATCTTTAAAAGAAGACTGCATGTCTTTCTAAAGGAAATGGTCTAGTTCAATCTCAGGCAACTGAACAAATGCAGGAATTACCAGCCTATGTTATGCAAGAGGTCAGACTGGATGATTGCAATAATCTAAGATAGCCTTGAAATTTATGAAGCTATGAAATTTCAACCGTGCCAAGCATTCAAAGGTCCCATTCAAGTCAATGACAGCAACATTTGACACATTAGTGAATCAGAAGTCACTGTCCAAACCAGTAAGAAATCTCCAAAGGTAGATCAGAAACAAGAATAACAATCAAACAAATATTCAGTATACATGATGCACAAAACTTTAATGCAAGTGCAATGTACAGCCACAAAAATAAAGCAAATGAAGAGTTAGAAAATGTCTACATTTTCAAAATTGAAAATATCATTTCTCCTCATACCTATTAGGATAGGATAGAGGCAGGGAAAGTTAGCTACAGTGGTATTTCTATTAGAAATAATGGTCACAGAAGCCAAAAGGATTAATAGTTTTACATTATGTCAGGATGGCAGCTCCTATTAGTGTGTGCCACTACTACATTTTCTATTCCAGCACAAAAAATTTGTTAAGGTGAAGTTAAAGTTGCATGTAGAGATCAGGAGTTTGAATTCTTTTTTATCTTTCAAGATTGCTTGCTTTAAAAAAAAAGTATTAAAAGACTCCTCATATACCAGAAACTCATTGGATTGCACTTCTGAAATAAGGCACCCCTTACTACTTTAACTCTAACCCTTAGGGTATATTTCCACCCACCATGTTCAGGCAGAGGTGCCAAAAGGCCCTTCCCTGTCACCCTCACTCATCATCTGGAAATCCACTGATAAATGCCAATATAAAAGGAGTCCTCAGCAACCAATCTCCAATATGTTGCAGATAGAGGTCCCAAAATCAGCCGTGGGGGGAGATACCCTCAGAGTAACGTCAATGGCACATTTCTAGATGTGACACCTGAGAACAAAGGGACAGGGCATTGTTGGCAACATTCCCCTTCTGGAACACAGTAGGGATGCAGTGCAGACATCCCATTAGAGCTCAATCTTTCAGCCCCAGTCCTGCAAAGAGACTACCGTCTTCCTTTCTTTGTGCATGGCCTATTGCAAAGGTACCATCCAGAAAACTGGTTTTATGGTTTCTTATCATGTTACCCTGTGTTCTTTTCACGGACGTGTTATAACTTTGTGATCTGGACACATTAAGTTAGTATTCAGCACTGTGGCAGGCCCACACTCACAGTGCTGCTGCTGGTATGCCCTGCCCACTTGGGCGCTACCCCGCGACCTACTTGCCTGCCATGACTCGATCTTACTTGAGATTAGATGGAGGTGCTGCTCAGTGCTTTCCTCTGGCCCTGGGCAGCTCAGCCGGTAGATCTTCTGTGAGGCTCCACCACCCCTACCCCTCACCCCTTTCCACTCAGGTGGTCGACTCTGGTCTCAGTGATGTTTGTAATGGGCTGCTGGTTCCGCTCATTCTCCTGGCATGGCTGCTTGCACAATCTCCTGTGGGAGCGTGGTGAGGCCTCTTGCCGATGAATGCACAACTTAACAATAAAACAAACTGTGCTCAAGTGATGTGGGCAAGCAGGGCATCGATGCTATCTGCACCCAACAATTTACTTCAGTGTTCTGCATTCAGTGAGGTAGGCTTCACCTGACCCTGCTGGCTTCCCCTTTGTGGGTATTCTCCAGATGAGCTGGGATCCTAAGCCTGCTGGCACCCAGCCATTTACTCAGTACTTCAGGCAACATCCCCTCACATTCACTAGGGTCCTATGTGACCGCTGCTGCCCTACCAGTGGATTTTGGGTCTGTACCCATTCAAATGTGGCCGTTGTGGCTTCAGGGGCACCAGACAGGTTTTCTTGACTGGCAGGCTCTACCAGTCCCTCTCAGGCTGGCCTTCTCTCCTCCCAGCTGTGCTTGCAGTACCTTTCAGTGCCATGCTATGTGAGCAGAGGATCAGTCAGGTCTGTGCTATTGGGTTTGCCTGCTGTGGCTTCTGTACCTGGTCTTTCTACTACTGGTGCTTGGTCACCCACAGTGTCTTCTCTTCCGGAGGGGCCTCCTGCCCCTGGAAGGATTACCTGCTGTGGGGCCACAGGTAAGTGTGCTACCTGCCTCTGTGGGAAGGTTCTCATGGCAAGCGGAGCTCCTGCAGCCTAGCCTGGCAACCCACTCATGTGGGGGGTATGCTGGTCCCACTCCAGCTATGGGGAGGGTTTTAGGTTGCACTCATGGTGTGACCTTTTTCTCCCTCCCCTATGCTACTGCCAAGGAATTCCTTTTATCCCGGGAATCCTCCGGGGATGGAGAAGGGCCCTCTTCCTGTCATGTGGTGCTGGCCAATTCCCCAGGAGACCAGACACCTGGATGCCAATGTTGTGATAAGTGTGCTGTGGCCCTATCACAAGCTCATATGTTATTAGCATCTAGTTTACATCAGCTGGAGCTCTGGCGGTACTCCACATTTAACTGTCAGTGATGGAATGACAAACTTTTCTAGGCTACATGTGACAGGAGTGCCTCTTCTGGAATCCGTCTATCGGTGACCCCACCCTTCTGTTATGGGCCAACCGCCTGCCTTCTCTCCTGCCACGCCTTGACCTTAATTAATTAATGGATGTTAATTAGACCATTTATTGCCCCAGTGCTAGGGGGGCGCTATCTGTGGCTCCTTTTCCTCCCCTACACCGCAGCCCAAGCCTCACAGATGATACTGATGTGGTTCGATCTGGGCCTTGTTGTCATTTGGCCCTTCCGTGTCCTCCCTGGGCTTTCCACAGCCCTATCTCACTCTGCGCCTTCCTAGTGATCAGGGTCTCCGAAGCCCTGTCTGGCACTGCACCTTCACTGGCACTCAGGCTCTCCATGGCCCAGTCTCGTACTGTGCCTCACTGGCGCTTGCTGCCCCCTCTCTCTGGGGCTTCTCGCTGCCCCCTCTCTCTGGGTCTGGGGTTCCCACACTGCTGCGGGTCCCCTATGAGGCCTCCTCCATCCCCTAATAGCCCCACCCAAACTTCCAGTTAAAACAGCAGACACAAAGCACAAGCCCCTGGGCTATAACAAAAATCCAAGCCGCGCGGCTAAAACATCATTCAATCCCTACCAGGGAATACTTCATCCCATAATGGCATCAGGAGCTGCTCATGCAGTCAGGCCTCTCCCCTTTTCTTGCTCCAGCAGAGCTCCCTTCCCCCTTGGCTACCAGCAGGGAACTGCCCTCCTGGCCTCAGGCCTGGGATTTATGTGGGAGCCAGGCCCTTCCCCTTCCGGTCAGCTGACCAGGTGCAGGTGCAGTCAATTCCCTCCTTAACCGGTTGTCCCAGCACCTGGGTTCCTGCCTCTGCTCTGAGAGTAGAAGGCACCTTAGTGTCCTGCTACCCTACATAAACCCAGACCAGTTCTCTAAATTTCCAAAATGCCTGAACTTCAGTCACATATGGGGAAATTCCAACTTTTCATTAAAAGAACATTTTTAGTTTTCAGCCACAATGCTACAGTGTCTATTGAAAAAAACACACAATTTTTGGTTTACAGCTGAAGCAGTTTGGTTTTCTGGGCTTTAGTTTTCTGGTGAACATTTGAAAATTGTGCAGAAAAGCAGATACATTCTGCACGGGGTGTGGGGGGGAAGGGGGGAAATGCTGAATCAAACCCCCAATTTTCCATTAGAAGTTTTGACAAAATTCCCCTTTGAAAATGACTGACTGCAATTCCCTGAGACCTGCAGAGAAGGCCAGAAGACCACTGAAGGCAAAAGTGTTGAAATGCTCCAGCTTTGCAGTGCTTTCTTCCAGCTACCGTACCCCTAATTTAATGACAGGAGGCTCGTGCAGAAGACTCAATGCAAAAGAAGTGCAAATCCGTTCCTTTTCCCAGGAACTAACCTATTGTGGGTAAGGGAGAAGAGAATGAAAGGGCTCGAGCCACTGCTTTTGTGCTAGACTAGCCTGTAGGTTTTAAGGCAGCAAAGCTATTTAGAACAATTCCCCTGAAATACCCTTTGAAAATCCATGAAACCCGAACCCTGTAAATTACCTACAAAGGGCTATCTCTGACTTACACTCTTCTTCTATGCCACTGTAGTCTGCAACTACCGGTTTGTGCTTCCACCTGCTTCACAAGTGTAGGAAAGAAGTTCCAGTTATTACCTTCTGATTACTTATGTATCTACCACCTGAGATTGAAAGGAGTAAGGTCACCCTCTTTTTTAACTTCAGTTTACTGAAGTTACTAATAATGATTTGTTCATGGAAATTTAAATAGCACTGTAGGTAACTGTAAAGAGAACTTTTTAATCTGCACCATCTTACCGTGTAACATTTTTCTCTACCTAAAGGTTTGAAGAGAAAAAAAAGTTTCATTTGATTAGTTTAAAAAAAAAAAGTTAATTTGCATGTGTTCTAGTTTCATCTTGAACAAGAAAAATCTGAAGTTTCTGTGACTGTCAGGCCATTTTAATGAGTTGAAGAAAAGTGTTTTCTTATAAATTATTCATTCCCTATCTTTCCTATTTTCTACTGTCTTCCCTTCTTGCTGTTTTATATTAATATCCTATTTCTTGTATAACAGAATTCTTTCTTCAAATTTACCATATACCAGTGTTCCACTAAATAAGTATACTAAATTAAGTGTTATGCGATACTCTTCCTGCTACTTGAATTAAATTGAATAAAATAGCGCCCTGTTCATCTCTCCTCTCTTTCAATTTTTTTGGGTGGGGGTAAAAATTAGGGAGTGGGAAAAGGGGGAAGGAAAGGGTAATAAGGGAACTTTCAGACTGTGCATGTTCTGTGGTCCCCTAAATTCTTCTCTAAAGCTTGGCAGTACCAAGTGCTTCCAGAACCCCTCCCCACACCTCCAAAAAGTATGCAGCAGATGAGTATTATGGACAAAAAATTGTTGCTCCTGTCTATTTAGACTTGATTGAAACAAAACAAAGATAAAGTGATCCTACCCATAAGCTAATGACACTGTTACATTTGGCTAACTAGAAGAGACTCTCAGTAACATGTCTCCTTCATATAACTATTTATAATAAAGACAATCAGATATGGCTCAGCTTTAGTGCAAAATAATCAGCTGAAGAATTTCTGTAAATATTAATGCTCCTTATTAGTCTTTCAAAAATGTTCCCATTCATCAAATATATATTTTAGAAGCTACACTGTATATGGGAGAGATCAGACAACTCTCCTAAAAAAATAAGCTGAGCTAAATTAAGGAATGTTAAGGTGTTGTTAGGCTTCCTAGGCATCAAAAGATACCTCAATTGAATATTTAATCCTTCAGCTCCAATTTTGCTCCCCATGGGTGCATCCAGATGAGTGTGCATGTGTAATTTGCAGTGCCACAAACCTGTCTGTGGTGCCAAGAACCATACATGGTGAATGTAGAACTGTGTGCCACATTGTAAATTTGCAGCATGGTGTCAAAATTTGATACCAAAGTGTCCCAGTATCAAAAACCCAAAACCACCACAAAAAGCAGTGCAGCACACACAGCAGCAGTATGCACCACCAGAAATGGAGCCATGCTCTGGCTGCCAGCCAGACTCCATGTGGCCAGATCAGCACCACTGCTGCCCCAGGTGGCCCCCAGGATCCTAGGTAAGGCTGCTGGGGCCAGCATAGTTGCTGGCCCCAGCCTCCCCTACCCCACCTGGAACAATTTGGCATGCACCATAGTGCACATTGAGGGGCGTGCCCTGGAGCACAAAACAGCGGCACAAATATGTGCCACTGCTTTTTGTGCCCCTGGAAATGCATGGTTCTGCACGTGGGGATGCACCCCATGCAAGAATTACTGTGGCCTGTTCTTACTGGAAGGGAGACAAGGCACTTCTGACAAAAAGGAACAGCCACCCAAAAAAAGAGCAAAGAAGAATGCAGGAAAAGTACAGTACCATAGGAGATCTCCCTCAGATTTCCTAGCAACTATACTGAGATTCAGAAGTGCCAAAGCCAAGGAAAGCATAAGCTATGGTTAGACCGGTTCTAGGGGCAAGTAAAAATGATATTTGTCCTGACCTTAAACAAAGGGGGAGAGTGGAATCATCATTCATGCTAACCGTAAGACCAGATTTTATTTTACCTCTGAACCCAACACCTTTAAAAATATGGTTGGCTCTTAGGTGCTACCATAAGGTAGCATTTAAAAGCCATCAAAGAGCTAGGCCTAATTAAGATAAGCACTGTAGAAACACAGACTAACAGACAGTCACAAGTCCAAAAGAATTTACAGGCTCAGTAGACAAGACAGAGGTGGCAGAGGGATACAATACACAAGCAGAGTGGACAATGTGATGGCAAAAAATATAATTAGTCATCCCTGAGGAACCGGGTTCATGTAATAGCTGATGAACAGGAATATGGGACATAAGGGGCCAATTTCTGGAAATGTCTCATCTTGAAATATTAGCAATATGGCATCCTCAATGAGATTAGAATGAGATGCTATATTAAGTCAAATTATTTTTATTGATCAATATGTCTCATTAAAGCAGGTTGGATCCAGGTGATATAATTCATTTATATCCTGTCTTTAAAGAAAAACCCACATGATTTTACTATCCTGGGGGGCAGCAAGGACTTATGTGCCTCTTATACATTGTGCAAGATAGTGAGTCTGAAAAGGTTCCTCTAGTTCTATGGCCTCTGGTCATGGTACTCTTTGAGAGAACTGGGAAAGTTCTCTTATGGTGTTAAGAGAAGTGCTCAGGGATATAAATTTAAGAATGAAATGGTGCAGTATCCCTCCAGCTGTTTCACTTTGAACCTCAACAAAGCAATGAAATTGGTTTAGAGATTTTGACAAGTAAGGTTACCTTCTAAATGTGTTACAGACCAGCGCCCAAGCCTGTGCATACATCAGTCTACCAAATCCAACTGGTATAATGGATCCATTTAAAAAACAGAGATATCTGTTGTCTTAGATTATGTGGAGTATGCATAGCCACTTAGTTCTTTACTTATCTTTTCCCCTGCTTACTAATAAGTGCCTGAATACCTGCCTGAGATGAGCTCCCAGAGTTAGATAATCAAGGGTGCTCTATTTTCTTTTGATCTTTCCATAGCTGCTCTATTCAATTAATTTTGAGTGCAGTATTCTCCAAGGAGGCAAAGGGAAAATGTTATTAGGAGGTGTGGTATACATTAGAAAATAATAAAAACAGAGCAAAACTAAGAAATAGTTGGGTGTAATCAATTTTCCTTTAACAGTTCTATTGCTTAGCCCTTAGAGCACTAAATGCCCTGGGCTCAGTTTGCAAACCAATGTGCTTAGTGGTTTTCAAAAATCTATATTTAGGCACCTGGGGTAAGATGCACAAAGTATTTAGGTGCCCAAAGATGGAGTTAGATGGCCACTGGGATTTGGTGGTCTATCGGTGTGCTAGGCATCTAACCTATTAACACACAACTTCAAGCCTGTTTAGCAAGTTTAATAACTGGTGAGAGATAAAGGATGCAGTGTAAACCACTTTAGTGCCAGCGTAGAGATAATCAAACTGAAAGAGCTCATCTAAGCCTCCCTTTACTGTCCCACACAGTATACTAATGACAGGGTAAAATCTCTGTCTTGAAGGGGTACTTAAGGCCTCCCGCAGTTCCTCTGCACTGCTATGGATGCTGAGTGCTTATAGTAGGCATATTGTATTGCCTGGGGAATATTTTAAGTTACATATGCAGGAGTTACATAAATAATCCACTATGTATGGGGCTGAAGACCTATCCCATCAAATTAATGCATGCTAATAATTTATTTCTCTCTCAGCAATCAGCTAAGTAGAAATATGTAAATTGTTGGAACATAAAATGGCAACACTTTGGAGTAAGTGGCAAATCTTCATTAATTCTATTGGCTTCAATTATATTAATAAGATTCATGTTGAACTGTTGGTATTAATGTGAAGGCAAAGTGTAAATGACTTGGGAAGCCTTTTTAATTGCCACATAACTGTAAAAGAGAACAAAATATTTTATATTAGGTTTGTTTTTATAAAGAATAAGTAAATAAATCTATAAAATAATTTATTCTTTTTAGTTGCCGGGATACCTTATTGTTGATATGACAACCATGGCACAGTAAATCAGATTACAGCTTGCTCCCCATTTGCATGTGGGTATTCAACATTTTCATTATGGGAAGTATTTTCTGTCTGCTATGTTATAGTGACACCTACAGAAGAAGTAGTTAAAGATAGGGACACAGGGTAGAGACTTTGAGGGAAAAAAAAAAAGCTTTCAAATCATGCTCCTGTACATATGCAACACGTGTTGTTTCAAACATCTTTAACAAGGAAACTTTTAAATACTCCACAAATCTCTTAGGGCCTAATTTATAAGATTTTTCACTGTAACCATGTCTGAAAATCATGCTAATAGCAAATTTCCAAGCAAAGTTAGTTATTATAATTGCTGAACCTACTTTATTAATACTTCTTCAGAGGCGCTAAACGATAGAGTTTTAAGAGGATCAGCATTTTTTTCCTGTGTTGCTGTCCAATTCACAAAAGGCACATCTGCTGGAAACTCCTTATTGACTCTGAATTATTGCAGTAATGTTGCATGTGCTTTTTTGTGAAAATGCATTCATGATTTTCATTTTCTCTAAAGGGACAAGCCATTTCCCACAGGCCCCATTGTCCTAAACAAATAATAACAATGATGCAATGTCCTAGGCAGATGCACCACAATTGATAAGTTGTCCCTTACTTTCCATCTGTGTATTCAGTCCACTTTTAAATTCACCTTAATATTCATATTCTTGACTTAAAGGGAAAAATTGCCTAAAGGCTTGGACCATTAGAAGAAATGTTCCTATTTTCATTTTCAATAACAAGTATGAGAAACATTAACACTAATTTTATTTTCAGGTCTCATACCCCAGTAATTTAAAGCCTCTGGATCAATACATCTTAAGACTTTCATTTTTCTCTTTGCTATCACCGTGAGGCACCACACCTTTACATATTTACAAATTGATGAAAAGTTAATCAGCAGCATCAAAAAAATTTCACTTCCATGAAGAGGACTCCATCTTCAAAGACCACACAAAAAAACTTCGGGTGAATTAAAAAAATTTTTTTTAAGATTTTAAAATAATTTTTAATTTTTTTAAAGGTTTTTGTTTAAAAAAAAATCATAGCCTAAATGTAGACATTGGATTTATGACGCATTATAACCTGCCTGACATCTGACTCCCCAGGTACCTCGCTGCTGTTTACCTGCTACATTCATTCCTGCTTCAGTCCCTCCCCCACAAACCTGTCTCTCCCCAACTGACTCCTCCATTTACACCTTCACTGACTGCCTGTCTTGCATGCAGACCAGCCTCTGGCTTCTTTGCTATTCATCCCATCTAGGAAGAGCAAAAGCCATCTGCAGATACTTCCTCAGCCTGATGAAGGTTTTTAAAACTTGAAAGACTGCTAAGAAAATGGTTTTCCAACTATTTAAGTTGGTCTAATAAAATATATCAGATTCACCTAAAGAACCTTGTCTGGGTGAATTTAAGGCACTTTTTATCTTCTGGGATTCATTCCCCTTTTAAACTTAAAAATAAATATCTATTTGGTAGGGAAGAATGCTAGAGTTTTTTTTAGGAGCTCTAAGGCTTAATGTGGTCCAGACTAGAGGTTCTTCCTTCCTCCTCCTTCCACCCAGCTTCTGACAGACAACGATTTTCCTGCTCTTTATGGCCATCGCCTCTGCTTCTCCACCACTTTGCTTCTAGAATCTCTCATGATGGCAAACAGAACATCCAACTCATCCATTCGTATTCTTCAACCACACAAAGCTATATGAATAAACTCTTTATCTGAATGTCTTTCTCTGCATCCCCAAAGGCTTCCAGTATTTAGTCTGGAGAAGAGAAGGGTGAGAGGGGATTTAATAGCAGCCTTCAACTACCTGCAGGGGGGGTTGCAAAGACGATGGAGCTGGACTGCTCTCAGTGGTGGCAGATGACAGAACACAAAGCAATAGTCTCAAGTTGCAGCAAGGGAAGTTTAGGTTAGATATTTGGAAAAAACTCTCTCACTAGGAGGGTGGTGAAGCACTGGAGAACAGGTTACCCAGAAAAGTTGTGGAATCCTTGGAGATTTTTGAGATTCAGTTAAACAAAGCCTTAGCTGGGATGATCTAGTTGGGAATGGTCCCCTTTTGAGCAAGACGTTGGACTAGATGACCTCCTGAGGTCCCTTCCAGCCATAACTCTTCTATCATTCTGTAATTCTATTTTGATCTCCTCGGTAAAAGGCATCTCCACTCTGGAGCTGTGACAGACATAATTGGCCACTTAGGTTACTCAACTGGAAAAGCAACTGATGCTTGTCTAGCACGAATAATTATATATTCCCCTGTTCCCCCAACCCCATTGGTATAGTATAGGAGCACTTCAGAATCTTTACATAAATATATAAACACAGTGGTGTCTTGACACACACATATATAAAAAAGTGTGCTTCAGTTCCCCATATGGAAAAAGGGGTTAAAAGCACCTTCTACTCACAGTGGTGTTTTGAGACTTTATACGTATTCTCAAAATAATGTATTTATTTACACACACACACACCCCACAAGCAGGTCCAGGGAGGTGATATTTCCCCCCCTATGCAGCATTGGTCAGGCCGCAGTTGGAGTACTGCATCCAGTTCTGGGCGCCGCACTTCAAGAGGGATGTAGATAACCTGGAAAGGGTTCAGAGGAGGGCCACCCACCTGGTTAAAGGCCTGCAGGAAAAACCCTATGAGGACCGACTGAGGGACTGAATCTCTTCAGCCTCCACAAGATGAGGCTGAGAGGTGATCTTGTGGCTGTCTGCAAACTCATTAGGTGAGTCAGCAGGAAACGGGGGATACGATGTTTACCAGGGCGCCCCTCGGGGTAACTAGAAACAATGGCCACGAACTGAAGGAGAGAAAATTTAGATTTTGACATCAGGAAGAAATTCTTTACAGTGAGGGTTGCCAAAATATGGAATACATTTCCAAGAGAGGTGGTGCTGTCCCCTTCCTTGGAAGTATTTAAGAGGAGATTGGACAAACACCTGGCTGGAGTCATCTGAACCCAGCACTCTTCCCTGCCCAGGGCAGAGGGTCGGACTCGATGATCTAATAGGTCCCTTCCGACCCTAAAATCTATGAATATATATGAATATATAAATAAATATATATAATATTCATAGATGCATAGATTTCCATATGGGGAACTGAGGCGCTAACTCAAAGTTATTTAGGCATCTATTTACTTTTTGATGCCTGTGACACCCTCAAAATTGCTGCTCACCTTCATAATATGTTTCTTTGGTGGTGAGAAGGGGAGGATGAATGGGTTTTAGGGACACACACAGCCCTCCTAGGAGAGAGGCAGGTACAGGCTTGCAAGGGACATTAAGGTACAAGGTAGAGAGAGAAGTCTGGTGTGAGACAGGTAGGGATGGGAGGAAATATGGGAAGGGAATTCTTATCCTTCATGTCTTATTTTTATACTGCATCACACAGCCCAGTAAATCTTCATAACTAATCTTATAGCCCAATACTACAGGTACTGAGCAATTTAGCTCCCATTAATTTAAGTAGAAGTTGAGGATCCTTAGTATCATGGGATTAGTCCTTTGAATAGGACTGGAGTTGTATCTTCCTGTCTCCAAAAGTTCTATATCTGGCTCTATATAAATATTCTTATGGAAGTATTACTGGTCTATTGATATCCATAAATCAAGGCATCTTCCCTTCCTGGTTTGTGGATAGCAACCTAGTTATTATGCAACACACTTGCCTATTTGTGCTAGTTCAGGTATGCATTTCTTTTAAGTTAAAAATGGAAAGAAGGCAACAAATAAGAAAGAAATAATGTTGGAGAGATAACATATACAAAGGGGATAATAACCACATTAAATGCAACGGAGAACAAAGAACATAGACTGGAAAGGTGAGCAGAGAAGAGAAAGACCCTTGTCAGTAAAAGGACAGTCTCTGAAAGCTGCTAGGAAACCCCACGCACTAGAGTGGGAGGTTGAAGACTTTAAGCAATGAAGAGGTGATCAGCACCTTGTCGAATCCAGCTGAGAAATGAGGATTCTCTAACTAGAGGAAACCTGGGCATGCTGCATATGCTGTACCAGCACCTCCTGCATTTACAGAGCACACAATCATTACACTCAAGTTCATTATCTCTTTCCTTGGAAGCCTGTCATATTTTACCATACTAAACTGATCCCTGACTTAAGTAATCATTTCTTTCAGCCCTCTTAAGCAACATCACAGACTGGGAACTTGGATAGAGGAAAGCCCAACAATATTGACAGCAGTGGTGACAGTACAGTAGGTGAAGAGGTATTTCTCATATCAGTAAGTGAACAGAACACCCAGAGCTCAGAAGAAAAGGATTCTTTTTACAAATTATTATAGACAAATGCATGAGAGAGAAGTTAAAATATTGAAAACCTGTATGTTGCCCGAGGCATCTTCCGGTTTGTTATTCAGGCAATTCATTTTAGTGGTGCACTTGGATGTGGAAAGGAAAACTAGCCAGTTTACAAAAATGATGGGGGGCAATTTGTTTTTTGTTGCATTTCCCTTGCTCTGGACACCTGGAGCAGTAGCGGTTAGTCACTGTCATTGCTCTAATTTTACCTCTGCACTTGAAGGTATAAGAGGGTCAGCTTTATGCTCACAGCTTCCTAAGTCCCATTTGCACTGTATTTGTGCGAGCATGCTTGTGTACATGCACATGAAACATATGCAAAAATTCAAACTATAGGTATCCAAAGTGACAGACATATAATCAGTCAATATTTCTTCTGTTCTTTGTCCCTGCTGGAATATTTTCCATTTATTACTGTATCTAAAAAGGTGTTAAGCAATTTTAGAAGATCAAGAGGTAGGGTCTGCCTGCAGGCTGCTACCATATGTTTCAATCCTCATAAAAGTTATTGCTGCTTTACGTTCTACTGTCCTTCCTTGCTGCTTTAATTTAGTTCTGTACAATTCATGCTGGTGAAGAGTCAGTTATTAGGTTTTCTCACCGGGCTCCTCTCCTAATCCCCTTCTGTACCAGCAGAAACAACTTTCATGGTCTTTTAGTATTTTAAGGCAATATTGAGGGATAATGATAAAACAAGAGGATAGAAAAGAGCATAGACACCTGTTTCCAGACCTCCCGCCAAGTGCTCTAGTGGCTCCTCATAAATTGATCTCACCTGGGGTTCTGCTTATGGCAAATTCTTGTTTCCTGCTGCACTACACAGTAAGAAATATTTTACAGCACATCACAAACAGTCTTCTTTAAGACTTGTAGAATCTTTTGCTAACTTTGAAAGAGTTTCTTTGTTTTGTTTCAGGGTGTTTTCTTCTTTTTTGATGGTTGGGCTTTTTAAAGCTGTATTTATAAAACCAGGAGGTTGGATACTCTCGAGGCACAATTCTCATGCCACTTGCACTTGGCTAATTCCTCTTCAGCGGATTTGCTGATGATTCACGTTGATGCAACTGAGATCCAAATCAGCTTTTCCAGTTGCAATGGGTCTTCTTTTATAGTTATTTAATCTTGCATAAAAAAGCAGAATTTCATTTGATCCCTACCTTCTGTCTGACCGAGTATATGGATAAACTGATTTGAAACACATCCAGCTGTGACATATGACAGAAGCTTGTAAATAAATTATAAATCATCACTTTACTTATTTACTTTTTGAAAAAGGTAACGTGTCCCTAGGCTCCATGTACAAAATAAAATGAACACTGATCATAAAGAGACATACTATCCACCACCACTTCCTCCCTCATCATCTAAAACTAACTAACCAGCAACCAGAGAGCCTGAGTAAACGTATTCACCTCTGGATCTACCATAATAATCAGCAAATAAGAATCATAATCATAAAAACATTAGACCCAATTCTGGTGGGAAACTGAATTCTGGGGTAAGAGGCCTTGTTCTGAGAATGTATTGTCAAAAAAATTTAATAACTGTCTTTTTACTCATGCCCTTCTGCTTACCTTGGTTATTACCTCCGAATACCTGGAGTGGTACACTCTCAAAGTCAGACAAAAGCCAACCATTGCCCCTCCGTATGATTTGTACCCCAAACTCCTTTCGATGCTTTTTGAAATCTCACTCTGACTCAAAATCAACCCTTTGAATCATAGAATCAATGAGTCAGAAGGGACCAAGCAGACCATCTAGTCTGACCCCCAAATTGCATCTGAATTGCATCTAGCAGAAGCTTTTCATCCAACATGACTGACAAAACATGGGAGTAATATGCTCCTAGTGCCAAATGACACACATGAGCTTTTGGGCAGTCTTCAAAAGTTGGCATCATACATGCAGTGCATTGTAAGAGTCCAGTCTAGGAGCCATAATGACACATGCATACATCAAGGTTTGAGTCTGAACAGAAAGGTCAGATATGCCTACCTAAACACAAGTGAAGAACCATTTTAAGAACATGGATGCCACATGGAAGACCAGGAAACCAATGGTCTTCCTCACAATAATCAGTCTGAGCAATAAATGAGCAGTCCCAAGTCAACAGGTGGAAGGAGAACCCCCCATCACTCTCTTAACATCTTCTCCTGTGAATTTCAGCCACTTTGCTCTTATATAAATCCTAGTCTCAGCCAGACCTGTCCTGATGAAAATGTGACAGAGCCATGTGGAACCTGCATACTAATGGCATCACAGTGCAATCATCCAGTAGACTCACACTGAATGGAGGAAAGGGAAAACAGAAACATGTGAGCTCTATATGAGGAGGGATACAAAAATTACACAAAATCATTCTTCAGGATCGCTCAAAAAAGAGGAATAGGAATAACTCAATTCTGTAATACTCTTTCCCCCAGTAAGTCTATAAAACCTCATAACTAGCCACACCAATGGAACCAGCCTCCACATTTACCCTACTCACAAACAATGAATCCACTCAAGATAAAAGTGTTTGCAGCTGTCCATCACCATGCCAGACATAATTAAAAATACAGGCAGTGACGATGAGATGTGTTGTACACAGTGGGGGCAGCAGGTTCCTTCTATTCTGATTTGCCTACGAAATCACAAAAGGAGGAAAAAAAGAAAATCAAATTCATGTAAAAGACTGAGGAATGTATTTCTTGCATGCACTACGTTGTTAAAGTCAAGACATGCATAGAACACCAGATATGGCAGTGAACTACTCTTCAGCCTTTTCAAATGGATTAGTAACAATAATTGCAAGACAGAATTTAGTTGTCCCTGCCTAGTTTTTTTAAGGATGTGCACTAACTAATGGAAAAGTAATTTAACTTGCAGTCAGTAAATGTAGGTCGTGGCACATCAGTTTGTTCAGAATACTTAAAAAGCCTTCATATTCCAACAACAATGCTAAAATATGGTGTGAAAGTGTCCAGTTTCATGGGGGGAAAAAAGCAACAGCAAAAATGGCCAAAGAATTTGTCGGCTTCTGATGCCGACAGCTTTGTTTTTTCTCAAACTTTGTTATTTCATGTGCTTATCACTTACTTGATACTTTGCTGTATAATAATCCTCTATAAGCATCTTTGATCAAAAGCATCCAAATGTTTTCCTTCTAGTTTTGCCAAGTTTTAGGTTTCTTAACTGTACAACAGATGAGAGATTTTATAATGAACGTTATATACTTGATCTTCACAGACAGGCTCAAATCTCATTTTCTCTGCCATGTGCACAGCATGTTGAAGGCTCTAATAAACATTTCCTCCCCCAAAACTACATTACTAAATAAATTATCTAACAAAACTTTAGACCAATATGGCTGTCATTTGAAAAAGAGTAACTCAGTTCTACATGTTAGGGGAAACTGATCCCATTCAATGGAATTAGGTCCCATAAACTATGATCAGTCCTCCAACTCAGATTCCCATCCAAAGCAAATAGACATGAAGAGCTTTATTTTATTCCGCCATCTTGATACATGCCTTTAGGTCGCCAATAAAATTTTATATAGAATTATTTGGCATAGCTAAATAAGGCACTATATTTCTAACTTCATAATAGAATTACTTTTTTTTCCCACAATTTATTCACTCTCTCTACCACATATAAATGCTCACCATATCTGCTCATATGGACAGTTCAGACTTCTTACATAAGTGAAATTAGCTGAACAAACTGTATGGCAGACTCAACATTTTGTGATATGAGTAAAGCTCAGCTCCAGATGCTACGTCTGGTTTTCAATAAGCTCTGGCTTTTTACCCATTTTCACCAGCTGGGTTGACTGAATACATGTCAGTTGAATGATTTGACCAGTCACATAGCAAGTCAATGGCTTTAGGTTCCAGGATCTTTCTGGCAGAGAATCTGTTTTCGTCATTAAATCGCTTATTCTAACACTGTATATGTCCATTCATGCTCTGACAGGACTTTCATATTCCATTAAGGTATGTAAATATATTGTTGGCCAGCAATGCTGACGTTCATCGAAATTAGGACTCACTGGGCATGTCTACATGAGATGCTGACTGCCCAGTGGTCGAAAAATACTAAGCAGGAGTGCATCATAGCACAGGCAGTGCTAATACACTGCTGTGCAGTATTATTAGGCTACTGTGCAGTAGCATCAGCTCAAAGATGTTCACCAGCACTGCTATGCAGGAACTCCAGTTACTTTGCATTTAGTTAGTGCTTGCTAATACAAATACTAAATAAATGCATAGTAACAACTGCGCAGTAGCATCTCGTGTAGACCCGCCCTCTCTTTCTTGTAATAGATGAAACAAAGGAAACCTCATTATTCTGCAGTTCTATAGTCAATGCTTCAATATCTGACATTTGAAATCTTTTAAAACCATTTTTAAGGGATTTTTGCACTACCCAAATCTTTTAAAACAACCAATTTATCACCTTATTCATTTTAGTAGGTGGGAGTTTTTAACTGACAGTGTTTCAC
Source organism: Gavialis gangeticus (assembly GCF_001723915.1). Taxonomy (NCBI): domain Eukaryota; kingdom Metazoa; phylum Chordata; order Crocodylia; family Gavialidae; genus Gavialis; species Gavialis gangeticus. The sequence goes on from NW_017728995.1 coordinate 15,383,347, forward strand.
CAGTTGGTTATTTACTAAATTACTATTACTAAGGACCTACCTAATTTGTGGGGACTACTCCCCTATTTCACAGGCAGAATGCAGGCCCAGGCAGCCATTTTGTGGGTGGAGCACAGCACAACCCCATGCCTCTGATTGGCAGGAGGGCCCCAGGGGCCACACCCCTCACCACAGATTGGCTGCAGGGGGTGCCCCACACCATGGGTTGGCTGCAAGGACTGTCCATTATGCAACCCCTCCCCTCACTGCCAGTTGGTGGAGAGGGCCAGAGCTACATGATAGGTAGCCCTTGCAGCCAATCAGTAGTGAGCGGTGGGAGCAGAGCATTGAGTGGCCAGCCCCCCTTCCCTGTCCCACCCAGCTGCTGCAGCACAACTGAGGACTGCTGGTTCTATCTGAGGAGCCAGCATTTTCTATTTGGTAAGTCCCCCCCACCATTGATTTTGCAGATTTCATGGGCAATGCCTGGATTTCACAGAATCTATGAAATCATGAATTCAGTAGGTCCCTAACTATAACTATTTGTTACACCTTTAAAAACAAACCAAAAAAATGCAAATGAAATCTCTTACTTGAGAATGAGAAAGGAAAGCAATGTGTATAGGCTGGCAATTTGTGTTTGAAGGAGTTGATTCCTACACAACATACTAGAAATTATTGGCTCTCATTTTATTTGCATGCAAAAAAATGGCACCCTAATAGAAATCAGGAACAGAGCTGTGCAGAAAGGGTGAATGGTGCTGACTGAGCCCTTGCTACAGGCTATCTAGCAGGAAGGAACAAAGCAGGGCCTGGACCCTAGGTATCTGCTGAGGAACAGAGGCTCAGACTATTACTAGATTCTGCACTCTTCACCCATGTCAAGTGTAAGAGGAAAACTTTCCAAGGAGAAATGAGCGGTGTGAGCCCTGAGTGATTCCTGCTATTTCAGCCACCCCAGAGACTCTGCTGAATCAGAAGGTTCACTAGTAGTTACCATCTCATTTATCCAAACCCTCCCTATTCTCTTCTCTCCCATTTCTGGAATAGCTTGCCATTGGAGGTGGTTCAATCACATATATTGTACACCTTCAAGAGTGGTGCTTAAATTGGATGCTTATCTTGCTGGGATCCTATGACCCCAGCTGACTTCCTGCCCTTCGGGCAGAGGGCTGGACTCGATCTTCCGAGGTCCCTTCCAGCCCTAATGTCTATGAAATCTCTCTTTGTTCTCCTTTTCTTCATACCTAGGCTAGGAGATAGAAGAGGAAAAATTAAAGACAAGAAATTGGGCCTAGTGCACAGCCCATAGCCTCCAGGTTTCCTAGAACACACGGTAAAACAAATTTATTTTTTAAAATCCCAAGATTGTACATGTCCACATTTTGAAGCATTAGGAAGCCATAAAAGGGGGACAAAAAGTGTCACTTTTGAAAAGTAATAAAATACTACGAACAAAAATCAGAACCAGCCACAAAATAGTGTTATTTTTGCATAAATTTCACAATTGGGGGGGGGGGAAGAATGTTGCCACATTTGGTTGATATTTTTAACTGGAAAAAACTTCATGCAAATCCAGAGCATCTTTCTGTCCCTTTTAATAAAGCAAAGTCTATTTGTTTTGACAATTCAGGCAGTTTTGCACCGTTCCATTCCTTAGACCATTACATGTGGTACTAAATGTCCTTGTGTACCCTGGATATTTCATTGTCACTCATTGCATGAATATTTCACTGATTTGTCATTGATGAATGAACTTTACAAGCACAAAGGGACAGGACTGCAGTGGGATTTTTACTTGATAAGAGACTACAAAACTAATCTCAACTAAGGAAGACTATATTACATCTCCAAATGAAATAGATCATTTCATGTTGGGCAGAATATTTTTTTTTAATCAAGAAAAAGTAGAGGCTAATATCTGAAGTTAAAAAGTAAGTCAAGCCAAAAGTGCATCAGGAACTTTAGGTCCAGTTAGTTCAGCCAGCTTCTCCTGAAGCACCTGCAATATTTGTGAAAAAAACCACTGGCAAAGAGGCAAACTTATATCCGAGTTCACATTAGGGAAGGAAGCTCCAGTCTACACAATTACTACACAGCAAAGCATTATGAAATGCGATTGACTGAACATCACAATGGAGTCCTGCAGAAAACTTGCGAACCACAAAATTCTGTCAGCAACAAATCCAACAAAGTGTCATCTTCAGGAGATAAATTGCCAGGCTATTTTCTGCTCTCAGAAACATTCATGGAGCCCTGTTGTGTCACTCCTCTGAGACAAATTTTAAAAGACCTTTCCTATGCCAAAAAAAGAAAAGCTTGTACATGGAATCTCGCAAGGCTTAGTCCAATTCGTGTTCATATTCAGTATTCATGTTAAACAAAGAGGAGACATTTTTAAGGCGTTATCGGCCTTAACAGAGACATGATTACCTCAGTTTCCATACCAGCTAGCCTTTGTGAAATGTAGCAGCACTGAGATGTGGCACAGAAAAGCAAATACCAGAGCAACCATAATGACATTGGAGTTGGGGACTCCCAGCATGGATGAAGTCTCGCGGTTATTTTTGGCTTACTTCATTGATGATCACACAGAACATAGGTTTTAGAAAAGTAGGGTTGGAAGGGACCTCAGGAAGCCATCCAGTCCAGTCAGAGCAAGAACTTAGAAGAATTTCCATCAGTAGAGCTTCACAGGGCTTTCAGTGAAGTTTTCCCCCCTCTTCCCATAGATTTTTCCATGACAGAAGAACATCTGGCTCTACGCGATCTTCCACACTAGATGGACTCTTACTAAGCTTTCTATCGCTTTTCCATTATGCACACCAGAAAGAAATAATAGCCCTTAACGCTGAGAAGAGGAAAATATTGTATTATTCTGGCAGTGATATCCTATGCCTTGGCAGACTAGTTAACACTGCTAGCACTTTGAAGGTGGCCATAACTTGTGTCATGTGTTTTAAGTTGATTAGCCTCCTGGGCTGCGCTGGCTTCTGAGAGAAGGTTTTTATTTTGACAGCATGCTGAGGCTACAGCTGTCTGGGCAAGACTTATTTGCAACTGATAAAACTCTTTAAGTTACTTCTTTTTCCTAGTATTCAGCTAAATAAAGTATAGACGTAGCCTCTAGCATTTGTTTAGCTCTGAGCAGTACATTTTGTTTAGAACTTTGGGTGCAGCATAAAACAGCAGTGATAGACACCGCACAAGCAGGGTAACTTCTGTAAATGCAAACTACGCATTAGTATAATGGGACAGTTTGTGTTCTAATGTCCCTTCTCCCTGAGATTCAATCATATTTCATTTGCACTACCCAAAAGAGACAAAGATGTCTTCCTCTCTCCTATTGTTTCTCCCTTCACTCATATGCAGGAAGTTGGAACTAGAATGTAATATTTCAGCTTCAGCAAGTGGGTACCTATTTCTTAAGCCAAAGGAATGAGAAATGATCACCTGGCCATTTCCTGTTAAAAACGTCTGCTGTCATTCAGCACTAATAAGTAATGCCTACAGAATTCAGAAACAATCCAGTTTTGTTAAACTCCAGGACTAAAGCCCCACTCTTCAGCTAAAGCCAACACAAAGTTCTGCCAAAGCATTCTTAGAAACACTCCAGCAAACAATTATAAACATTAAGAGAACAACTTAACAGAATAGGCTAATTAAAATTTAGACGGCTCAAGCGTTCCCTCAAAGAAAAAAAAATAGGATTTGATCATTTGCCAAATTATCAGGGTGGTCTGAACAAGAAGAGAAGCTGCTAAGAGAAAGAAAAATCATCAGGCAAGAAATTTCTCATTCTGTTACACTACTTCTAGTCCTCTGTCATCATTCATGAGCAATGAATTGCAAAAGAAGAGGGAAGAAAGGATCAACAGAATTTTAATTATAGCAGAATACCAGACAGAAATGGACAATTCCCCTTATGAAACAAGATTTTTTTTAAACTAAGGGATATATGGGAGCCAGTTCAGCATACATTCTTACCAAAGGATGGCTCCGTGGAGAAATGGAAACTTACTTGCCAACATTTCTTCATATTCTTATCCAAGCCTGATGCCTATAAAGATTTCTGTGAATAGTTTCCCAGGTGCCCTGCACTATGCCAGCTAACATGAGATTTATTTGGAGCAAGGTTAAGCTCCTAAGGCTCTAGCATTTTGGATGGAATGCAACAGACAGGCACAATTAGCGTGTACTATTTTTGCTTACGATGTAGCCTTAGAATGGCAGGAAAGATCACTGGTATTACAGCCATCCTCAGAAGTGTGCAGTTAAAATAAAATGGTGGGACAACTATTTCCGAGGAATTGTGGAAAGGGGAATTTACCTGAGCAGAAGGGTGTCTAGTGGTTTAAAACTAACTTCTTTCTCATGGCAGCAGCAGTGTGACTTGTATACATACAAGCAGGGATGGACAAAATCCAGCCTGCCAAGCCATTCTGTTGGGTCTGTGGGGCCCCTCTAAAATTTAGACAATTATTACCAGCCGGTGGCTGCCTGTTGGAAAGAGATGAGGTGCCAGTGGTACGAGCCACTGGCTGCAGCAGCAAACAGCTTGGGCTTTGGGTGCAATGCAACCAACCCAACCCCAGCTTCTAGAGACTGGAAGCTTCTGGCTAGCAGAGGCTTCTGCCCTGGTACCTGTATGGCCTTTCCCTAACCCCCCCTTCCCCCCAATCTGACAACAAAAACTCAGGTAAGAACAGGTTGGGGTGGGACCGCTGGCAATGCATATGTGGGGTTATGAAGGGGATGCATGTGGAGCGGGGCGGGCAATTATTTTGAGTGGAGGGCTGAGTTTTAGCAAGCCATCGAGGGCCGCATGACAGACAGCCAGGGGCAGATAAACGTTAATTTTCTAAACTTTTTAGGGGCCCCGCAGGCCAGATAGAATGGCCTGGCAGGCCACATCTGGCCCCCAGGCTGTATTTTGCCCACCCCTGATTGTGGGGTTATAGTGGGGGAAGTAGAAGTATGCGAGGGATGTGGGAGGGTGTGGGTGTGTGTTGGGGGTATGGTGGGAGGTGGGGATCCATCCCATCCCATCCCAGCCCATCCCGGTTCAGCGCCCAGTTCCCAGCTGCAAGGCTGTGATGGCCAGAACCAAAGGGGTTAATGAGCAACTTATAGCAAAAAAAAGATCTGCTTCTTGAAAGTATCTGGTAATGGCATATAGTTAATATTGGCTGAGGCAAAGCTTGCAAGATTGTTTCCCGCAGACGTATCCTGTCTGTCAGAAGCATAACTGTAATGTTAAAATTAACTGTCTGTACCAATCATAAGTCTAACATGGGCCTCAAGAAGCAGACTAGAAGACAAAACTGCAAACTTAGCTGATCTAATAATTTTTCTTAAAGGTCAGTAAAACTGACAAACCTGACCACAAGGTATAATTAACACATTTCAAAAAATTCCAAGTGGGTTGAATTTAGGCAGGGAAAAATGCTAATCTCAGACGCCAAAGTGATGTGGTGTGATTTGCTTATTGGGTAAACCCAAGTTTAGGCAGTAACCTATTATAATATTTTTTAACACCTTTTAACCCCATAGGGTAACAGCTGTAGGGTAAGATTGTGAGGGGCTCTAAAGCCAACAGATTAGCATAGGACAGGATATAAAGGAACATGCACGTCAGGTGACCAGTAGGAAGGATGGAACAGAATGATCATTACTGTTCCAAGCCCGGACTCCAGACTCCCAGTGTGAGCAAGGACTAGATCCTGACTGAGGGACCTTCTCCAGTGCTCCCTCCGACAGCGTGGATCTGGAACACCTGACTTTGCTGTATCAGCTTGACATGTACCTGGCACTGAGGGACTATCGATAAGTTGCCAGCCAAGTTGCAACCCTTTGTCAATTTGTCTGTCTATTTTTATTATCACTGTCAATTTTTAACTTTGAATGTTATATTGTCTGTTTATTAGCTTAAGCTTTTTATTAACTGTTATATGTGTAAACAGTATTTTTCTGCTTTAAACATATTTTTGTTGCTATTTTGCTGCTGTAAGTAAAATGTATCTTTACTGTTATAAGTGAAACTTGTCTTTGCTTCACTACCAACTCTGCCTCCTTGATCCTGAACCAAACAGCCTAGTGGCTGATACAGTTGCAGCACCCAATCAGCCTGCAACTAAATTGATACACACACAGTGCCCAGCTGGCCTGTGACACAAGGCTGAGACCCATATGGCACGGCAAAGAACCACCCCAGTCTGGCACAATATGGTTCCTGCTGCAAGGCCAGGGACCACATGGTGTGGCATGGAGCCAATCTGGCCCAGCCCATCCTTTCCACACTGCACTATGCGGGTCCTGGCCTTGCAGCAGGGAGCCACATGCTGCCAAGCCGGGCCAGCTCCGTGATGTACCATGTGGAACCTGGCTTTGCAGCTGAGATGAGCTGAGCCAGGCTTGCTCTGTGCCACGGTGTGTGGTTCCTGGCCCTAACCCTCCACCATAAGCCCACATCCTACCGCAGCCCCCACACACTCCCACCCCCACCATAACCCCACATACCCACACATACTCCTATACCCCCACTATACCCCAAACACACCTACACCCTCACATAGCCTCCAGACACACTCCATCCACCATACTCTCACACACACACACTACCCAACCACACAGCCCACACACACAATATACAAGAGTAAGAGTGTATTTTGAGCTACTATGCAATTGCCTCTAGATACACTACACAAACACACATGAATCAGGACAAAAATATTTTTTTTAATTATATTAAACTAAGTTATAGTAGAAGTTTGATTTTTTTAGTATATGATTTTTTTTTTCCAGTTTCAATATGGCAATTGCCCCCTCCCACTCACCCAAGGAGTACTTCTGGGGTAAGGGGAGGGACTTCTGGTGGCAAAGGTCAGGGGTTAGGGGTGGGACTTCAAGTTCCAAGATGGTGACCAGGGGTGCGGGACAACTGTCACAGGACAGGGCTAACCATGCAACCCTCAACCGGTGCCCAAAACTCATTAAGCAGCCCTCCAGCTGAAATAATTGCCCACCCCTGTATATAAAGCAAGTGTAAACAGATCACTCACACAGCTTTCTTCTCAAGGCCAGTCAGCTTTATGTTCTGAGTTTTTCAGCCAGTTTGTTTTCATGGGGAAATTTTATTCTACAGAAACAAAACAATAAAACAAACAAGTGTGCAAACAACCAACCGACAGACCGACCAAAACCTGTGGCCTTTCTTTAAACTCTGAGAGGGTAACCCAGGCTCTGTACTTCTCCCTCAGCACCACAACCTTCCCCACAACCCCTCTCCCTCTATCTCAAACTAAGACTTCAGAGCAGGCACCTGCAATTTCCAGAGCTACTGCAGGAGCCCCAGCCTTGTAGGAGGGGGTACCAAGCTGAGTCTCTGGGAGCCTCATTGCTTCCTAGGACCAGTTACACAAGAACAAGCTGACCCACCTCTTCAACTCAGCTCAGTCCACCTGCCTCTTAACCAAAGCCCGGCCAACCAGCTGGGCTTGCACTCCATCCATTTTGCCTCACACCTCTGGGCTGAAGAGACAGCTGTCATTCCTGGGGATGCATTTGTTTCTCTAGAAGACCATCTCCACAAATGACTATCCCTCCCCAAAGGCAGTTCACTAGACAGGCCCCTTCTATCACGGTCTGTTTCTTTGGCCATGGAGAGCAGTAAGAGTGATGGGCCCAGCATTCTGCTGTCCCTCGCCTATGCCCAACGAAAATAATGGTGGGATCTGCCATGAGATGTTGTCTGGGAAGGCACAGTATATGTGCACAGTCAAGGTGCACCATGCCCACATCCTTAATACCTGCCCTGACATCTTAGAGGCAACACTTAATGACAGCAACACCAGAGCAAATCCACCTGGCCTGGCAGACCCTATCCAAGTTACCCATAGCCAAAGGAAACGGTGACTTACAGTGGTGCCTGCTGCAGGGGGCCCTGGCCATGGGTACCTTTCTCCACCACTTACATTTGGTGGCATTGGCAGCCTGCTCTTTCTGAGATGAAGAGGAGGAGAATGTCTTCCACACCTTCCTGGATTTCCCCCAGCTGCAGTTGCTCTTTGATCCCCTCAGCACCTTCTTTGGCATGCTGGACTTGGACTTTTCTGAGATAGAAAAGATGTATGCAATCCTGTACCAGGCAGCCAAGGAGCATGTAATTTGCCTGGCCAATTTCCTACTGGGCCAAGCCAAGATAGTGACTCTGAAAAGCCACAGAAACTGGCTCTGATGATGCTCGCCAGCTCATCCAGGGATGGATCACATTTGAATTTGGACACTTCACCTTGCAACAACATACGGATCAGTTTATGTCATGCTGGACCATTAAGGGGGCCTTCTGAAAGGTGGACAGTTGGTCCTACAAAAGTAACCCCACAAGAGGCATTGAGGGGGCTTCAATTTCCAATGAAATGGGGCTTTTTGATGCATACAAGTGTTTCATGCTGGGCCCCTGAGAGGTCCACATACCTTTGCACTTTCACCATTTGTTTTTAATATTTGTATAATAAAGATTTAAAAGTCCCTCTCCCTCCTTGCAAACAACTCCTGGAGGAGTAAGCAAAGACTGGTTTTTACCTTGCTTCTCCATTAACATTAAACAACAATGTCTTGTGGAGAGGTTGGTTTTTGCCTTTTTGAGGAACGAAATATCTGTTTGCAGGACGTATCCCCAAGGCATCATGTGAGAGGAAAGAGAGACACAAAGAAGCCCTGCTTCTTTCTATAAAGAACTGAAGACTCACTCAAGTATCTGGATTGGAAGGGACCTTTCTCCCTCTCTTTCAGATCCAGGCCTGTTTTGAGGTATACACCCAGAGCTGGCTAGAGTACACCTTCCTCATCACTAGACTTTCTCCAAAATGCTCAAGGGCTCTATATTAGGCTTTCATTGTTTGATAAGTGGAGGATATGGTGGTCTCACTCTGATCTCTATACCCTGGCAGTGGTTTTGAATAACTAGGGTATAATTTACCCTCGTTGGAATCTGTAAATGCTGCTCCACAAATCCTGCATCACCTAGACAAACCATAGCATTAGCAGAAAACTGTACCGTGCCTGAGTTGAAAAAGGAATCTCATTCATTGCTACCTCATGTAAACAGAAATAATTAAGAGAAACTGAATCAATAACTTGTTTTACCAGCAAAGGCAGAAAAACCTAAGTGTACTGAGCTGAAGCGTAGGGCAGAGATCCAGAATCTCCATCATCAACATTAGATTGCTTCCAAATTCCATAGGTGAGAGGCACTAACTAATTTGCAATGTATGAAAACAGATGTATGCAACAAAAATTAACTTCATTGGCAGAAGAAGCAATAGTGTTCTTTTATCCTTTTTGTGAGGAACATCTCACATACAGTTATATCTGGGGTATTCATGTAAGTAGCAGTACATACAATAGTAGCATATTGACATCAAAATATAACCTACAGCATCTATTTATTTTAATACTCTGCCAATAAATCTAGCATATTTGGGGGGTTTATAAATCTCATTATTTAAACACTGCCCAGACAGATGTTGGAAGGGCAAATGTAACCATAATAAAGTACTATTACTATATTAAAATATTCTCTTTTGCAGTTCCCATAGTAAATTCATGCACTTTCTAAAGTTACATTAATAAAGATTTCCAGGTAGGAAAAAAATTAGAATGCAAAATATGCTTTGGGAAGTTATTTTGACTTTCAAAACAGAGCCATCTCATACGGCATAAAAAATGTAAGTTGGTGATGCTTATCTGAGACAGTTAAACGAATTTTAATTTGCACTGCAGAATGGAATTGCATATACTATACAAGGTTTCCTTCTGAAGTCTTGTAACTTACAAATGTCTGCTAAATTGTCAAAGGTACTGCACATTGCCAATGTAATACAGGAAATAAAGTGCAATCATGACATTTGTATATTAGTTTTTGATGAAGTGAACAGGATTTTATGTGGTAAACTCCTCAGGACAATGACCTAATCATTATTTTTAAGTGGTTTCCACAGCACTGTATACATTATCAGGACTCTAAGACAACAATAAGATTTTTTTCCCCAAAAAAGTCTTAGTGAAAATACTTCATTGCCCATAAGTTTAAAAAAGTTCCTGGTAGAATTAAAGCTTACTCAGCAACAAGAAAATAGTTACAATTTAATATATCCTTTCCAGTTTCACAGTTATATTTCTTGACCTTTGTTAGTATCCAGTGCAAGTGAAGCATTGGTTTGATGACTTAACCGGCTTTTCCAACACCAAGGACTTTTTACAGAATTAGAAAATTCTGGCAATTATCTAAACTCTCTCTTTAAAATTAATGATGATGAAATCTTTTTCTATAAAACACTTCATAGCAGAGTTGTGGATGTCACTGTATAATGGCATTGCATTTCTCGTAAATAAATTCCCAATGTTATTTAGACTTTGATAAGTATATTTAATAATACATGTACATGTTTGTCACAAAGCAAAAAAAGCAATGTAAGGGAAGTTTACTAATTAGCTTAGCTCAACTCTATGCAGGAAACAGAGGTCTCTCTACTATAGCCATTCGGATAGAAATTTGATTCTGATTCAAAGGAGGTAAACCCACATAAGTTTGGATCCTTCCAAATACCCAAAAGGTAGTGGCTTGGAAAGAAAATACTGAAGTGCAGCTAATTTTACATGATGTAGAACGGTCTCTCTACCTCCTTTTGGCAGTTGCCTCAATTGTCCTTTTAATAGTACAACAAAGTTGGGAGACTGGGATCAGAGACTGATTTATCCCAGAAAACTGGCACTTAAATTCTGCCAGGTTAGTAAGTACCCACAGCTGGGATGAGCATTTTACTACACTGTGCATTGTTCTTTGACCCACCTGAGGTTTTTAAAGCGCAGGATGTAAGAACTTCTTTTTCTGTTGAATCACAGGTGAAGTCTGAGAGCTTTCTCACTCCCAAATCCCAGCCCTCTGCCTAGCGAATCAATTTTGTAATTTGACTTTTAGCACTGTTATCTTCTCTTGGTCCTAAAACAGTAAACGCACACCCAGAGCCCAAATGGACGAGAAATCCCAAAGCAACCGAACAATGAATGAACTATCCCATATGTTGTCTGAACCATTTTAGAACAAGTAATGAAATATTACTCCTTTTCAGTAGGTGTGCAAGGCTTTCCATGGGCGGCTTTAAAAAAAACCCAAAAAAGGCTTTAGATTATGTTTCTGCTGTATATTCCTAAAATAAAATAAAATAAAATCAAGCTATCAATGACTGTTAGAGCAAAGCACTCTGGAGCATTTCCATTTTTGAACATTTTTTTTCCTTTCCTGAACATTTGGCAGATAATCCATGATCCTGGGTTGCATCTCCTACTCTTGCAAATGTTTATAGTAGTCGTTTTCAACCAGCGTGCTGCAAAATCTTTTCAGGGGTGTCATGGCTGCGGCAGGCAGGTGAAACTGGTTCCTGCCTGCTTTGGGTTTATCTGATAAAGCTAATGCAGACAGAATAGCCTGTTGGTCCAGCCCCACATATTCTGCCTGGACAATGATGATGGTGCAACAACCTGGGAATAACATAGGAAATGCAAAGATATATTTCCAGGCTGCCGCATTGCCACTGCTCACCTGTTTCCAGGAACAGCATATGGGACTGGACTGGGAAGGGCTGTGGCTTGAGTGGGTACTCCAGCCTGCATTAGATTTAATGGGTAATGCAGACACAAGCGATCACCCCTGCCACATGAGGCACGTGGCACAGCTCCATTTGGTGATGGCAGTGCTTTACTTGAGAACTACCGAGGTGAGTTGAAGCAGTACAACAATGACCATCAACCAGGGTTCCACTAAATTCAGGGAAGTGATGGAGTGCCTTGAACCTAAAAAGCTTAAAAAACCTCTGCTTTGTAGTTTCTAAAGACTGTCAATGCTTGGAATCCTTTGTTTGCAGCTATTTCACAGGAAGAGGTACAGAGGATGCTACTGAGCTGCCATGTGTGGCCAATACACTCCAGATAGCTGAACTGAGCTCACAGGAGAAAATGTATGCTTTGTCTGAGATGCAAGGATTAGCATATCTATTGTAGTCCATTTAAAATAATGAGAATATATTTCATCCACAATGGCTTAGCTGAACATGAATCCAAAAACTAAAAACTGAAGGCAAAAATGTGACCAAAAAACTCTGGCATTTACTGGTGTGCTGGAATAAGTGTTCCTATACTACGCCCAATGAATTAAAGCAAATTTCATCCCTTATAATCTAGTCTACAAAAATTCCAAACCCAACAAGAGTCTATTCATAAGCGAGAAGGGATAATCACACAACAATTGCTTTTTTTTAATAGTGCTTTGCAGGTTACAAGAGCATTTCATTCTGATTTAATTCTGCTTCGTTGAAATCAATTTTAATGTTCTCATTGAATTCCATAAAAGCTAACCACAAACTATTTTTCTGAGAAGCCCAACCTTAACATTATAATGTTTCAGTAATTTGGAAGGAAATCCAAGCGCTCTCTACTTTTTTACCTTAGCAATCAGCGATCAGATCGTGCCCTGTCAAGAAAAACCCCATAACTTTAAACTGAAAATACTGTACACTATAGAATATGCACCCTGGAAGAGATGTTTTAAGGTTAAGAATAACTGAAAACAGGATCTGCAACTGTATCTGTTATTATCATGGAAAAATACATCCTGATCTTGCACTTCATCAATCTTTTCTGGAATAGCTGTAGATCATACGCACAGCCACCCTGATTATCTGTTTTTTAGAACAGCAATGCTGCTTTCATAGCACTGCAATGAAACCAGTCATTGAAAACTGGCTCAATGCGAGTTACCAAAATCTCTCTGCATCAGTGTCAATCACAGCGGCATTTATTTTGCTTTTTGGAACTGTGCATACAGAAATGCCTCCTTCGACTTCCTCCGTTAGTCTGATGGGTTTTTTTGTTTCATGGTCCTGTTTTGCTTCTTGGCTTATTCAGAAAATGAGGCTGTATGCCATGTATCACTCTCACTTGCAAGCCTACCAATAGATCATCACATACGAGATGGAAAGAACATAGCTTGCTATATCAAATAATCATCAAATAATGGCCAACACCGGTGTTCTTAGCTACCATATGGTGTTCCCAATTTTGGTTTCTTTACTATGGTGTGAGTTGCAACATTATTGGCTTTTTATTATCCTTGACAACATTTCTGATTGCTATCTAGCAAGTCTGACTGTAAAATGTTAACAATGGAGGGAGAAGTCAGCTCCCATTAAAGGCAATGGGGAAATTAAAAACAAACAAACAAACAAAAACCAAAGCCATTGGGGCCTGAAATTCAGAGTGCTGTAATAAAGCTTATTTTGTCAGGGTGGTCTTTTGGTCTTGGCTGGAACTATAATTATAGACTTACCTAAATTTGGACTTCCAGTCCCCATGCTGGGCTGTCTGGCTTTTTATATCCAGATACTGATAGCCAGTGAGGAGAGGTAGGTATTTTTGAACGATGATCCAGAGAACCCAGACACTGAGCAGGGAGCTGCCTAGATCTAACTAATAGAAAGCATTAAGCAAAAGAGTGTCTAAAGTTCTTCCCCTCCCCAAAACTTAGATGCCTGCATCAACGGGCCTGATCATTAAGTAAGTACTTCCACTTTGAATCCAAACCACCGGTTCTCAGCCATGGGGCAGGGTCTCTTCAGGGACTTGGAGTTTCAATGCTGCCTCACAACAGGAAATAGGTGGAAGTTAAGTGCCTCTTGGGTCAGAAATGCATACTCTAAGCATGCGTGGAAGCCCAAGCCAAGGTGCCTAGAGACCTTGCATCCAAAATCAGGGCACTGCACAAACGTAGGTGTTCTGTGGCCTCTGCAGCAGGAGCATGCTGAATTATTTTGCATGACTTAGCCACCTAAATTCCACCTCAGTCCCATTTAGGGTGCTGGTTTACCAATCTGGGGTTGTGCTCTTTTGGGGCCATGTCTGCTTACTGTGTATGGTGCAGCACAATGAAGTCTTAAGCTTTAATTGCAATCTTTGGGTATTACTGTAATATAAGTATTAACAACAATACAAGA
>NW_017728995.1:15402373-15404705 GCF_001723915.1 Gavialis gangeticus
GCAGGAGCATGCTGAATTATTTTGCATGACTTAGCCACCTAAATTCCACCTCAGTCCCATTTAGGGTGCTGGTTTACCAATCTGGGGTTGTGCTCTTTTGGGGCCATGTCTGCTTACTGTGTATGGTGCAGCACAATGAAGTCTTAAGCTTTAATTGCAATCTTTGGGTATTACTGTAATATAAGTATTAACAACAATACAAGAGAAAAATACAGCTCAGCCAAGAGAAAAATAATCCAGGAAAGGTTAATGACTAGAATTAAAGAGAAGAAGATAATGCTGTACCTATTTTGCCTTAAATGTTTCAGGAATTAAAATAGAAAAAGGGTTTTTTGCTCAGTGTATTATGTAGCCAGTGTTCTAATTGTGATCATAAAAGTTACCTTTTACAGCCATTAAGTCAATGAATGCAAACAATCCTGAGAACAGTAACGGTATGTCAAACAATATGCAACAGCTCTAATTAATATTTTAACAGTAAATCTAAATGAATCTAGCAAATACCAATAGAAAAAGTGAACTGTAATAATGAGAAAATATATTTAAGCAGATAGCAGACTACAATGGCAAACAGCATATAGAAGTTATGAAATTGTACATTAAGTTTTGCTGGGCTCCGTTTATTAATATTCATAGCACATTAAAAGTTTTTATGGTTTTCATACAGAGGCATACTCAATTAACATTTCTCTGTGTTTCTCAGTTGGGATTAGTTAACACAAATGATTCAATGTTACCACAATAAAATATGCAGCTATGCCATAGCACTGGAAGTACTTGGTTCTGGTTGTGTATTGTGGCTAAGGGACTTGTATATTTAAGGGTTTTTACATACCACTTAGAAAATGCAGAACTCCTGGTAGTAATGTCATGAAGACTAGTAATCAGATGCTGGTAGTGTTCTGATTTTTATTTGAAAATAGTTTATTGAAGCATGAGACCAAGGGCCTAGTAATCCTTGGAACTTGTTTCATTTAAGTGAAGGCAGCAAATAGCTCAGTTCTTACTACAAGAAAGAAGCACTTTGGTGCTGATGTTTACAACCTTTTGAAAGCTGAGTTACCACTCAGGAACTTGTAAATCATGTCTCACATATTCACCTGACCAAATCCATTTCATTTCTACATCTTTCATATCACTTCTGTTTTTATGTAGTCCTTCATGTCCTCCACCAGGGAGGCACATCCTATACTTTCAGACACACCAATATAGTTATAAAAAATACACTTTATCTAACAAAAAAGTGAATCAAGACTTCCGGGTTGTATTCCAAGCTCTGCTGTTAATACTTCTGTATGGGCTTTGTCAAGTCACTCACCTACCTGCCTTATGCTTTTGTTATTTCCTTCAGTAAAATGGGAACATTAATGTTGTTTTGCTGAAAAGCTGTAATGTCCTCCATAGGTGAAGGTTCTGGCTCCAGAGGGACTCAAAAATTAACAGAACTGAGAGCAACCAAATAGCAGAAATCTCAGCTATGAACCCCATTTATCAAAATGAGTCAACATTGCATTCTTTATTTGGCATCAGCAAGTATATCTTCACACAGAAAGTTAGGTAACTACAATGAAGACATTATATGATAAGAAATGACAGTAGCAATTTAGCCAAAATATATTCAACTTTCCCTTTATTCCCTCTTATTTTCTACATAGTACTTATTTGAGCATAGAGCTGTGCTTGAGTAGTAGACACACCAGTTCCCATAGCTTTGATTCCATTTGCTTCATATAGCATCTGGACCCTTCACTTTCCCTGTTCTATGCTTCAGCCAGTCACAAAAGCAAGTGATGGAATTCAGCCCATGAATGCTGTGGCAGAATGCCATCTCTGTCTCTCCCCAGACTCTGCTATAAGGCTGATGACCAATCTGACAATTTGGTTACCATGGTCACTGCAGAGGGCAGACACCCCTGGTCCCATCAGCTTCAGATAACCCTGAGTTTTAACCTAAGCTGGATACATTCCTGAGGGAGGGGGAAAGCTGCTCCTTCTGCCTACATGGCTGACCTCACACACCTCAGTGGGGGCTTAAACTCCCTATTGTTCTAAGCAAGGTCATCAAGACTGGGAGGGAGATAGAGACCCTTCCAGTCTACCTGACAACCAGTGATACATTTCAAATTGGTTGCCTGGCAGCCAAAAACTGCTGGCCTTCATTGGATCAAGTAAATGAGGTCACAAGGTACATATAAGTTAAAGACTGCCTAGGAGGAGGAGCAGCAGACATGATGAGGATTCTCAGAGAAGCTGGACCATCTGAAACTCGCTCTCTCTCTTCAAACTCATAGTCAATGAACTGCTTGCCTCCAGAGGAAATCTCCACCTGCCT
>NW_017728995.1:15404716-15412347 GCF_001723915.1 Gavialis gangeticus
TCAGACTGAGGGAAGCACCCCAAGTTCTTGCAGTGGGTCGAGTACCCAGGGGGCACAGGTCCAAGATCAGTCCAGAACCTGGGTGGTGGCGAGGTTACCTCCAGGCTTCTGGGTGTGCTCCAGGAAGGGGGTCGGCCAGATGTGAGGCACTCTGAGGGGGCACGTGGAGCCTGGAAAGTGGTCGGGTGCAGAGAGGCAGGTGGCTTAGTGCAGGAGCACCCCCTACTGGCCCGCCACAAATGCATCACCTAGGCTAAGAACAGACAGTCAAAAAGCCCAAGACTAAATTGATTCAATCTTGGTAGATTAGTCTAAGCTGTGCAAATAGAACTAATAAGCAAGTGAACAGACATTCACTTTTGATTCCAAAAATGCAGCCACATGCTTGCAGCAGCCCAGGCCGTGAGCCAGAGGATGCTACAGCACACCTCCTCGGTCTTCCAGATCAGACAGCTTGGGCTATAGTTGAGGGTGGGGCGTTTGCAGGGAAGGTGCAAAGCATTGTGGGATGCTGGGAGACTGCAAGTTAACTTGAATCTGGAGAGGAACTGGAACAGAAGTTCAACAAGCCAATTTAACCTAAATCAGTTAAGTCTGACACTTTGTCCATTCAGGTTTCTCTTAAACTGGTTTCAGCCATTTTGAAAGCAGTTTATATGCACTGAACTTCTGTTGTTACAAATTTGAACCAGTATCTGATCACTTGTACTATTTGTGTAATTTCAGACTCTAGACCTAGAGAATACAGAGCTTTTACGAGTAAGGTAACAAAGACATTGGCAGCACTATGATGTCTGTCTGAAAGCAATGTTTATATGTGGAATACTTGGAGGGAAAGGAAAATAAATCAGCTTTCACTGAGCTATGGGTTGCTGCTAAACCAGTACCCAAGCTACCCAGTTTTAAGTTAGCTTGGGTATCTAACTTCTACAACTGCAGTAGAGAAATAGGGATAGCCTTGCAGAAGAAGTAAAAAAAAGCAATAATTATTAGAAAGCTGAACTCATGGGAGATGACTATTCATTGCTGTTTTAAACCATATTTTTGACAATTTTTATACCAAAGGTATATTCAGATGTGGAGTGTTTTGGGGGAATAGGAATTTTTAAATGCAGTAAAATGAAGACAAAGGAAGAAAGGTGTTCTAGATGGAAGATTCTCAGCTCTCCCAACTAAAGATTGTGGATAGATTTCAGGGGTTGTGACTGTCATAGTCCAGTCCAGTCTTGCTCTGCCAGCAGGTGCCTGTTGTGATACGCTCCAATTACTGGATTCCAATAGACTTTCTGGAAATGGGTAGTGACTGAACATTATTTTTGGATCTGAGCCAAGCAAGCACACTGCCAGTGTATATCCCGGAGTTCCCCTCCTCTTTGAACAGTGAAGCCCCACTATGAAGACTTTTAGATCAGGGATGGCCAGCCTGCAGCACATGCTGCAAGTAGCATGGATAGACTGTGTGATATATGGCCTGGGGGGAGCAGACAGCACAGCAGCAGATAGGATAGGGAGTAGAAAGCAGAGCAGCAGACTGGGCAAGGAGCATAGGGTAGGAAGTAGAAAGAAGAACAGGAAACTGGGTGGGGAGCAGTGAATAGGGAGCAGAAAGCACAGCAACAGATCAGATAGGGGAAGGAGATCGGAGTGATATTTGGGGAGGCTGTGCCAAAAAAGGTTGGCTCCCACTGTTCTAGATCCTGAAAGCAGAGCTTTCATTCTCCTGAGATCATGTCTAAGATCACATGAATGTGCAGGTTTTGGTTTCATAGGTTGCATACACATGTTCAAATTATCTAGAAGAATTCTCCCAGGTTTGTTTTCCTGGTAGAAAAAATCTTAACCTGAGATGCCTGAGCAGATATTCAAATACTAAACCCCTAAAGAGCAGAGAGCTTGTAGTGCTCAGGCTATGTAGTCAGGGGCCCCTTATGTATGCATTTCAATGTTCTCTGAAGGCTCCTTCAGTTTGCCTGGTGACAGATGGCAGCAGTGCATGGGGCAGCCCTATGTCTCCATGCAGCCACAGTGTGGGAATTGTGACGGGGGAACATTCTGCTCCCTTCCTGGCTGGTGCAGAAGTCCAGCTAGATTGATATACTGGGCATGTCTACATGAGACACTACTGCACAGTGGTTACTGCACATTTATTCAGTACTGGATTCCAGTGAACATCTTTTTAGTGATGCTACTGCACAGTAGTATATTAATACTGATAGTGCTGTGACACACTACTGTCCAGTATTATTCAGCACTGAGCAATCAGTGTCTCATGTAGATGCACCCACCGTCTCTCTGGGGGGCAGAGATAGGAACAAAATCGCCCTGGGATGCTGCAAGACGGTGCTGTGGCTTCTCAGAAGAAAATATGTACAGACCTTCCTTTTTGTAGAAAAAAAAAATCTCGTAAGACTGATTTAACCCTGATTATTCTGAAGTATTTTTTTTTTCCTGGAGTAGCTATTTTTGCTCTGAGAGAGTAATCCTGAACACCTGTATCCTAGTGGTTTCTCTTGGGAGGGCAGCAACTCTCCCAGGAAAAATTGTAATTCTGTATGAGGCCCCAGTTCCAGCTGCAAGGACTAATGTAGGAGCAATGCAAGGTTTAGCAAAGAAATTCTTAAGCATGCACAACCTTACTCCTCCTAATCACATACAAATAAAAAACCAAAACAACAGAAAGCAGTTGCCTCCGGAATATAACACTCCCTTCTTGTGAACCCTTAAATTTGATTCAGCTCCTTTGTGAAAAATCCCTCCTGATTTCAGCCTCTCCATCTGCATCTAGTCTTTTTGCTTGGAAAGGCAGCCTTATTTTAAATACAATCACGGCCGCCTTTTTTAGTCAGGCAGAGAAGTTGCAGCTGTCTCTGATATGGTCTTAGATTAGGGAAATTTCAGCCTTCAACCTCTCTCCCCTATCAGGCTTCTGCAAAGCAGGACCATTCAAAGTAAAAGACCCTGCTGACAGAACCCCCTTTGTTCAATCAGAGGAGTCTCATTCAATATTGATGATCTTCGATTGCTCTGTCACAGCATTCCACATATAGTCTCCCCACTCCATGTCAGACTCCTGCAATATAATGGATGATCAAGCCCACAATGACTCTTAGAATTACAAAGATCATTCATAAAACCAAATGGGATTCATAATTGGATACAGACAAATTCCCCAAACTGTCACAATGACCACCTTCACTTTGTATATTGCGAGAAGGAATTTTCCTGAATCGGTTTTTGCTGTTGCATAGAGACACAGCATCGGATCACCTGGTTACCACCGTACAAGAATGTGAAATGGTCTCTCTGTGGAACTAGTACAATCCTTATAGGTCTGAGCATTTAATCTCTGTTGGACACAGCCACAGAAAACATAACGTGCAATGCTCACTACTCTGGAGTACTGAGACTGCGAGGGGGGTAGGATTTTCTATTCCTATTCCTTTTAAAATTGTTCAACACTGTTACACTCTAGGTATGACAAACTAAACACATTCTTACTTAATTTTTGCTCTACGTTTTGCCAGACATCAGAAGCAGATATTTATATTCTTTTAAACTTTATAACTGGGGGGTGGGGGAAGGAACTTTTCTTCCTTTAAGTTTCCACTATAATCAACTGAGACCAATTATTTATATACAAGTTTGGCCAAATCCTACTCAGTGGAAGTTGTACATAATTTGTGAATGACTAAAAACTGCAGGTTTTGTCTTGTTATTGTTCAGAGCATCACTCAGTAAAAACATGGCAGTTCACTCCTAATCTGTGATGACTTTACATTTTAAACTTTACATTTCCATTAGTTGCTATTGGTTATTGTTTTTCTCAGATGAGCTCTCTCAATTAGTATTCACAACAGAACAATGGCTATGCATATAGTCTTAGAAAAGTTTACTTCTACTCCTAAAATACCTGTGCTGTTATACAAGTAGAGTGCTGGAAAACAAGAAAAAGACAAGGAAAACAAAACAGAAGTAAAAAAGATGTTCCACTCAGAATTATTATATTTCCAAATATATTTATTTTAGTTCTTTTTAAAATCGGCTGATGAAATCCTGGTCCTGTGGAAGGAAATGGGAGTTTTACCAGACTTGAGTGGAACCAAAATCAATGGGTTTGGTGTTCTGAGGGTTTGCTTTTACATCTATTAGCTGCTCTGTAACAATATTCAAAAGCTTCTGCTTTGCTATCATGTTTCCTTCCTTTGCAAAGAGTATAAGCATTTTCAGCAATCCAATTAATCCTACTTAAACAGAAAGTCATGGAAAACTTCTCATGACCAAAGTAATTTATAAATGCCCTTGTGTTGAGGGTTTGCCATTAGTAAAATTCATTTATCAAATGAAGAGAGATGTATTTTTTTCCAATCTAAAGGGACTGGATAAATTAAAACTAATTGGTTTTGTGTGTTACTGATAATTGAATCAGGCACACACAAGCCAAATTACAATGGAAGAGAGAGTGGTGCTTAACTTTTATAAATGAACTGCTGGAAATTATAGTATCTTGAAGTAACATTAGGGGTTGGACCCGAACCCACAAAGCCTGTACATGCTAAGATTCTGCGTGCGAGAGATCTGCAGTACCAGCGCGTGGAGGAAAGGGGAATAACTTTGGATAGAATTCAAATTCATTGGAAGAGCAGGTTGACATGAAATAATAAGGGATAAGTCTCGATTCCAGTCTCTGCTTTCACATGTGTACCTGTGTATGTGCAACTAATTATCTTAGCAACAGTAGGCAGCGTCTTCCTTTTGTATGCGTAACTTAAAGTACTTGGAGGACTCCACCCACCACAGGAAAAAAGCAAGAAGTCAAACATTATCAGGCAGTCAGCCAACTGGCAATTAATTAAAATTTCTCAAAGGTTAAGTACTCCAGAGTAAGTATTTCAGAAATAAACATTCAACTACAAGATAAAAGTTTGTCTGTATTTGGGGTTATCTAGCTGGGCAACAAGGTTCATTTTAAACTGAGTTGCTGTACATAATTCATTGTGGAACAAATATTTCACAATAGGTGAGGAACCAGCTGTTTCCTACTTCAAGCCAAAAAAACTTTATAAACACACTATGTTTAACACTGCAGTATGGAATATACACTTGAGAGACTGAAGGAAAAAGCATAAGGCAGTGACCAAGTTAGAGGATACTGAACAACGTCTTCCTTGCATTGTACTTGCCTGCTGTATTTTGCAGGTTCTGTGACAGCCAGGGACCCTCAAAAAAGGGTAGGAGACAGACACTTTCAAAACATTATCAGGATACAGAGGCTCTCTCTCCAAAATGCTAATTGCTAGGGACTCAATCAGGGATGCTGGTGTTCCTAGACTGAGGCTAGAGGATGAAAATGTTAGACTGACCTCTGTATACAAATCCACTACACAATTGTAATACTTTGTGCAATATTTTATTAAACAAGCAATGTACTTTATGGGATTCATGCTTTTATCAAAAGAAAAATGCATTTCATATAGGGGAATGCATTATATGGCATTTTCCTATTTTGCAGAAGCCAATGTAATTCACTGTTTCTTATATAAATACATGAGTGGCAAAGTTTCTATGAACAATGCATTTTCAGCACAGAAGCTTTATCTTACACAAGCCAAATCACTTTTTAATGAAAAAAGTCATCATTGAATAATTCAAATATAAAGAAATGTAAACAGAATAGTATATGTAAGCCCCCAACTAAGGAAAGGCAAACTTTGAAGCACAGGATACAGTTTACCCGCACCTACATTTGAACTGTGATGGCCAAGTGTTATGTTTTTACCAGGAAAAGGACCACGCTCTCATTAGAAACTATGATCATACAAGTGTCTTTCAATTTCTCCTGGGGGAAACATGCCCCCCACCCCTGGGAGAAAGGTCTTCCAAGTGTCAGACTGTGTGAAACAATATTGTTAGGGTGACAGTATTTTGATCTTGGAGAGTATTGGATTTGCAGCTGAAAAGGCTATAATCTGTGACCTAGCAAGCTGCTAACCACAAGGCAGAATGGTATGTTAAAAGTAACATTGCAATATGCTTAGGCAAGCATTTTCCTAACAATATCGTACTGCTGTAAGATATATAGCTCATTGGGTAAAGAGAACAGGATGCAGACCACCAGCTATCATTAGGAGATAAAGCAGAAGCAAGACCTTGGACATGGTGAAGAAATCAGCAAGAAACCGCAAGTGACTGAAAGAAGCCGGGGTCAAGGTCTTAAGCACGCGCTCATAGCAAGAAGATATGGAAATAAGTGAAATGCATAGGCAATTCCATGCTAATGAAGTAAACCATAAATGGGGGCAGAGCTTAAAATGGGAAAGACTAAAGGTGGAACAAAGGAGGGACAAAGGCAGGGTAAATGTTAATGAGCATAAACCAAGGTATATAAATATAGAAAACACTAATGCTTGCAGCTGCTCCCCAGTTGGAGCTGGCCCAAAGCTGTCTCTCCATTTTGAATAAAGCTGTTGACAAGTAATGTGTGCAGGTGACATGCGATGGCATCAATCTGTTGTCTCCCTAGCTGTTGGGCGTCACATGCAGTCGGGGTCTAACAAATCTCACAAGAACAAATACCTGCATGCTCCCCTCCTGGTCTGGTTCATGAGGGGAGTAAAGCAGTGAGGCAATGCTGAGTATGCTTCCCCAGCCCAGGGACTGCCAGGGAGAGGAACACCTGACCAGGGAGAGGAATGTCTGAATTTCTCAGAAACTTCTGCTGCTAGAAATGAATGCTTATGTAACTGGGGTGGTACTCAGATGAGGTACCCCCTCTCCAGTTGAAGGGATTTAGCAGGTGTTGTGCACTGTGGGAGATATAGGTATTTCTGGTGTGCAGCTCCCCTCCTATTCCCTATAGAGCCAAGACACCAGTTGCATCTTGACCATATACCATTTAATAAGGGAGGAACAGGGTACCCGCAGAGGAACCCGGGGAGCAAAGGGAACCCAGTAAGTGTTAGGTATGCATACACATTTAACAGAGGAAATCCAATAACAAAGCTTGAGGTGTTGGGTTCCCAAACAGTAAGGCACAGGGTTCACAAAATTTAAGGCAGAGAACCCAGGCACCCTGGAGGGGTGAGAGGGGGAAAGAAAGCAGGGGCAGGGGGAATGATTCCCCACCTTCCCCTGGTGGGGATTCCTTCTTCCCAGCAACTCGCCCCTCAAGAGTTTCACCACTGAGCCACCAATGCCTGGGCTGCTGCTCACAGCTCCAATCCCTCCACGTGGCACCCATACGCTGAGCTGCCTGGCCTTACACCAGGGATCGGATGCTCCAGGACTTTATTCCCCATCCAGGACCCTCTGAGTGCTAAGCCCAGCCTCCCACTGGGAGATCAGACCCCTGATCCACCCGCCACTTGCGCACCACACCTGGCCCTACACTGGGGGGTCAGAGTGTCCAATGCGTATGCCGCCCAGCGTCCCACCAGGGGATCATTTGATCAATGCACTGCTTGCGTGCCAAGCCCAACCTTCCACTGGGGGATTGGGGCATCCAGTCCACACACACACCTGCATGCCGAGCCCGGCCTCCCACCAGAGGATCAGAGCGCCCGAGCCACTGCCTGTGCCTCCTGGGGCTTCAGTATGCCCTGGGACCCACTGCACACCACTTGTGCACCGAGCGA
>NW_017728995.1:15417347-15419530 GCF_001723915.1 Gavialis gangeticus
AGCCCCCGAGCCACTGCCTGTGCCTCCTGGGGCTTCAGTATGCCCTGGGACCCACTGCACACCACTTGTGCACCGAGCGACCTCTCACTGCTCCCATTTGTGAGGCAGTGTCTCCAGGGTTCTTCTGGGGCAACTGTTCCACCCTGCTGGTCAGCTCAACCAGCTCTTCTCAGCCCCTCTTCCCCATCCCGTGTCGAAGCCCTCGGGAGCCAGGCGCGCCGTCGTTTTACCCCTCCAGGTGGCAAAACAGACCAATCCAGAAAGTGAGGAGGTCAATTCCCTCTCAGGTCAGGTTATTTACCAGGCCCTTGGATGGGATGAAGCAGCCTCTCCCCACTCCAATCACTTCTGACCTTTTCAAAACCCAGGGTCCAGGCTGCCAGCAAGCCCGTCATGCCTGTTTGCAACCACGGACTTGGGCAGATGAAATTTCCAGTCTGTGCATTCTTCTTCAAGAACTTGAATACTTTGGGTGAAAGCCCCCATTTGACGGCTAGTGGCTTCCTATAACTTGCTGTGTGGACAAGTCCCTGGATATGATCTGGGTCTGAGGAGGAAAGGATTAGAGGAACAGTTATTCTCAATAAACTGTAGTACGTGACTGAGCTGTGGTGCTGCCTGAGGATATTTTTGTCTGTAGAAAATATGTAGCAAAACAGTTGATGATGTGTCTGCATCATCAAGTTACTTCTACTTCTGTCTTTTTAAATAGTGTCATAGGTTGAGGTCACTGCTCCCCAGGTCAGGGGGAAGCTCTGTAGGTCATCATCTGGCCAGCTACTTGTCTTTTTCCTTTTCCTCAAAGAAATCCCTCTTCCCTTAGCCATTTCCTCTGACCCCTCCCTTCCAAAATTAGCCAAGCATTGAAAAGTTATTATTCTTAATAAACTTGGTTAAAATTCTTTGTTTGACATTCATGACAATGAGAGAAATATTTCTAACACTCACTGTTTACAAGCATTCTTCTAAGTCTTCTTCCCATTATTGGGAGACTTTGGAGATGACAAGTTGTAATTTCCTTTTACTTTTCTTCATTCCTAGCAACTCTTTGCAGTGAATCTCTATTTATTCCTAGGCTGTTCTGAATTACAGGAAGGGATAATTTAGACTGATGGACTGAGGTGCAAGAGTCCCAGGCTTGGACTTTACATAACAAAGTGGTAATGAGGCTTAAATTCATGCTAGGAAGCTATGCATGGAAGCTCATGCCACGCTATGGATGGAAGCTCATACCCCCAGGGCAGGGGGATACCTTTGGAACCAGTCCTTACTTTCAAAAATACTACACAGATGCAGGTCACCAGAAGGTAGACAAGGGGCTTCTCATAAAAGGCTCAGGAAAAAAATCAGAGATATCCAGCCATGTTATTAAGCAGGATAGTTCCCTCCCTTCCCACTCTAAAAATGTTACTGCATCATAAAGTCCTCTTATATTGCAAGGATGAATGAAAGCACTGCTCAACCATCCATTCTATGCATTAAAACAAACCTGGTCTCACATTCTCTTTTCTCCTATGCTGTCATACATTTTGTTTGGTGGCTTATGGACTCAACCACAATGAAATGTTAAGGATTCAGGACCTTACAGCTGCTTATGCCACAGAACTGTCTTCCTAATGTGTTCAACTTAGAACCTATGAACACATCTTGCAAAGAACTGATAGCACAGTGTGAAATATATCTCATTATATGCTACAAAAATATAACAAATGCATGGGAATCTATCAAAATGTAAACTGAATTAATTTCAAGGCACCTTTTTTCTTCTTTCTCAGACTCAAACACACGCATTCAATTTATATGGCCTTACCTCATGACTTAGAGAGAAAGAGGAGCTTGACAGTGCCTTAACTAGGGCCAAATGCAATACTTTTTTATTATTTTGAACCACCATGACAGGAGGTTTTGGCATGCAATACATGGCCTGCCCCCTCACCAGCTTTCTGGTGACCTGTATCAATGTAAAGCCTGAGGGGAAAGGGACTTAATGGTGGGAGTCTACTACAAACCTCCCAACCAGGTAGAGGAGCTTGACCAGGAATTCTTGGGTCAGCTGACGGAGGTAGTGAAGGCTAAGGATGTGGTAGTCATGGGAGACCTGAACTTCCCGGACATCTGCTGGGAAGAGCAGTCAGCCAGGTCAGAACGCTCACGTAGGTTCTTAGACAGAGTGCAGGACCTCC
>NW_017728995.1:15420196-15426591 GCF_001723915.1 Gavialis gangeticus
GCACCCAGAGGGTGGTAGTGGATGGGTCCTTCTCAACCTGGAAGGATGTGGGCAGTGGGGTTCCGCAGGGCTCGGTCTTCAGGCCTGCACTTTTCAACGTCTTCATCAGTGATTTGGACGAGGGGGTAAAAAGCATCCTGTTCAAATTTGCTGATGACACTACGATGTGGGGGGACATGGACACACTAGAAGGAAGCAACAGGCTACAATCTGACCTAGACAGGTTACAAGGGTGGGCGGATGAGAATAGGATGGGTTTCAACACAGACAAGTGCAAGGTGATGCACCTGGGGAGGAACAACCGGCACCATACCTACAGGTTGGGGAACTCCCCTCTTGTCAGCACGGAGGCGGAAAAGGATCTTGGAGTCATCATTGACTCCAAGATGAACATGGGCCGGCAGTGTGGGGAGGCAGTTAGGAAGGCCAACCGCACCTTGTCATGCATCCACAGATGCATCTCGAGCAGGTCCAAAGAGGTGATCCTCCCCCTCTATGCGGCACTGGTCAGGCCACAGTTGGAGTACTGCGTCCAGTTCTGGGCGCCGCACTTCAAGAGGGATGTAGACAGCATCGAGAGGGTCCAGAGGAGGGCCACTCGCATGATCAGGGGACAGCAGGGCAGGCCCTATGAGGAGAGGCTACGGGACCTGAACCTGTTCAGCCTCCAAAAGAGAAGGCTGAGGGGGGATCTTGTGGCCTGTTATAAACTAGTCAGGGGGGATCAGCAGGCACTGGGGGAGTCACTGTTCCCCCGAGCACTGCCAGGAGTGACCAGGAATAACGGTCACAAGCTGGCAGGGGGTAGGTTTAGGTTAAACATCAGGAGGCGCTATTTCACGGTCAGGGCGGCTAGGGTCTGGAACCAACTTCCAAGATAGGGGTTTTTAAGAGGAGGTTAGATGAACACCTTGCTGGGGTCGTTTGACCCCAGTACTCTTTCCTGCCATGGCAGGGGGTCGGACTAGATGATCTGCTCAGGTCCCTTCCGACCCTAGAAACTATGAAACTATGAAAGCCCCTCCACAAGAATGGCTTGCAGAGGTGCATATGCAATTACTAACCTGTCCCTCTGACAAAGGGCCAGTGCAAAGGGGGATAAAAGGGAGGGAGATTGGAAGTTGGTGCCATCCTGACCAGACCACGAACTTTTCCATTCTCAGGCCTATGATCTACTTTTACCATTTTAATTCATCATAGCAAAATAGGGAACTAAAGTGCTTACATTCTTCCTTAATCTTGTATAACATACATGGAAAAGCATGGAGGAAGACAGTGCAGAAATGCGGATGTGCCAGTTTCTTTTTCTGGAAGAAATAGAGACACTAAAGTAACTAAGGTACAACCCTTCCTTATAGGGATTATATCAGGAAGACATCAGCTATATCAAATTTTCCAAATGAGTCCAGATGAACACATCTTCCAAAGAGATAATAATGGATTGTTATATCATTTTTTCTGGATATTCTACAATAGGACATTCCTCCAAACTGGAATTTTTAAAATGTTATATAACATTAGTTATATTACCTACTCTATGAGGTGAATCTCTAAGCAATAGCTGTACTGAAAATTGTAGTGAAAAATAGTTATTCTGCATGCTGTTTAGCACTTTTAAATATTAATATCTCTGTGTTTTAAGGAAGAAAAAATGAATCTGCTTCATAATAAGAAGTAATGGAACATAACCCCCCAAAAGTATTAAAACTATAGCTGGGGGGCAGGAAATATCTGAAACTAATATCTGGTAGTAATCCTTTCGTTTGCAATTTAAAAACCATCCACACACATTTTTAGAAATACAGTGTTGTATTAAGAAAAATCTTGGTTAGACTGGCATCTTTTATCTCAGTTCTCAGCTCAAACAAAATATTAATCACAGCACTTTAAACTTCTGACAAGACATTCTTGTATATGGAAAAGGTGAGAGACATTTAACTATCAAAGCAGCACAAAGGTATCACCATTAAAGCAAGGTAGATTTATTTTGAGCAGATTTTGTCTGTTCTTTATCATTCCTGCTTGAAGCAAGGTATAAAAAATATAACCCCAGATAATTTTGCAGAATATCTGTTTTTATAGTAGTCTCTTTGTCACATACATACAGAAGGGCCATAAAGAAACTATAATAGGCTAACCTGATTCTCTAGGTTAGGAGTCATCAACTTATGGCTCATGGGCTGAATCCTGCCCACAGATATGGGACTTTGGCAGTATTCAGCAGCAGGTAGTTTCTCTCCCCTTGCTGGGGACATGTAGCAGCAATAGCTGATTCCCAGCTCTTACCCACCCACACACATTTGACCCAAACAGTGTCACTCATGCCCACAGCCTAAAAAGATTGCCAGCCACTTGTCTAGGTACATTGTCATAACAGAATCTGGTTCGTGGCTTCTCTAGGCAAGAAAGACTGCGAGTGGTGGGGAAATAAATTGTTTAATCTAGGGTATAAGCATAAGCAAGGAGTTTAAAAAGAATGCTTCATGTCAGTAATCCAAGCCAGTCAAAATCCCAGAGGACAATAAACAGGCTCAACATGAAGCACTGTATCACTTTGCAAGAGTAGTGTGAAAGGTAAGCAAGGAGAGGTGAGCTCTCTCTTATAAAGCCTCAAGTTTGCATTATTACTGTCCTTTCTCTATATTAGAGGAAAACTTTTCTAGGACATGATATTAGCAGATGATAGTTTTGGAATGCTGGCAGCAATTCAAAGGTAGTAGCATTTAATTATCTAGTAAATTATCTAAGGAAGATGGAAGTGAAGGAGTATATCCTTCCTGAGAAGACAGGGCATGAGTCAGGAAATTGGGATCAATGATCCATTAGATCTGATATCTCCCATTATTAGCAATTAGGGTTACTTCATAAAATGCTGTGTTTCTCTGAAAGAAGCTGCTTTGACTGATTATGGGTTAATTCTTTTCAGCCAGCAAATGAGGCTGAAGATGTTTTTCCAAAGCATTCTGTCAGAGGAGATGCAATTTTTCTAGGTTAGGTCACCCTGATTCTGCTGAATCTTCATTACAGGGGTTTTCAAACAATTTTTATATGGCTCCTCCTATGAAATTAAAACACTCTATGCTCTACAGGCCTAAAGTATTACATTACAGCTTGATTCATTATTTGAAGTCCCATGGAGAACAGAGATAAGTATTTTAAAAGGTAACAAGGATCTGAATGAGAATGCACTGCAGATTTTTCACCAGTATGTGACCTGATGCCTCTTAAAATAAGACCCAATAAAGTTTCAAGTTTAGCACCTGAAATGAAAGGCCGTTTTTTGAAAATTACAGTCATTTTTTTTAATGATTATTTTCACATTCTACAAGCCAATCCAATTATACAACTGTCATATTTATCAAAAGCATTTTGAAATCACTGGATCAGCACTGTATTAATCAGTAAATCAAAACAAATCATTTTTATCACACATATTCAGGACAACAGACAGCTAATCAGTTCCTTAGTCAATACAATAGGGAAGATGACAGGAGGAAGTGCGGCAGTTCACTCCAAATTTAATCTTTTTTTCTCCCCCCCAGCTTCCTTTTAGTGGTTATGTTGGAACTCTATTTTCTATAAAATAGCCAGCTCTCAGCCTCAACCTTTTTCCATAGGAATGCAGTTAGATAATGAGATATTTATACTTAAATAAACTTCAAAAAGACTATCCTAGTTCCCATTTTTAAATAACAATTGTGATGCAATTTTCACACAAACTGTTTTCATTCACAAAGCACTAAGACTAAGTCTTGTGAATAGTTTTATACTTCAGCTTTGTTTTTTGCTTTTTGTTCATTTGTTTTGTTTTTTCTGTGTTAAGCATTTTCCTCTTAAGATATCTAATGTTTTAATCTACCCAGGTCAATCTGCCCAGTAAATGGACAATGGGTGTGGAAAACTAGGTGACAAAAGCCTTAAATGTTTGATACACATTACCCCAATATCAGTAAAATGTTTGAAGTAAGTTATGTTGTACATAAGCATGTGGAGTGTATTGTGATAAACAAGCAGAGACTTTCAGTTGCATGTATGTAGTAATCTCATTTTACGGTCTCTTATCCTCCATCTCCCAGTGAACAGCTAAGGCTGGCCTAAAAACCTTCTGTTTGACATTATTTTACAAACTCATATAAAACGCTATGCATAAACAATAAATTATGGGTACTTTTATTATAGAGCTCACAGAACTCAACAGACAAGTCTAGGAGGGTATGGGCAAGCAACCTACAGAGCACGAGCAGTGGACAGGAATTTACTGCAGAACAGTCGACGTGCGGTAACTGTTCATCCGCCCACTTCTACCAGACTTGAGTGGGTTACCTCTAACTAAATCACAGCTAAGTTTTTCCGGTTTAGCTTTTACTTACCATGGGGTAACGTTGGGCAGATGGACATGTCATGGATCAGCTACTCCGCACTAAGTTTTAACTCGCTGCAATTTAAACATGTCCAGATAGTTTCACGTTATCTGTTATGTCCAATGCATAGCAGTACTCTGTACTTAATTAATACACAATCAGTAAAATACACATTGATCCAAGTCACTTTCAAATACAATATTTTTTCCCATTTTTACTATAAATATGATAACATTTAACAGCACAGTCTAGCAAGAAACTGCACTATGAAAATCGTGTTGGTTAATAATCCCAACATTCCTGGGCTTTGATGTATAAGCAAAGTGCCATCTGATACAGTAGAAGAACATGCTTCTTGCACAAATCACCGCAGAAACATGTTTGTTAAATACAGTTATAACTTTATCTGCCACAATTACACTGAACGCAAAAAATGAAAGCTTTCTCAGCTATTCTTTTCAAACATAAAGCAATCATGCAAAAATAATAAAAACAGATGTCATGCTGCAAAGTTTCTATTTCTAGACCTGATCATCTCTGAATTACGAAGTTATATCAAGCAAGACGCTTCCTGTCAGTGGACGTTTATGACAGCTAAAGTATCTCATTTGAATCCCATGTTCAAATTTCTGAGAATACTAACACTCAGAGGCATCTTCATGAGTTCCATCTGCAAACAATTTCTTTGAACAACAAACAAAAAAAACTCGGCCTCTTAAAGCATTTCCCTTCAACTAAAAAACCTTGAAGTGCTGCTTTAAAGCTTAAATTCTTTTCTGGTTCTAAAAATGGAAGCAAGTATGTACTTTCAGACATTTCTGAAAAGATTTAGGTAAATATAGTATTACTAAAAAGGAAAAATGCCTACTTAGTGTTTGAATAAATACTTCACCTATATAGATATATCTATATATAAAAAGAATAACCTTATGTGGCACAGCATAATCACCCACATTTTTAAATAGGCATCTGCGCCATTCCAAAGACAAACATTTATTCTGAAAAAGAATTTGACTGGGTTATCCGGCAAAAAATCATCCCTGAAAAGGATGTTTTAGGTGTATTTAACAAAAGGATGGAAGTCCCACTTCATTCAAATAGTGTGCCAGCTAGTAGCACATGGATTCTTCCAAAGGTTAATATGCTGGTAGTAACAGTTTCATTTAGCCACACAGCAGTTTGGGAGGCAAGAAGGGGGAAGTACTCAGATTATTTACTACTATTCCCAAGAGCAAAAATGCTGAGTTAAGGGAATTTGGAATGGAAGTCTAAAAATCTGTTCAAATGGTGTCTTTAAAATAGTGCCACCCCTCCTCACCCGAGCCCCACCAAAAGAACTCTGTAAAGACTCAGAGAAAGGAACAGAAATGGGCAGATTTAGTATTCTGTAGTACTCTTAACTCACTTGTTATGATATAGATGTAGCAAGTTAAAAAGACAGTCTATTCCGAGGCCTTGCCATTAATCGTCAGACAGACAAATTGAAGAGAGCTCAAAAAAACCCTCTTACTTTAAAAGGGAAAATTGAGATATTCATATCATCCTTGAAGGCTCATAACATTGAGTCCCTTAGTACTCCAAGATGACTGGACATGATAAATGGGGGATCTCTGTTGGGCCTGTCAATGCTCTTCCACAGAAAGTAGAGAATTTCTGGAAAAAGACCATTTAATTCCCTCTGATGCAGAGCATGTGGAGCCAAGTTTAAAAAGAATATAGTTACATACTGAAGGGCTGGAAAACAAGACTATAGCAATAAAAGTGAGTAAAGAAGGTGTTAAATTGTTATTAGTCAACATTGACATGGCACATTCAGAGTTCTGATGGGGCTCCACATGAATGGAGAAAGCACTGAAATATGCTTGCTTCTACTTTTACTTTCTTCTAAAGGCATATTACAGTCTTGCACATTATCTCTGAATTTGGCACTAGTTGCTCCACCATAACTTTCAGTATGGTGGAGCAATCAGTTCTTATGCTGGAACATAGGTAAGCGTGTTCTCTTCTAGGTTGGTGGACCTCCTCCGGCGGGCT
>NW_017728995.1:15426861-15432529 GCF_001723915.1 Gavialis gangeticus
GGTCCCTTCCAACCCTAGAAACTATGAAACTATAAGAACAGGACTAAATACAGACAGGAACTGATAATTAAGCCCCTTGACTAACAACTGTTTTTAAATGGATAAGAGGTAAAAACGTAATTGTTAAGTATTGCTCAAATTTTTCCTGTGTTCTGATGTGGAGGCAAAGAAATCCCCCATCAGCCCTGCTTATAGATTTTCATGTTTTGCACTGCCTCAGCTCTCATTACAACAGGGATGGGCAATTATTTTGGCTGTAAAGCCACTTAATGAGTTCTGGTGTACTCTTGAGGGCCGTATCTTCCTTCCTCCCTCCTTCCCTGGAGCTGTAGCATGCCCTAATCCCAATCCTCTCTCTCCCCCCACTCCCTTCTCTCCGTCTCCAGAGGTATAGCACACCCCGATTCTCTTTCTTTCTCCAGCTCCTGAGTTATAGCATGCTCCGATCTTCCCTTTTGCTCTCTCTTCCCACTCCCCAGATCTTTCTAGCATGCCCCAAAACCTCTCTCTCCCCATCCCTTCCCACTGCAACCCCTACCCAGAGCTGAAACATGCCCCAATCCCCATCTCTAACTCAGAACCTGCTGGCCCCATTGGCATTTTCTGGTACCACCCCCAACGTGGCAGAAGCAACCCCAAATGGGAACCAGCATCAGCTGTGAACACACCCAGCATGTTCCAGATGGGGATCGAGACATCTGCCGGGGTCCACAGCTGATGCCACTGCAGCAGCACTGAACAGCAGTCCCATTCACCTACCTGGTACCACATGGTGGCCGGAGCCAGAGTTAGAGCCATCGGCCACCTGCAAGCCAGATCCCAGGAGCTGGCAGCAGCCAGCCAGCAAGCTGGATACAAGTAGTTGGTAGGGCAGATCCAGCCCACGGGACATATTTTGCCCACCTGTGCATTACAACAAACAGGCAACTTACAGGATTAAGCACCCTGTTTCTTAACTTTCTAAGTCTTCAGTAAAAGGATCTTAAAGTTGCAATATTACTGAAGACAAGTTGCTTCTGCTAAAAAATAAATTAAAGTAAAAGACAATATCCACATATGATTTTATTTTCAAACGCCTTTTATTCATATCGGTGACCTACAAAGCAGTCTTCAACAGTTAAAGTTTACAGTGCCCTAGATGACTATGCCAGCTACTCATTTTATGTTAAGCAAAGTTATTTACTTGCTGGTCAATGTAGGGCAAGAACCAGTTGCTTGTCTCTCACAACTTCTTCCTCCTCAGCGTAGTTTTCATCACAATCACTGAAAAACAAAAGACAGTGATTGTCAAAAGTTCCTTTTAATGTTAGCTTGATACAATTGACCATTATATACACAAAGTTATGAAAATTATGTCATTGCTAACATAAGGTATGCTGTTGGATTACCTTGCCCATTTTTCCTCTCTCTACCAAATTGTATTTTGAAGCTCTCTGAAAATATTTTCCTGTAATCTTAAAGTATGCACATTTTAGTGTACACATGTAAGACACAGGGGTTTTAAATCTGGTTTCCCACCTGCATCATGGCAATAAATAGTAATTACACGGGAATAGGTGCCGTAAGGCCATTTTTTTGTAAAAACACTTACAAAAATACAATAAACCCTGTTTATAACATAATAATAAACCTTGTTCTCCCCTACTCTTAGCATAAGAAAAACATTTTTCCCTATTATGATGCAAGGCAGTGCGTAGCCTGATTATAGTGAACACATTCTTCTAAACAAACTCTTCTCCCAGTTCCATGGGAGCTCATTATAATGAGGTTGTTCTGCACGAAGTATGCAACAAATATTTGCAAGACCCTGAAACATGGTGTTTTCTCTCTCTCATGGTATAGCTTTTAGGTTTACAAGGAGGTAACAGGTGCTAAGATGAGTTCAACAAACACTGAAGTCAAGCTGGGCCTTTTCATTAAGCTAAAGAGGTACTCTTAACATTATTTTAAATATTAAATAAATAAATAAAAACAAAGATACAAATAAAGATACAAACTATATAAAAAGAAGATACAAAAGATATACAAAGAAGATATACAAAATCTTACAAAAGATACAAGAAGATACAAAAGGTATACAAATGAAGATACAAAGAATACAAAATGAAGATAGCAAAAGATACATTTCAGTTTAAAAGGCAACCAACAAAATCCATCCATGAAAATAGCATTGTAGTACCTAACTTACTTTTTAGTTATGTTATATAGTGCTTTCAAGGTACAAAATGTTATAGAAGTGCTAATTAAAATTATTCTTATTTATTTAAATATTATGCCAAGAACTCTTCTTATATCTTCATACAGTTATATTTCCAGGCCTTATTATCAAGAATACCTGCTCAAATGAATCAATTTTGGGAAGAAACACCCAAAGCACAGCCAGATATAGACCATGCCTTATTCTTGACTTCCTAGACATGAACTTAGATCTTATGGCAAAAGTAATGTTAACAAATGCAGTTAAATAATCCAATGTTGCCAAAATTATTTTCAGTTGACTGGGCATGGATCCATAATACTACAACTCTCTCTCTCAACCATCATCCCATATTTATTTACTGGGATCTCGTATCAGAGGAGAACATAACAAATTCACACCCCCTATATGCCTGATCGTCCATGCCGTTTCTTCACAAAAATTATCAAGGGTCACATTTGTGAGAGCCCTGCAGGGGAAGTGATGTTGAGGGGTAATCAGCATGGGCTTGTGCAAGGCCGATCCTGCCTGACTAACCTGGTCTCTTTCTATGACCAGGTAACAAAGAACTTAGATGTGAAGGAAGAAGTCGATGTCATCTTCTTGGACTTCCAGAAGGCCTTTGACAGAGCGTCCCACCCAATTCTGGTGGGCAAGCTGAGGGACTGCAGGATTGACGAATGCACAGTCACATGGGTGGCAAACTGGCTCTAGGGACGAACCCAGAGGGTGGTAGTGGACAGGTCGATGTCGACCTGAGAGGGTGTGGGCAGCGGAGTCCCCCAGGGCTCGGTCCTTGGGCCGGTGCTCTTCAACATCTTCATCAGCGACCTGGATGAGAGTGTGGAGAGCACCCTGTTCAAGTTCGCTGAAGACACCAAGCTGTGGGGTAAAGTGAATACACCGGCAGGCAGGGACCGCATCCAGGCAGACCTGGATAGGTTAGAGAAGTGGATAGATCTGAACAGGATGCGGTTCAACAAGGACAAGGGCAGGGTGCTGCACCTGGGGAGAGGGAACCAGCATTATGGTTATAGGTTAGGGGCTGACCCTCTCAGCAGCACAGAGGCAGAGAGGGATCTTGGAGTCAGGATTGACTCCAGGATGAATATGAGTCACCAATACGATGAAGCAATAGGCAGAGCCAACCGCACCCTGTCATGCATCAACAGGGGCATCACTAACAGGTCCAGAGAGGTCTTGCTCCCCCTCTATGCGGCACTGGTCAGGCCACAGCTGGAGTACTGTGTCCAGTTCTGGGCGCCGCACTTCAAGAAGGACGTGGAGAACCTGGAGAGGGTCCAGAGGAGGGCCACTCGTATGGTTGAGGGCCTCCATGGCCAGCCCTATGAGGAGAGGCTGAGGGACCTGAATCTCTTCAGTCTCCGCAAGAGGAGACTGAGGGGGGATCTTGTGGCTGCCTACAACCTTATCAGGGGCCACCAGCAGGGACTCGGGGAAAGTCTGTTCACCAGGGCCCCCCTTGGAGTCACCAGGAACAATGGCCACAAGCTGAGGGAGGATAGGTTTAGGTTAGATATTAGGAAGAACTACTTCACGGTAAGGGTGGCCAAAGCCTGGAATAGGCTTCCCAGAGAGGTGGTGCTCTCACCTTCCCTGGAAATCTTCAAGAGGAGACTGGATAGGCACCTGGCTGGGGTCTTATGACCCCTGCCACCCCCAGCGCTCCTTCCTGCCCATGGCAGGGGGTCAGACTAGATGATCTTTCTAGGCCCCTTCCAACTCATTGATTCTATGATTCACCTCACCTGCTAAAGAGTCTCCTCAAGTCTGTTACACTAAATATCACCGTTCTATCACCTGCCTTTGTCAAATTCTGTGCTATTCTAGGTATCTAGCAACCAATAATGCTTTTCCACTTCCCTGGGAAAGAGTTAGGAGGAACATATGTAGTAACTGGATTTTTTCTACATGTCTATATATACACATTCTGCTTTCTGTGCCCTTTGCAATTAAGATTGAACTCTCTTGGACAATATTTTCTGTTGGGGTGACATGCTCAAATTGCCCTTCATGGTCTTATAGCCAGGTAATGCAGGACCAAACACTACTCAGATGCTTCTCTACTCCAGAAGCCAAATTATAAAATGTCTCAAACAGAGAAGCCAACTGTTTAATATATATAAATAATACTTTTGAAAAAACTCTAGTTACTGTAGAAGTAACACTTTCTGCTTCAAGTGCTTGTCCATACATATGCTCCACTTTTGGTGCTTACCAAGCAGTGCCCTGATCAAATTTAGAGAGTGCAGGCAGTTTCATTTAAAAGTAAATCATAAAACAACTCTACCAAAAGTAGCGCGTTTTCAGGAATGATTATGTTCAATAAATGAATTTATGGCCGTCTTGAATCTATCAATAATGGGGATACTTCTCAAGGAAGCAGCAAAGTCTGCTCGTGCACTTGTGAAAGGAACCCTAGTGGTACCTATAAGATCTAATCTAGCCAATTCTAAAAGTTGGGATACGTTGAAACTCATCTGGATAATTTCTGAGCTGCAGAAAAGGGGAACATACTCAGGGTACACCTGGGGTTCCCCCACATGCAGTGGTATGCACCAAGTCAGCAGCCCCATTTTGCAGATGTCCCACAGGCTTAATCCCAGGAGTGGCAGGGGCCTGACCCCAAGAGACAACAGGCAATGTCTATGCTGCCTAAAGAAGCAGGTTTCCTTAGTCTGTGCTCCAAGGACAACTTATGTTTATAGCCTAAGAGTCTTTTTGTCTCATAAGGAAAGAATGAAAGGTTACCAGATTTCAGCCCAAAGATTATCCAGAGGAGTTTCAACATAGAGCATATCCAACTTTTAGGAACTGCCTGGATTCCCTGGGGTGCCCCTGTTTGCAGAGGCAGAGCCTGAATTGAGCAAATCCCCTGCAAGGATATTTTAGGAGTGCACCTCTGCAAACAGGAAAACCAGGCAAGTACTTCAAGGGCCCTATCCTGCATGCTCTATGAAATCCCATGCAGGAGATTTCCTTGGTGCAAAGAATTGGGCCCCTGAAGACCTGGGAACACCTGCCCAAGACAGCTGGAGAGCACAGGGCAGCTCGGGCCACCCACACTCTCCCACCATAAATCAGATAGATGCCCGCCACAAAAAAGCAGCACAAATTTATAGCACCTATTGTCAGAGCAAGTTTTGGGTATTTGTGGAGCAACAAAAGACATGGATGTCTGCTTGCTTGGGCTTTGTGCCACCATAAAAAATGTTTACAGAAGCACAAAGGCAACATCTATTTTCAGCCTTGGGAATGGGGTTTAACCTGTAGCTGTAAACCTACAAACTTAAGGGATGTACCTTAGATACATTTTCCCTTAAACTTCATTCTAATAAGGGAGACTAAGTGGGTGAATCAAAATAGGGTGATTAAAATGGAACTCTATTTTTGGGCACAAATTTGGAATAACATTTGAGTCACGCTCCCATTCTGAAATTGAAACTGATG
>NW_017728995.1:15437529-15458078 GCF_001723915.1 Gavialis gangeticus
ACATCTATTTTCAGCCTTGGGAATGGGGTTTAACCTGTAGCTGTAAACCTACAAACTTAAGGGATGTACCTTAGATACATTTTCCCTTAAACTTCATTCTAATAAGGGAGACTAAGTGGGTGAATCAAAATAGGGTGATTAAAATGGAACTCTATTTTTGGGCACAAATTTGGAATAACATTTGAGTCACGCTCCCATTCTGAAATTGAAACTGAGGCCCTAACATTTGATATCCTATCTCCCCAGTCTACCTAGCTGAAGCAGCTGCCACACAGAAGTTTTCATTAAGAAACACAGAAGAGAGGATAAAAACATCAAGGGTTCAAAGGGAGAGACTATACCCAGTGTTATAGTTAGGTGAGTGTATTGGTAATGGTTTTGATCCATCAGAAATTGTAAATATTACATCAGGTGGATGTACAGCAACGTGAAAGCAAACATCCTGCAGATTGAAATATTTTTTTTCTACCTAAACAAGACAAAATGGAGGAGCAGGTGACTATTCTAAATGTTGATTAAGGTATTCAGAACTCCCCAAACTAGAACTAAACCTTCATCCTCCATCCTTTAAGTACAAAGTAGTAGTCTCATTAGATACCTTTCCCTCAGCTGGACTGAAATTTCCCATATTACTCCAAGACAGAAAATATTCAATTTCTTGACATAGTACCCACTCAGGAATAACCAATGGAAACAGAACTATGTGGAATAACCTGTTGAAACAATCTGTCTGATTTAGCTCCCTCTTGGTTAACTAAATGACAACATATGGGTGTGCTCACATAGAGCAGTATGGCAAATCTCAGAATTAAGGAACAGTCTTTTGGGATAGCAGTTGTCAATGCATGTGGCAATGAGAAAGAGGTTGTAACCGGAAGCCAATATATGGGATAAAAGACTCCACTCAAATGTGTGCCAAGAGTGGAATTAACAGATGGACAAATACTTACAGAACTTCATTCACATGGCTACAGGCACAAAATAAGGGATCTCAAGTTATAAATGAGAAAGCAAAAAAAGCAAACATTTTTAAACGATAGTATTATATCATCATACAATTTTTTTCAGACATCAAACAGTGACTGAGAAGGTGGGAACATCAACACTGCTTTAAGCCTCTAACATTGCAGAGTTTAACACTAAGACATCTTTGTACAGTATATGAAAACTACCATTTTTCAATAAAAGGAACAAAAAAATGAAATAATGAAATTAAGAAGTTATGTTAAGAAAACATTAACAACATAGATTAGATTTCAAATCATGAGATGCAAGTTACATTGCATTGTCTTGAACTTTCATATTTAACAATTCTTACAATTTTGCTCCTATCAAACAAATGTCTTTCCAACCAAAAGGGAGAGCAGTGAATAGCACAGAAATTACTGGGCTAATTTACACAATAATATTTTTACATCTCTGCTATTCCCAGCCAATTCATTACTAATAATTTGAATATCTTTTTAATTCTAATAGATGAATTCCTACACTTTCATCTATTCATGTTACATGGTTTAATGAAGTGTTATACAGTGTAACTGAAAAATGTTAGGGAGTTTTGTTTTTTTGCAAAAAATGTCATCGGTACAGTAGGTCACAGATGACACGCATTATACATTATACTTGGCATGTAAAATACAACAGAAAACTAAGGTTTTAATATACTGTCTTTATGATGTTTGGAATGTCAGATCTTTTAATATAGCCTTAAAAACCATAATCAGCAGGTTTAAATTACCTTAAAGTATCAACTCTACTGTGGTCTTTCAGTTCTAGGTTATTATGGAAATCTGTAATATTTTCACTTATCTTCTTTGAATGTCTGCTGGAAGCTGATAAGTCTTCAGAGGTTAAGCGGCAAAGTTTTTCCTGCGGATCTGAAATATTTTGCATCATTTTAAATAACGCATATAACAGAAATACAGAATCTAATATATAAAGTTTCTAAGAAGTTTCATAGAACAGCACTGTCCTACCAGCTAAGTCACTGTGCTGCTTTTCTCTTCCCCAATCTCCTGCTCAGCTTTCTGCTCCCAGACCAAGCTGCTGCTTTGCTTTCTGCTGCCTGCCCTATCTGCCACTGTGCTGCCTGTCTCCTCCGCAATTTGCTGCGTGCCACAAACAAAGGCTGCCCAAGCTACCTGTGGCACTTTGTGTTGGCCACCCCTGCTTTAAACAAATCCCCCTAGATACTGGCCATCAGCTAGCAGGACTAATAAGATTCCTCTCATCTGAAAGGTTAATTATGCTTCCAATGCAAGAACCAGGAAGCAGGCAGCTGCTGAAAGAACTCATCCCTGGTAGAAGCACTCAGCATATCCTGTGAGATTTCTGTAACAGAAGCATAGAAGGTAAGAGGTTCAACAAGCAAGAGTGCTCTAAAACCTGTTTCTACAAAGCTGGGATGTTATTGTCTGGTCTACATCTTGTTTAGCCACAAAAACAGAGCATGGCATACCCTAGAATAGGATGCTCAACCCCTGGCCTGCAGGGCTCTCCACAGGTCTGGAAACTGGGTGGTATGGGAGCTCTCCTGCTGCCAGATTTCCAGAACCATGAGGAACTCGGGTCTACGCACTGAATGCAGTGCCCAATTCCAGTGCACAGGGCTGGGCGGAGGCAGCATCAGACTCCAGGGCTCAATCCTGGTGTTGGGGACAGAATGG
This sequence comes from Gavialis gangeticus, assembly GCF_001723915.1. Taxonomy (NCBI): domain Eukaryota; kingdom Metazoa; phylum Chordata; order Crocodylia; family Gavialidae; genus Gavialis; species Gavialis gangeticus. The sequence continues at coordinate 15,440,196 of NW_017728995.1, forward strand.
GACAGTGACAAGCCCCTGGACCTAATCCTGGCATGCCAGGGATCAGGAGGGGGCTGTGCAGGCCCCTGGGAGCCAATCCTGGCATGAAGGGAAGGGAGGCAGTGGTGCTGGACTTCTGGGACACAACCTTAGTGGGAGGGGGCAAGGCCAAGCCCAGCCCCAGCATGTCCTGTCCCCCACCCCAGAGACCCAATTCCTGTGTGCAGGGACCAGGAGGGGGCAGCACCAGGTCCCTGGTGCCAAATCCCACAAGTGGAGCAGGAAGGGGGTAGTGTCGGGCCTCACAGTCTGACTCAGCACATCAACTGGCCCATGCCACTCATCTCGCCTGCAGGGCCAAAAGGCTGAGCACCCCGGTCTAGAAGGATTGGTCTTATAAATACAAACCTAGGACGACTCAAAAAAATATCAAGACATAAACAAGGTATTTGACCTTATGTTACAAATGCTCTAGCATGACATGTAGGTTATCACTTTAACTAAATACCTATATGACTTTGCAATTCTTTTTCCAAACTAGCTAAGGCTTGTTGATCAGCAATATCTTCTAAAAGAGGATCATCTTGTTCAGTTAGATCATCGAACTCAAATTTGGATATTTCAGCAACAACTGTAGACAGCAGCTGACCAGTTGAACTTTTTGGTCTTATCTGAGAACGTGAACTCTGGATAGGACGACTCTTAATCATTCCACAGAGTGGAATATTTGCTGATAAAGGTCTCGGGAAACTAGTCACTGTAATAAAAATAAAAAGCAAATCATGTTTTTTTTCTCAAATTAACCAAATGAAATGAAATGATGAAGTGAAAAAGTTATGAATTATTATTAATTATTCAACACAATATATTTGTCAAATTGTATCTTAAATACTACTATATTTTACTATACTAAAATATAGTAGTATTTAAGATACAATTTGAGGAAAAACTGAGTCCAGGTTACAAACTGTTATACAGGTTTCCTTTGCTTTATGCAAGTTCTGTACGTGCAAATTCGCTCTTATGAGATGATCCTTTTTATTCCAAAAATTCGTTGTGTGTGAAGTAAATTCACTCTTATGCTATTGGTGTGGTGGAAGCCCACAGTCAGCTGCTTTGTGTGGTGCATTGTGGGAGTGACATGCACCAAAATATAGTCTCCTGTGTGAATCTGTGCTCCTTGTTCATTGCTGGCAACATGCGTTTCTGTAGTTGCCATTCCCATTATAATCGTACACTGTGCTTGTGTGTACCGTTTGCTGTTGGCGAGTACCAAAACTGTCTTGTAAAAGTGGTAGAAATGGGTCTGGAGGTCAGCACAGTCGAGGTCTTGGAACATATCCCTATTTGTTACACTGTAAACTGGGTTCCTTTTATATGAATTCGAGTTGTGTCGTTTTCCAGGAACACATGTCTAGCATAAAGCAAGGGAAACCTGTACCTGCATTCAGCCTGGCATAATTTTTCTTTAAGTAAATCTCTCCAGTTTTGACACTTATGAAAACATGAATAATAAAATAAATGAGAGTTTCACATGTTTTGTACTGAATTCAAAATGGATAGTTTTGAATCTGCCAAGTGATTTTTTTTTTTTTAAAAGAATGAAGATGTCAAATTGCCTGCCCAGCACGAGAGAAACAAACAGTATGAGTTATGTGCCTGGGGAAGGCAGTGGCTGAGACAGACAAGAGTAACTCACGAGAACACCATGGATGGAGCTGAATTACTTAACTACACCTTCTCTCTCTTTTTTACAGTCTATGCAATTATAATTTAGTATTTGAATTACATTAGCTATTGGAGAACCAGACTAAGATGCAGACTGCACTGGACTAGGTAGAAGTACGTAGCCATAAACTCTCCAGGGCAGGAGTTTTATCTAACTAGACAAGACAAACAAAAGAAGTGGTGGGAGAAATGAGGCACAGAGCAGTGCAGTGACTTACTAAGGTCAGAGTTTGTGGGATATGCAACGTAAAAAGTCTCAACTCAAAAGTTAGCTTTGTTATTTGTATGAGAAAGACGGCTTGAAGACACAGGATGTAATAGTCTATTCTTTTTTTATTATAGGGGAAGTTTTAAATATTATAAATTCAGACTTGCCACAAACAGTGGTGACAAGTTCTTACTTGTTTAACTTTTCAGATGTTTAGGATACATATACGCGTTTGCCTCACCAACCGCTGGGGTTAGGTTCCTGAAAGTTCCCATGGTTGGCAAAACTATGGTTGGCAAGACAAAAGGCTTATGGGGAAAATGGCAGGTGGCAGGCTGATGGGCAGCCACAGAAAACTGTGTTTACTCAAAACCGTACACCGTAGTAGCCAAAATGGTATACAGAATATTAAGTGTGCATACTCAAAATTGTGGTTGGTAAAACCATGGTTGGCAAGGGAAACCTGTACTTTCATAAACAGGCAACTGGAAAATGGAAATTTTATGACAGAAAACTTGTAAGTAGTTAAAAAATGACTTCAGGTATCCACAATAGTCACCGTTTTCAAAGGATGATATTAGGCATCCAACTCCCATGGGGGGAAAAAGAAAAATCAACAAAAATAAGCTCTTTATAACAACAGTGTTATAAAATTTGTCCTCCTTGAGATTTTGTAATATGCACAGCACAGATATGAAGCTGAAGCTCTGACTAAATTTAATCACAATTTTTTAGCATGCTACCCTGGAAACATTTTCATAACTATCTTTATGCAAAAATAATGAAACTATGAGTATTTAAAAGTGTATGTATTAAATAAGAATTTCGGATGAGTAAAGTGAATAGGGTTTGGCCATGGAAGATTTATTATCAGAATGTATTGTAATAAAGAAATGTATTTTGCTGTTATTACAAAAGATATCCTAAAAGGCCTTGGGGTTCTCTGTCTGCTACACATCTTCAGAACTGCAGCTTTAATTCAATGAGGAATTGAAGGTCACTGAGCGAGACTTTGACTCGCTCAGGGAACTCATGGCTAGGAAGTTAGGAACCCCTGGGAAGCCAGTCTGAGGGAGGAGAGGAGTCCAGGAGACCAGGCTGTACTATAAAGAAACCTTACTGAGAGTGCAGGAACAAACCATCCCGATGTGCAGGAAGACTAGCAATTATGGCAGAAGACCAGCTTGGCTTAGCAGGGAACTCTTCAGTAAATTAAACCACAAAAAGGAAGTCTTATAATAAGTCGAAACTTGGACAAACAACCAGGAAAGAGTATCAGAGTACTACTTGGGCATGCAGTGATAAAGTCAGGAAAGCCAAAGCGCAGTTAGAATTACAGCTAGCAAGGGATGTGAAGGGGAACAAGAAGAGTTTCTACAAGTACATCAGTAACAAGAGGAAGGTCAAGGAAAGTGTGGGTCCGTTACTGAATGGGGGAGGCAACCTTGCGACAGAGGATGCAGAAAAGGTTGAAGTGCTCAATGTTTTTCACCTCAGTCTTCACAGGCAAGGTCAGCTCCTAGACTACTGCATCTGGCAGCACAGTTTGGGGACGAGGTAAACAGCCAGCAGTGGCAAAAGAACACGTTAGAGACTATTTAGAAAAGCTGAAAATGTACAAGTCTATGGGGCCGGACAGGATGCACACAAGGGTGCTCAAGATGCGACTGTGGAGCCGCTAGCTATCATCTTTGAAAACTCATGGCAATATGGAGAGGTCCCAGATGACTGGAAAAGGGCAAACTTAGTGCCCATATTTAAGAAAGGGGAAAAGGGGGGTCCAGAAAACTGCAGACCAGTCAATCTCACCTCAGTCCCTGTAAAAAAAAGGCACAGAGCAGATCCTCAAGGAATCTATTTTTAAGCACTTGGAGGAGAAGGTGGTGGTTAGGAACAGTCAGCATGGATTCCCCAAGGGTAAGTCATGCCTGAGCAACCTGATTGCCTTCTATGATGAGATGACTGGCTCTGTGGATATGAGGAGACCAGTGGATGTGGTGTACCTTGATTTTAGCAAGGCTTTTGATACAGTCTCTCACAACATTCTCGCAGGCAAGCTAAGGAAGTATGGGGTAGGTGAATGGACCATAAGGTGCAGAGAAAACTGGCTGAAGCATCAGACTTAGAGGGCAGTAATTAATGGTTCTGTGTCTAGTTAGCAGCTGGTATCAAGTGGAGTGTTCCAGGGGTTGATCCTGGAGCCGGTTTTGTTCAGTATCTTCATCAATGACCGGGAAGATGGCAGAGTGCGCCCTCAGCAGATCTGAAGATGACACCTGTAGGGAAGTAGTAGATATGCTGGAGACTATGGCTAGGATTCACAGTGACCTAGACAAATTGGAGGATTGGACCAAAAGTAATCTCATTCAACAAGGAAGAGTGCAAAGTCCTGCACTTGGGATGGAACAATCCCATGCCCCAGTACAGGCTGGGGACTGACTGGCTGGGCAGCAGCTCTGCGGAAAAGGACCTGCGGGTTACAGTGGATAATAAGATGACTATGTACCAAAAGTGTTACCTTGTTGCCAAGAAGACTAACAGCATACTGGGCTGCCTTGGTAGGAAAGTTGCCAGTAAGTCAAGGAAAGTTATTATTCCCCTCTATTCAGCACTGGCGAGGCCACATCTGGAGTACTGTATTCAGTTTTGGGCCCACCACTACAGAAAGGATGTGGACAAATTGGAGAGAGTCCAGCAGAGGCACAGTTGTCCCTAGGGTACAGCAAATGGGGGTGACCGCCCTAGGCCCCATGCTATGGGTGGGCCCTGCAGAGTCGGGCAGAGTGGCTGCAGCCCCTCCCGCAGGGACTGGCAGCTCAGCCCTGCACCACGAAAGCAGCACAGAGCCTCCACCCCCTCCCCCCAGTACTTTGCAGGGTACCATGGCCCCATGCAGCATTAAGGGGGCCCTGTACAGACTGATTTGCCCTGGGCCCCACATCCTCCTAAGGTCGGCTCTAATGGTTTGGGGGCTGGAGCACATGACTTATGAGGAGAGGCTGAGGGAACTGGGCTTATTTAGTCTAGAGAAGAGAAGACAGAGGGGATTTAATGGCAGCCTTCAACTACCTGAAGGATTTGAAACAGGATGGATCTAGACCGGGGCAGGCAAAATGCAGCCCGCAGGATGGCCCGCTAGGCCATTCTATCCAGCCTGCAGGACCCCTAAAAAATTTAGAAAATGAATTTTTATCTGCCCCTGGCTGCCTGTCATGCAGCCCTCGATGGCTTGCCAAAACTCAGTAAGCGGCCCTCTGCCCAAAATAATTGCCTGCCCCTGATCTAGACTATTCTCAGTGGTGACAGATGATAGAACAAGGAGTAATGGGCTAAAGTTGCAGCAAGGGAAGTTTAGCTTAGGTATTAGAAAGAATTTTCTCACTAGGAGGGTGGTAAAACACTGGAACAGGTTACCTAGAGAGATTGTGGACTCTCCATCCTTGGAGGTATTTAAGACCCGGCTAGATAAAGCCTTGGTTGGTATGATCTAGTTGGGTTTGGTCCTGCTTTGAGCAGATGGTTGGACTAGAGGACTTCCTAAGGTACCTTCCAACCCAAACTTTCTATGATTCTGGTGTCACAGGAATCAACTACAAAAGGCAGTACTTTTGAAATCAGTTAGTCCATATTTCGCATAGCACCAGTTTCTGAATTACAGTTTCTTTAAATTAAAAATTAAACTTTGTATATTGCTGCTACTCCCTGTCATGCAAATTCCAAAAGCTCACATCATAATCTGCTCCCTACCTACACATAGAGAGGAAAATGGTACCTTTTAGGATAAATATCTCACTGATCTGTGGCACATGAATGGTATAAACTTATACAATAAACAATTTCATCTCTTATGTGCAAGCTAGCTGAAGTTACTGAAGTAACAGTAAAAATTTGGTGTTTCAGATAAGGGCTTGTATTGTTTAGAAACAAATATAAAAATCTGCCTCTTAAAAATATATATATATTTTTAGGTGCCAGAGTTCCTGCACAGGCATTTTTCTTTGAACAAAAGCAACTTCAATTCATCAGTTTGTAAAGCTTCTACAAGGGAGCAGCCAATGCACTACAAGCCATTACAGGCTTCTGAAGCTTATAAAAATGCCTACATTAAGCATGCAGTGGATTTATGCGCAATTAAAACAACAATAATTTTTTTTTAAACAGTAAAGAAAACATAAATTTCTTCTGCCAGAATCAAGGGAAAACAGTAAGTATAAACAGTTACAAGCTGTGTGGTAAAAGGACTAACATACCAGATAGCTTTCTAGCCTGCCTGTTTCATAAGGAATGTTATAAGAACAATTACACTGGTTATATTTATGAGAGATTTTTGTATCAACTACATTAAAGTGATTCCAAAACTATAATAAACATTCTTAATGATACAAATAAAATGGCAATTACTCATACACACAGCTCACTAAAACGATCTTGAAACTTTAAGCATTTGTCATAAGCATTCAGATTTTCAACATCCATGATGACGGCAGTTAAAAATGTAAATTACCGTGGAACTTGATTATTAAGTTGTGTAGTTCTCCATCTCGGAACACAGCAAACTTCAGGTAGGGTAAAGCCTACATTTAGTTTTCCTCGAATATCTTTACCACTCTCTCTCATTAGTTTGTTTTATATGTTTGGTCAACGGTATGATTCACATTCTTTGGATACTTGCGGTCACACAAACTGTTGCAGCAAAGCATTTGCAAATGCATTCATGCATGCTATAAGCTAATGGCAACCATAGATCACCAACTGCTTCTGGGTCAGATTCAATTCCCAGTGAGACATCAAGAGCAAATTTTCAACTCATAAAGCTTATTATTGCATATACTGTTAAATGCTTAGTAAGTCCAAAGAAAAAAAATAAGCCAAAATTACTGACTCTAGACAATGGTGTGCTCTGTATAAATGCCAGAACCGATTGTCTGGAGGCTACAGTTCCATTTAAACCATGTTATGGCGCTGGGATCTGCTGTGGGATTTGCCTGATGCACCCGAACAGTAGGCTCAGAGCAAACAAACCTTAAATACCAACAAAACTTATGCAGCTGCTACCTGTTCACTGCTGAGCTATGTGCAGCACCACCATAAACGTTGAAAGCAAGATCTTTGGGGGCAGTCTGAAGAAAACATTTGTTGATTTGTGAATCTTTTTCCACTTAAACTTTGTATGCAATATTCAATGAGAAAGAACAAATCAAAGCTGGGGTTTTGGGGCTTGTGTACTACCTCATGGAGCATCTGAAAGGGCCACAGTTATTTCTCCAATATTTAGATCTTACTTAAATTTACTACAGCGTAAAACTTTAGAAAATATTTTTAAGATTTAAAAAAAAATAGCAGAGAGAAATAAAAAACCAAAATGAATTACAATGTATAAATTACAGATCTAATATCCTAATCCAGGACATCACTTGAAGCCAGCATGGCTACTGACACACTTAAAGACAGTCAGTTGAATACATCACCTGCTGAAATGCGGCTTCAACAATATATTATCTCGTTGAAACAGTTCTTACCAACAGGTGATCTATACACTGATCTCTGCAGAGAAGTTCTAGCATGCGCGTTTCGTTGTCCCAAACCACTTGATGGTCTGCTCAGTTCACTTTGCCATATGCCCTGTACTATGGACTCTTCAGCATGTTCACTTAAGCTACGCATTCTGACCCACTGTTCAGCTCCTGCAATTAAAATTGCTATGGGTCATACACAGAGGCAGGAAACTATACACACATTCTACACATTAATTTTCTCTAAGATTGTGGTTGCTGCCCAGAAAAAACAAACAGTACTATCACTAAAAGTGTCACACAATATATATCCCTTTAAAATGATAAGCAAATAATTCATTACATGATTTTTATCTTACATTTAACTTTATGTTCTACATTTTATAAATACATACCTATGAGTTATTTACAAGTCACCTCACAGAGAGCTTAATATAAAACATTTAAAACAATAAAAATGACAACTTAAAGTAAAAAAGCTAAATCAAAATTTAATACAAGGAAAATGCAACTGAGGTCCAAATGCTCATGTGATTTCAACAGTTATAAATCTGTAAAGTCTATGGTGGTGTAATTTACTACTTGAAGCAGGAAGCCAGCATATACTTCCTCACTCAGTTAGTTGCTTTTCTTAGTGTGACAGCTGCACCAATTTATAGCATCCTGGGCTAGGGACAGAAATTATACAAACAGGTAAAAGTAATCTGAAACTGGTTCAAATCTGTAACACAACAGAAGTTCAGTGTACATGAACTCAAAATGGCCAAAACCAGTTTAAGATAAAGTTAGTTGGAATTAGCCTCAGACTTAACTGAATTAAGGTAAATCGGTTACTGAACTTCTGTCCCAGGTCCCCTCCAGATTCAAGTTCACTCACACTCCCCCAGCATCTCACAATGCTTTGCACCTTCCTTGAAGAGTGGATGGACTAGCTTTGGCTCAAGCTGCCTGCTCCAGCTGAGCACGGAGGTGTGCTCTAGTGCCCCCCAGCGTGAGCCACTGCAGGCATATGGCCACATTTCAGGAAGCAAAAGTGAATGTCTGTTCACTTGGTTACCAGTTCAATCTATGCATTTTAAACTAATCTGTGAAGACTGAATCAATTCAGCCTCAGGCTTTTTGCCTATCTGCATATAATGCTGACTTGCAAATGACAAAACTGAACCTAGGAAAAGCTTAAATAAGGAGGGTAATGCTTTTTACTATTTAAAGTCCATATAGACTAGCATATGTACTCAATAAGTGACATAGTGGTGGAGGGTTTTACTTCTCACTATTACCTGAAAATGAAATGTTATCTGTAGGGCTGGAATCAGAGCACAACGATGGAAGTGATTCAGGTGTTACTTGCTTAGAATTTGCACCCAAACTAAAAAAAATCTCAAGTCCCTGGTACTGGGTAGAAACAGGTTTTTCTCTTCGGGCTACTTCCTGTAACAACTTGAATAGAAGACAAAATATTAATAAAAAACAGCTAAAGGCTACATGTACCATGTCATGCCAAGTTAAATGTTAATAGAATGTTGCTTCATAAAACTTAAAATAAAAATAGCATCTCTTTCCTGATGTTTATATCTTTATGCACTGAATATCAGAAACCTATATTACTTATTAGTAGCCCAAATGCTCAGTGTATTGCATCAACTAATCTTCACCCTTCTGTCAAGCATTCAGCTTTGGAATTATTAAAAGGCAAATCATGATTATGTGCCTGGCTGCACACAAAATACACTGCATTTATGAAAAGACAGAAGCTAACGAAACCTGCCCTTTAGTTCTAGACTCTCTGAGAGATGCTTGAACATTGAGACTAAAATCGAAGGGTACATAAAACTTGTGACAACCAAATTAAGAGGGAAAGCAAGGTGAGTGACAGGCTGCATACAAATAGCCCTTCTGACCCTGGATTTTGTCATCTCTTTGCTTTATTTTCCTATACCACCACATAGCAAAGTGAAATGACTGATGGGGGGTGGGGAAGGGAGAAGAGGTAGCACGGGGGCAGGGGTGATAGAGGCAGAAGGTAAAAAAGGGGGGTTATGAAAGTACTTTTATTTTCCATATCTGAAAGATCAAAACATGGGGAATCTATCTTCTACCGTTCTCACTAAACGTATACCTAATGACTTCCATACCTTTTAAGTAAGTGACCTTATAACTACATATTCTGCAGTATTTCAAGAAAACCAAGATATCAACAATCAAACCACTCCACCCTACTTTGACAATGTAAAATCTAAAAAAGAAAAAAAAACAAAGAAATATGGCAAGTACATAGAATATTCAACATATTTATTATATTGAGAGATAAGGGATTTAATAGGTTACCACTGAGGACTTTGTAGTTAAAGCCATGCTCTGGTTGTTGGAGAAACTGTTAAATTCCACTGAATCAGCACTGTCATTCAGTGATCTTGACTTGGAGGAAGGTGTCTTTATGGCTAATTTAGGGAGGCCAAAAGACATCTCTGGTGGCATACAAGAGGAAAGAAATCTTCTATCAGTGTTTGTTTTAGTGCCAGCCTTTGCAGTTAAATCTCCTTTGTGAGGAATGCTGAGAACTTCTTCTCCTGTAGCAGAATGATGGCACTCAGTATATATTCCTGCATGGCTTGCTGTAGATGTTTGTCCTGATGAAACTAAAACCAAGAAACAAATGAGCATAAACTGCATCTACAAGCAAACACCGTTTTTCTCAAGGAATTCCAAAAACGAGTATAGTATACAAGGATTTTCCTCTTATAACTAAGCCCTAAAACACCAAACAAGCCACACACACACAAAATCAATCTACCTTCAAAAATGTATAACCCAGTTTTCTAAACTACAGGGTACCCAACTGCTCTATGAACCCAATTGGAACTGCAAAACACTCAGCACCTCAAAAATCAGACTCATAATAACTAATATAATTATCTTGGAATGTATTTAGTCATATTGTACCTTTGACACTCCTAAAATGACAGAAATACAGAATTCTGTACTGAATAATGAAGAATTACAGAGTTCTTCACCTTATAATTTCTTCATTTTTAAAACTGTAATGTTTGCCTGGAAGTAGCTGAATAACTCCAAAGGTAACTTTATATTTTCAATTAAATAAATCTAAAGATAGCTACTTGAAAGTAAAATTTCTTTGAGACTGGTTGCAGTTAAGAATACATACTCTTGAGCTATATCCTTCTCTTGTGTGCAGAACCATAATGATTCTTTTTTTCCCCCCTTTAGACACAGTTATTTGGCTTTTTTCCTTTGCCCCTAAGGGCATATATAGCACACCTCAGAGTCCAATTGGCATTTTCTCTTTCACCTCTTAGCCTTAAAATAAGCAGAAATTTGAACCAAATGCAGAGAAAGAGACTGACTAAGCACATACAAATACAATTTATTTGTTAAAACAGAAAAAATTAATTAAAACCTGAACTATAACTAACCTCAATTACAGCAAAATAGCACAGTAAACTAACCTACTCTTCAGACTGTGGATTAAACACTGTTTTCTGTTCCTAATGTTTATTAGTGGCATCACAAAACAAAGTATCTACACTTTTGCAAGCTTTTTCCCAGCAGACAGATAAGACAATGAAACTGCAAATATACAAACATACTTGGCTCTTAAAAATTGACATATCCACAAATTTTGTGTTGATCAATGAAGGCGAATGAAATTTTTAGTCCAAGGGCTATCCTGAGCTTTTGCACATAGATGTAGACCATTTAAATCATTTTTCTTTATATAACAAAATAGGGGTTGTTAATCTTTAAGCAGCAGTGGGCTGAAATAAGGCAGTTGCGTCATTAAATGCACCTGTACTGCAGTCACTGCTGTCACCCCTTGCCTCTCACTGATGATTCCTGTCACTACTAACTGCAAGTAGCAAAAGAAGACACAGCTGCAGTAACGGGGAACAACTGAGAGAGAGAGCAGACAGGGGTGGGCTGGCAGCAAGCAAAACTATGGAAAAACTGGAGTAGAACAGGAAAGGGGACATACAAGGAGAAAGGATTCTGAGGTGCACCTTCTGTGCCAGCCCTGGTGCACCCATCACCTGCCTCCACTTGCACCTCTACCCCTATGTTTTGTATTTGTGTGTCACAGGCCAGATCCAACCACTTGGTGGGCCAGATCCAACCCACAAGCTGAATGGTTGCAGATCGCTGACCTGGAGGCTTTGGGACACATCCTGAGTTAATCTAAATATATTACTATATAGCTACTCCTGAAATATCACTGATATCCCCATGGACTAGAAAGTCTATGTATTGAAAATGCTGTAAGTTTGTTCTTACATCCATAAAATAGATGCTATATAATCCAAGCATGAGTATACAGAATACTTTTAAAGAAGCAACATTTGTTTCTTTTACACAATATGAGGCTAATATTTAATTGGTTATAACACTACTATAAAAACCATACAAAAATCATCATAAAATACTTTTTATTCCTGAAATAAGGAAATAAAGTGCCAAGAAAGAAAAAATAATAATATCCCCATTATTTACCTTTAGAAATTTGTTCCAAAGGTGCGGTATTTCTGTCCCAAGGAGGTATTAAAAGATCTTTTTTGTCAGCTGTGGAAGGTACATGATCAAATGACTTTCTAGTTATATCAAGAGCTTGGGCTGGTGAAAAGTGTGATACTGTATCCTGTTGGTGTTCAGGTCCCATAGCTCTTTTTATATAAAACAAAGAGAGAAACAGACAGACAGATCGGAAGAAATTTCATAAATAACACATGACCTCCTAAAGATTAACAAATTTAAAACTCAGATTTCTTCTGGAAGTTTATAGGAGTTGCATATATACATATATCAATGACAATACTCTACATACTGTTTTAGATTTTATCATATAAAAAGTGTATTAAAAATATAAAAGTTTTTTACTGATATCTATATTTTATCTGGAAATACCAAGTTACTGATGAGGCTGCTTCTTTAAGATGATACTGCATTCATAAGGTCTATAATTTCTCTGCACGCACATCTGTAACAGGGAACCCTAGCCCTGTTACTAAGAGACAGAGTAGTCCCTTTAAATCCCAAAGCTTCCAGTCACGGCCAGCCGGTCAAGTAAGGGTTAAGGCTCAAGCCCTGCCAGCCGATCAGGTGACAGGAAGAGGAAGGCCAAGATCCTACAAATGGCAAGTGGAGAAGGCCAGAGGGGCAGCAGGGAGGGGGCCTCTCAATGACCATGGTGCTGTGGCTGCAGTCTCTATTGGAAGACTATGCCATGCTGTGAGCCATCCTCATGATCATCTAAAATAAACAGGCATGTTGCCTCTCTGGTTTCTGTATTATTATTTTTCCATTATATGGCCTTAGAAACCTATGTTTTGTGTTGAATGTTAAGACTGGTGGTTTGGGTGAGGCTATTTGGCGAAGAAGGAGGCCTCAGTGGGGGCCCACTGCAGTGTGGGGACCCCAGTGCCAAAGAAGGCACAGTATTTGGGGGTGAGCTGACCCCAGCACCAGACAGGGTGCAGTATTTGAGGGTGAGCAGACCCCAGCACCACAGAGGGTGCAGGAGCCTGAGTGAGTGGGTTTTTTGTTTTTTGTTTTTGTGGGGTTTTTTTTGAGAGCTAGAGCCTGGGAGTCAAACCCTGATTACTGGGGGGTTTTTGACTGACAGGCCTAGCTAGAGAGAAAAGGGGTAGGTCCACAGTGGCTGAGACCCCAACATAAAGAGGAATTTACAAATACCATCTGCAAGGTTTGGGCTACGGTGTAGGAGAGGAACGGAGCCGCAGATAGCGCCCCCTGGCATCGGGGCATACAATGGGCAGCCTCCCGCTTAATTAACAACAATTAATTAACAAGGCATGGCAGGCGAAAAGGCAGGCGGTTGACCCATAACAGGTGGGCAGGGCCACCAGTAGACAGACCCTGAGCAGCCCACCCCCCCCATTACAACATCCCAGTGTGAAAGTACAAAGAGGCTAAAGTCTATACAGAAGCCAAGATTTGTTCACATGCGCTTCTAAACATTAAGAGCAAGATTTAAAGATTCAGGTGTCCAGCTCTCATTCATATGCAATGGCAATTGGGCACTTAATTCTCTCAGGTACTTTTGAAAATCTTGTCTTAACTTTGCATTTTAAGTGCTAGAGAAATACTGTAATAGCATAGAATAACCAACAAAACAACTTTTTTGCTTACTAAGCATTTATTCTAAAAGTTTGACACAGAACATGCACAAATCATAAATACATTATAAAAAATGTATGGGTTAAGTTGGTTGTGCTTGCTATTTACCAGCTTTACAACAAAGCCAATAAAAGACAAGTTTCCCATGTCCTGTAACACTTTCGCAACTCCTTTACTTCAGCAAGATAGGATTGAAATCTTACAACTGCTGTGAAGAATGATTATCAGTCACATTCTTAGAGAACATTCAGGGGATGGCAAGAAGTGAAATGACAGAACTATTAAGTATCTAGCCACCTAACACACATTAACCATTTTTTAAAAATTCAGTTGAGACGATACGCACAGTATGCATGCTTTAAATAAATTAATGCCATGGCTGATGAGATGGCAACCTCCACTAAAGCATAAAATAGAATCCAATCATTTTATATCAACACTAAAGTATTCCCCTACTTCTGTCACAAGAATATCAGCTTTCTGATGCTTTTGCAAACTGCGATTGGTCCTGTAGAAGCAGACCACACAAAGTTAGAACACAGTTAGCAGCATGGACAACCATTATGTTTGTAGCCCTCTAGGAATTTCTCAAATTTTCATATTCAGGAGAAAGAGACTATAATGACTCAATTACGTTTTCTAAGAATGTAATATTTAATCTAAGTAATACAAAAACATAATTTCAACACAAAGGTTAATGACATTTTACTAGGCAGTTCACAGTGAAATATTTGCTCAGCTCTGATGTGTTAATCGTAAGAGCTTGGTTCAATTCCTACAAAACAACATTAACTTAAGAAACCCTAGCAAGTTGTTTTGTTTACCTTTGTTTGTTCCCCGATTTAGTTGATCCAAGTTCCATCACCATAAAGTTGGATGATTCTTCTAAGTCATCCTCATAAGACTAATTTAAAAATAAAAGGATATGGCAAGAATTAATCAACTGACATAACATATACCAGTGTGAATAAAAGCCTGAAAGATTACAGCCACAGTTGTGAAGAAACATTAGACATGTATCTTTAGAGAGTTAAACTTTATGATTGCAAGGATAATAACAATGGTAAAACAAAAAAAACGTTAACTATACTAACAATAACCTAATAGAGGCTATTTAAGTCTAGACATTTTTTCTCTTTAAGTTACCAACTTTAATTTTTAACTGATTAAAATTTGTTTAAAATACAGAAAGTACTTAAATCAAACTATTTAGATTTTATTTTAAGACTCATTATCATTTAGTATATACTCACATTATCAAGTACCTCAATTTTCAAAGAAGATTCAGGGAACTCAGGAACAGTGTCAGATACTTCTGTTCTAAAAAGAGATGTCCAATATTTTTTCATGTCTTCAGCTGGGAAACAGATTTAAAGTAGTACATTCATTCAGAGTGTTTTTTTTCCTTTGGGGGAGGAGTCATTGTTTATTTTAAAAGTTAACCTTTTGCATTTTTTAAATTTTATTATATCCATTTAGTCCCCTTCTCTCTTGACCTTTACTCAAAATGAATTTAGAACAATCTGTATATGCAATGGTAAATATGGATAGGGGAAAGAATTCAAATATTTAATATACTCAGTTAACAAAAACATATAACAAACCTATTAAATCCTCCTCCTCCTCCTCCTTTCTTGCTTCTCCGCCCAAAGCATTGTGAAATTCATTTACCATTGACTGCCCAGGTCTGAATCCATTTACCTGAATACCAGGTTCTTTTTCAATGGGAGTTCTAAATAACAAAATAAAAAGATGATTCAAGTCGTATACAATTACTAACACACCACAGTGTTAAATCAGTGCTGACCCTACCACTTTTACATGCGCTGAATTTAGTGTCTCTTTCTGCAAGGGGCTGATACCCACGAAAGATGCAGAGCCCCTTCCATTTTCACTTCAAGGGCACCCGGACCCGATAGATTCAGTCACAAGAGTTAAAAGAGAATAGTTTTCTGCAATTTATATCATCTAATTGGCCGAAAGCTCGAGGTTTAGGAGCCTCCTTGATTCAAACAGTGCATTCTTAGTAGAATGAGTATCCCAAAAAATGAATTAAACCTCCGCCAAACTTATTTGCAATTAATAATGCCAAATACTAGACCTCATTGAGATTAAATAGGATCTCTTTAAAAACAGTTCTAAAGTAATCATAATGTCAAACATGGGCATCATTATTATTTTATTTGACAACAAACAAATTTTATAGTCATCACATTTAAAATTCTCCAGCATGGCTTTAACATATTAACCAGAACTCTGAAACACTGCTTCAACTAGATCTGATAATAACAAAGTACAAATATTTTTGGATTTTTTATTAATACCCACTGATTCTATCAATACCTTCTGTGTTTTTTAAGCCACAGTTTTTCCATATAGCTCAAGCTGTCTTCTTTGAATTCAATCTGAACAGGTTCTCTTGAAAGCGTAAGATGGGTCTGTACCTCACAAATTCCCATGGATTCTATAAAAGTTTCAAAGGAAATGTCTGCATATCATTCAAGTACATTAACTTTCCCTCCACTTTAATCATAAAATCTGTTTCCAATGAAAAGCACATCAGTAATTTAAACGTCAGTTTAGTCGTCTACATAAAAGTTGCAAATATTACTTTTCTTGTATTATTCAGCTTTTGTTCAATGTATTTTCTTGAATATTTGACCCAAGTGAATTTACAAACTAGCATGAATTGACTGGATTTAACCAAATATCAATATACCTCTTCTGACCAAAGTATTCTACCCTGTCTACTTGTTTAGAAGAGAGAGGATAAATTGAGGATCTAGGCAGAAGTAGATAACTACAACTGTTATGTGGCTTCTTCCACCACTCCTAACCTGAAAGTACATAAATTAGAAATTAAGGCCATGTTTCACACCAATGAAAGAAAAGGAACTAGCTGTTTAGCACTATGACACACTACACAACACTCTGGACATTGATATCACCTCCACTATCATCCGACGATCACGCACTTGGACTCAGGAGACCGCGAAACAGTTACACAAGCCCTAAACCTCCAAACAATTATATACACTCTTACCTTTATGCAATTAAGCCTATGGGATTACTCATAGAAAAATCAGGCATATACACGCACAGAAAGGCAGGGCCCACGAGTCTCCAAAGGAAACCCCAACCACAGAAAAAAGCTATTAGTAGAAGCTCAATATTATTCTGAACCTCTCAAGTGCCAAACCATTCACACTTTAGAAAGAGAACAGAAAACTACCATTCCATATACTAGAAAAGAGATAGATTATCTGGCACATATCCAACTGCGCAAGATTTTATTTTTATTATTAAACTGATCATATCATAGGGAGGATTCAACCTGAAATTTAGAGATTCAGGGGACCTGTGAGGGAGAAAAAGAATGGGCACTAGAATGTAATGCATATAAACCCAAGGCATGTGTTTTGCTTGCCTCGGAGGAAGGCTTTATGCCTTGGGTTTACTAGTTATACTGAGGTCTCAGATGAAAGCTCAAGAGCCAGGATGCAAAGTTATATGACAATAGCCCTTTGAACTTCTAGCAAGTGCCTTTGATCAGAATATCTCAAAACCTTTGGCAACTAAATCTTATTATGTTCATTTTACAGGTTTTACTGAAAAAACAGAGATTAAACAAACTTGCCCAAGTCAGAGAGTCAGGAATAGAACACAGGAATTGTGATAGAAAGCTCATCTTCTGTATTATGAATAGGAAAAAAAGGTCTGCATACTCGGGAACAGAAAGAATACTTCTCTTTGAGGAAAATATATTTACTGTTAAAAAAAATGTTATAGAATATCCATTATCTCCACTAACAGCACCATTAACATAATTAGAGACACTGAAGTTGTCATTTGAAAAATAAATGGAAACTAACTGTAATATTCTATCCCAGTAAAGTGATGCCTCTTACTGGATGAAAATTAAGTTAGAGAAAGAGATTAACCAGTTTTCAGAGTGCTTTGACAGGCAAACAACAACAAAAATTATTAATACTGATTTGGCATGTTTTACCCAATGTGCATTTGAAGATCATCATTGCAGTCATCACTATAACCATATAAAAAAGCCTCCCGTGTAACACTTGCAGCCCATTCCAAAACATTAGGACTTAATAATGTAATATTTTAACAAGCTTTTTAAAATGGTATGACGCAAATGCAACTGCTAGACAGAAAATGTAAGGTGCAGTCATGCAGCCTATTGCAATGACAATACCCAGTGGCTCAGGAAACAGCTGCAACATCAGGTGGTGATCAACATTTGATCAGTCATTTTGATAGTTATAAAAAAAAAAAAAAAAAAAAAAA
>NW_017728995.1:15458132-15461094 GCF_001723915.1 Gavialis gangeticus
TTTATCTGTCATTTTTATAAAAAAAAAAAAAAAAAAAAAAAAAAAAAAAAAAAATCATATCTTGCAACTTGAGTGTATAAATGCTTATTTAGGCTACTCAGTACATAAGCTTTGAAACACGTGCTACCAACCAAAATGAGTGAGGATTTCTTTCTTAAAATGCATGGAACAAAATAATACCTGCTTCAGCTTTGATAGAGTTTTGTTTCTTTTTGAGTTCATGATTTCCATGCCTCCACTGAGTTAAAGCTTCCTGAAAGGACTTTGAAGATTCATCCTCATCAAAGGTGCCATGCAGTAATAACCTACCATCCCGATTCTCAAAACCTGTCCATGCCGATGAGGTAGAAAATTCCTGAATAAATTTCAGAAACTCCGTTAATCAAATTTGTCCCAATGGAAATTCTCTTCTTGCCACAGACACACATACCTGTTCACAAAGCATTAAAACTTTTGTATCTTAATTACTGAAGAGATCACATTCTACCCTTTCTCTGTGCTTGGTTTGGTGTAAAATTGTGATCAAGAATTCAAAACTATTTTAAGAAACCATCTCCTTGGAGCAACTAAACTAAGATGCCCCATCAAAACAGCTCTAACACTGATTTTTAAGTAAATGTATAAGAGGAAGCAGAGCTAAGAATGAATAACATTTATAAATTAAGATGATTACAATTAAGACCGAATATAGGTCACAAGGATTAAAAGGAGTCTATTTTCTGTCGATATAAGCCTTACGCCCTCCTCTCCCCCCGCATGCACGTGCACATACGTGCGGGGACACACACACACACAGGTCAGAAAGTGTCTGAAACTGATCAGTCGTTTGCCAAATTGAGGCATTATAAACCCTGAATCATTGTACCTCAAGAATTGTATGTGAAATGTAATTTCTGATTTACAGGAACATTAAAAGCTCAAAAAAATTCCCTGCCCTACCACAGCACTGCCTGTTGACGTTAGCAGAGATGAAGATGCGTCTGACGTGAGCTGATTTGTGCTACTTTCTTTCTTCTGCTCATGATTCATTTTTGATTCATCTGGATTAACTTCTTTCATGAAGCGATGAACAACTTCCAATTTTCCAACAGATGCACTGGCTTTTGCCTACATATAAAATGTATCACCAAATTAATTTCAAATAAACACACACAGACTTTTCACTGAACTGCACACACAAGGAATTGCAGTGACAGAAGCAAAAAAAAAACAAAAAAAAACACCCCAGAAGCCAGAACACAAAATGAGAGAGGTCCACACACATTATTTTCAATAGTCTGGGTTTCCTTCAGCAGCATATATACTCAAATATGCACACACTACATTAAACAGCCTGTATGAAACAAAGGTGTTGGTACCAACCACCTAAAAAAGCATGACATTTCAAGATATAACTAATTAAATTAAATTACTTTGTCTAGCATAGAACTGTAACTATGGAAGTTAATCAGAGGTGAAGTTGATTTAAGGAGTCCAAATGGAATATCAGTTAACACTTCAAAAGAGCTATCTGAAAGATGACATGTGAGAACTAGTTAAAAAATACAGACAAGTTAGCATAGGTCAAAGGATGGAAGTTGTTCTCAGCTGAAAATACATTTTCATTACATATTATGGCTTTCCTTTTTTCCTCTTGTAATTTACAACAGGATAAAGCAAACTTGCTATAGGGTTATAGGCTTCTGACTGCCCAGAATTAGCCAATTATCTAAATGGGAAAGTGTAAAATCAAAAGAGAATGGAAGCAAAAATGAAAAACCTTTGTTCTGTGGACTTATTCTGTTTCAGTGTGACACTGAAAATCTAAGAGACACGGGGCCCAGAGTACAGAATAAAAGTATTATATTATATTATACTATAATATACTTTTTATACGTATGTGTGCATGTGTATGTGTGTGTACCCATACGCGTGGGTACTTGAATGTAACGCAATGTTTTTTTTCCCCAATCAGCACGGGGGGAAAAAAGCTCTTCATCTTACATCTGCATACAAGGAAACATCATTAAAAACACTACCATTAAAAACTTATGCCTTAAGCTGCATGTTCTCAGTAATGGAAACCAACTATGAAGTTGATTAAATGCAGCCAACACTGCAATAAAACAGGAATGTACCCCACGAATAGGGTAGTGCAGCTCATTTTAATCAGATATCTAGTAGTGCCCATTGTGTTCAGTCCCTCTCAATGCCAACTCTTTTTCAAGTCATGGTGAGCTACTACATTGAATACATTTAGACTCCCACTTCATTCCCACAGCTGAATTGTAGGGCTGCGTAAAGCTTCGGTAGCCAATTCAATTCAGAGGAGATTCAGCCCGATTCGGCAACCAAATCTCCAAATCCAAATCAAATTGGGAGACCACTTAAAAGGTCTGAATTGAATCGGAAGCCTCCAAATCAATTCAGAAAAGATTAAGCATCACTTCGGAGAGTCGGTCATAGACTAAACTAGTAGCAGTCCTCACCACACTGGACATAGCTGCCTCCAGCTGGTAAGTCTGTTGTGGTGGGCAGAAGGAGGAGAGAAGGGGTGTAGTGGAGGGATTGGGGCTGGGACAAGCTGCCCAGTTGGGGCAGGGGGACGCAGGCGCAGCAGCACTGAGAGTGGGGGCAACGCCCTGCTGGCACATGCCCAGCTGGAGGGGGATGCAATGCAGGCACAACTAACTCCGGGCAGAAGGGGGCAAGCAGCAGCAGGGCACAGCCTACCACTTGCCCAGCCAGGGCAGGGGGGCGTGGGATGTGGGCATTGCCGCTGCTTGCCCAGCCAGGGGCACAAAGGGCAAAATGTGGGTGCAGCAGCATGGGGAGCTAGGTCTATGCCCTGCTGCCACTTGCCCAGCTGGGGGCATGGGATGTGGGCGTGACTACCCTGGGAATAGGGGCTACATCCTGGTGCCACCTGCCCCCTTCTGCCTGGAGCAAGCCGCACCTGCATGGCACCCCCCCTCCCACCAAG
>NW_017728995.1:15461104-15461411 GCF_001723915.1 Gavialis gangeticus
AGAAAAAGCCGCACCTGCATGGCACCCCCCCTCCCACCAAGCAAGCAGCAGCCGGGCATAGCCCCCACTCCCAGTGCTGCCATGCCCACATCCCACCCCAACAGGGCAAGAAGCAGCAGGGTAAGTGGTGGGCTAGCTCCCCTTTTGCCTTGAGCAAGCCGTGCCTGCCTGTTGCTGCTAGCTCCCCTTTTGCCTTGAGCAAGCCGTGCCTGCAATGCACCTCCCCCTGGCACCCCAGCTGGGCAAGAAGCAGCAGGGCATAGTCCCCACTCTCAGCGCTGCCCTGCCCCATCCCACGCCCCCTCAC
>NW_017728995.1:15461584-15463488 GCF_001723915.1 Gavialis gangeticus
GGGACAGTGATTCGAATCTCCAAATCGAATCACTGTCCCTCCAAATTAACCAAATCCAAATCCATTGTGAATACTTGCTGCTTTGCACAGGCCTACTGAGCTGCATCTTTCTTTCCTATTTCCATTTGTTCCTATTTCTTCACCAGCCTTAAATGTCTAGCAGACAACACCAATGGGGACCCAAACTGTTCACCCAGAATCTCTGTTACCCTCTCTCTCAGCCAGTGACATATAATTTGTGCTGCCCCACTCTGCAGTGGAGATGGACCAAGTTGCCCTGAACCTCATCTGCATATAAACTTTTGCAGGATCCCAGGACTCATGACAAGAATTCCTGGTTCCAGTTATGAGTGCAAGGCTAAATAGCACACGGCTCCTTTGTAGTGGGTATCTAGAGCGCGCGCGCGCGCGCACACACACACACGCACACACACACACACACACACACACACACACACACACACACACACACACACACACACACACACACACACACACACAGCAGTGGGGTCACCATGGCTTGAAACGTTGATTCTACTGAAGCCCAGCCCAATGAACTATATGGTAAATCATGAACCTTAAATGCAGAGTTTATACTGTATACAACTTGGTATAGATATAAAAGTGCTGTTTAAAACTGTCTCTACAGAATACCTATGCTAAACTTGTAGCAGTTTCAAAAAAAGTAAAATGCATCAATTCTGACAGAGTTAAGCCTATGGTACCCATACTAATTTGCCTATATGCAAATTATTAGAGGTATGTTTATTTGGCAGTCATATGCTCAGGGAAAGCTGGGTCTGTCAGTAAGGGCGGCAGAAGAAGTTGGGAGGATGGAGAGCAAGAGGGCCACTTTACCCCCCCAGATTTATTTTCCCTGCTGTAGCACTGGGAAGGGGACAAATAAATTCAAGGCAAACATCCAATAATTCAGTTCTATACCTGGGGAATTGTAACATATGTATAAGTCTTCCTTATATAGCATCTAATTATTAGTAGGCTGTCTTACATTCAAGTAAATACAGAACACGGGGGTGTGTAACAAACATAAAAGCCCCTCTGCACTCTCCCACATAATCATATACACAGGAAAAAAACCCACTAACGAGAAACTTTCTTGCGATGTAAAAGCCTTAAATGAGGTATATTCTTGTAACACCAACTCACAGGGATGTCAGTCCCAAATGGCAACAGGAGAAGCTAAAGAAATCTAAGCCTCAAACACTTAACACTGCATCCATATTATAACAACAGAATTCTCCCCTTGATATTATTGCTGTCACTGATTGCACACCATAGAGCTTCATTCTGTGACCTTCCAATGAGTATGCAAGGAGAGTTAACATTGCTTCAAGCAGCATGAACTTTTGTCATGCCAGTGCATATTCTATTCAGATTCTTATCCTGTGACTATCACTGTAAAAGAGTGCATCAGGTACAAAGTTTTCCCAAAGGAAATGTACTGCTCTTCTTTGGTTTCCTAATTCTAACTCCCCAAAATAACTGGCAACATTATCTTTTTCCACAAGGCCAAAGATGGATAAAAGACACTAAGATCACAGCATATACATAAAGGGAAAAGAAAGTTCTCTACATAATTGCCCTTCCTCCTGGCAGGGTTTTTAAAGATTTTTTTATGTGCATTTACTCCCTTCCATATCATACAGCCAGAAAAAGAAGGGGCTAGAAAAAAAAAAGACTTAGGTGCTCTCTAGCCACATTTCACTTGACTTTTGACTACATAAAACAAGAACCCCATAGCATCCTGATAAAGCCAACAAAAGTGGAATTCTCCATTAATATGTTTAGTTTCATAGTTTCTAGGGTCGGAAGGGACCTGAGCAGATCATCTAGTCCGACCCCCTGCCACGGCAGGAAAGAGTACTGGGGTCAAATGACCCCAG
>NW_017728995.1:15463820-15465260 GCF_001723915.1 Gavialis gangeticus
TGAGCATGCAGTTCCCTGCTGGCCCCTCCTGGATGTGTGCCAGAATAATTTTCTCGAACAGCTTGCCCAGGATCGAGGTAAGACTGACTGGCCTGTAGTTCCCCGGGTCCTCTTTCCTCCCCTTTTTGAAGATGGGGACCACGTTGGCCCTCTTCCAGTCCTCCGGCACCTTGCCAGAGCACCACGAGTGTTCATAAAGCCGCGCCGGGGACTTGCAATGACCCCAGCCAGTTCCTTTAGGACTCTAGGGTGAAGATCATCCGGGCCGGCTGACTTAAAAATGTCCAGCCCCTCCAGAAGCTCCCTAACTAAATCCTCACTCAGAGTGATTTTTTTCCAAATAAGATGAGGGGAGTGTGAAAGCAAATACAGCAACTGTCTGCATTCTGTGTGATTCTAATTAGTAATTAAAAAGTGCATCCACCACAAAGATTTGAAAACCTGGAGCTTGAACTATGCATATGCACAACATTAATCTCTTTACTGGACAATTTGTTCATTTGTTTCAGTTCTGCACTTCTTGTTTAACTGATGTTAAAGACAGAACCTGTATAAACTTACTGGTTTGGGCCCCACATTTAAAGTTCCTAACAACAAAATATCAATGTTTTCAAAAAAGCAGAAGAAACTGAGCAAAATAAGACAATGACGTAACATTCCAGGTACGAAGGTAAGAGTCATCATAATTGTTATCTTGGATGATTACAACCAAGATAATACACTGCAAACTAACATACTAGGAGGGCCACTCGTATGGTTGAGAGCCTCCGTGGCCAGCCCTATGAGGAGAGGCTGAGGGACCTGAATCTCTTCAGTCTCTGCAAGAGGAGACTGAGGGGGGATCTTGTGGCTGCCTACAACCTTATCAGGGGCCACCAGCAGGGACTCAGGGAAAGTCTGTTCACCAGGGCCCCCCTTGGAGTCACCAGGAACAATGGCCACAAGCTGAGGGAGGATAGGTTTAGGTTAGATATTAGGAAGAACTACTTCACGGTAAGGGTGGCCAGAGCCTGGAATAGGCTTCCCAGAGAGGTGGTGCTCTCATCTTCCCTGGAAATCTTCAAGAGGAGACTGGATAGGCACCTGGCTGGGGTCTTATGACCCCTGCCACCCCCAGTGCTCCTTCCTGCCCATGGCAGGGGGTCGGACTAGATGATCTGTCTAGGTTCCTTCTGACTCATAGATTCTATGTTTCTATGATATTAAGAATTTTTTTAAAATAAGAGTCCTCCAGCCAAGTAATTTCTGCTTTAAAAAAATGTTAATTCTTTACCATTTTTTCATACCATACAGTATGAAGACGTAATTAAATGCTAATAAAATCTAATCTTGTTTTCCCACTATCCAAATCTTATAAACTACACAAAAGCTAAAACTATCTAATTTACATATTTCACTAAAAAGAAAAACTTGAAAAAAAATGGTGAAATAACTGTAATT
>NW_017728995.1:15470260-15479285 GCF_001723915.1 Gavialis gangeticus
TCTTGTTTTCCCACTATCCAAATCTTATAAACTACACAAAAGCTAAAACTATCTAATTTACATATTTCACTAAAAAGAAAAACTTGAAAAAAAATGGTGAAATAACTGTAATTCAGCACTTTCATCAATCATAATTTTAACACTAACTCTGGAACAAATCCTGAAGTGGCACAAACCAGTTTATTTCAGTGAACCTTTGACAACTAAAAATCTGTCTCCACAGCTTTGAAATCAGATACAAATGCTATTAAGGATGTGTCTATCCCACTATTTCCTTCCCAACCCAAACAAAACTTTCACTGAATTTTCAAACTGTATTTTAAAGTATGCAGATGAATAGCACTTAAGTACTTAGGACGATGACAGGCTGTCCATCTCATCAGCTAACAAACACTAAATTATTTTGGCAAAAATGTCAGAAAGTTATTTTAATGTGAAAGCATTTCAGATAATATAATGTCATAAAGATGACAGCAGGCAGATTCAATCTGCCTCCATTCCTCAAATATAATGTGGCTTGAGTGCCATGAACTTTCCTAAACTAGTACCATTATCCTGGCTTAAAAAGTTACTCATTATTAAGGCCTATGACTATAAACACAACAAGCAAAGTCATAGCTGGATTTTCAGTATTGTCCCTTGACAGTGAACTATGCCTTCCCTCTTGACATATTGTTCTTCCTTGCCTTCCATAATGCTCTCCACTCCTCATTCTCCAACTCTTCAAGTATTCCTTCAAAGTGCTCTTTGAAGAGTTCTCCTCATTTTTCCTCCAACTTCCAGTGAATGTCCAAATCGGTTTTACTTTTGATCATTTTTCCTCTCCTCCTATCCCGAGAATCCACAATGGATAGCTGTCCAGAGCAATTCCACTAGCCTACTGGTCTTTATTAAACCACTTTATTAGACAAAAAAAAAAAAAATTGAAAAGCAAAGATTTCTCATGTCCTTACTGAGCGAGCAATTCATTCATCTCACCTTGTGCCTGTAATGTGCGTTTTACTTTCCTGCCTGCAAACATGTTGAGGTCTTGCATCTGATCAAAATAGGGTCCACTAGTGACAGTCCTCCATTGGAAAGCAAGACTTGCAACTGCTCCTCAATAAAAGTTTGAGTTGTGCACCCCCATCCTACACCTTCTCTCACCACAACAGCTGTCCACAAATCTCAACTACCACCTCTGTACAAAAACTTCATATATCTATCTATATATATATATCTATCTCCACTGTAAGCCTACCTCCTACCCAAACTGTAACCCTGCCGTTTGGATCTTTCTTCATGGATATCATGATTTGCAGTCGAGCTCAGTTGAGGATGACTGCCTTATCTGCAGGTCCAAAGATGGCTGATGAGGCTTATTGGGATCTGCAGACTGTCGCAGCTCAGGCACATGTTTCCATGTGCAGCAGGTGGCTCTGGGCTCTTGGTTCAGTCCACAACATGCTGTTTCTGCCACTCCCATTTTTCTGTCTCCTGTTGTCGTCGTAAATTTTCAAAGTACTGAGATCCTTGCAACGGACTCTTCCTCCATCTGGGGCAGTCCTGGGTAACAGTCTCCCATAAGTTAGTATCAATGTCACAGCTTTTCAAATTAGCCTTAAGATTGTCCTTGAAGTGCTTTTTCTGCCCTCCTCTCGACTGAGATGGGATAAAACTTGTTTCAGGAGCCTGGAGTTGGACATCCAGATGACGCGGCCAATCCAGCAAAGTTGACATCAGATTATCATTGACTTGTTGCTCGTAGTGTTTGGCTGCAAAAGGATACTGATGTTAGCATGTCCATCTACCGGCTGAATTCAAAGGATCTTCCGCAGACAGTGCTGCTGGTATTTCTCCAGTGACTCGAAGTGCTGCCTGTATGTTATCCATATCTCAGCTCCATACAGTAAGGTGGAGGGATCACAGCTGTTGACTAAGCCACAAGCTTGGTATTGGATCCGTTTCCTCAGGTGTCCAAAGGCTGCACTTGCACACTTGAGGCAATGTTGAATTTCTTCATGTTGGCCTTCTACAAGAGATGGCTTTGAAGGTACAGGAAATAATGCTCTCCAGTCTCACCTGGAGACTGAATCAGAATTACCAGGACTGCTCATTAAGAGGACCTTAGTCTTCTGAATGTTAAGCATCAGCCCCGTTTTCTTGTATGTCTCGGTAAAGATGTCAACCATTGCCTGAAAATCTGTTTCTGAGTGAGCACACACAACAGCATCATCAGTATACTAGAACTGGTTGGGGTAGTCATGGTTTTGACTCAGAGTTGGCTGACATTTAACAGCTTACCATCCATTTGGTACTTTAGCTCCACTCCAACTGGAAGCTTGCTGGTGGTCATACATAGCATTGCAGTAAGGAATATCGATAAGTGATGGAACAGTGGCACAGCCCTGCTTAACACCCAACTTAACCTCAAAGGAATCTCTGATAGATTTGTTGAGAACCATGGCTCACATACCATCATAAAGCAGAAAGCAAAGAATGGTGATGAATTTTGGTGGGCATCCATACTTCAGAAAGATTCTACACAGCACTTCTCAACTGATAGTCAAAGGCTTTCATGAGGTAAAAGACCATGTAAAGGTTTATGTTGTTCCTAGCATTTTTCCTCCAGCTGGCAAACACTGAAGACCATGTCAGTTGTGCCTCTTGATGCCCTAAACCTGCCCAGGAGATTCCAGGAGAAGCTCTTCAGCAAGTGGAAAGAGATGGTTCAAGAGGGTTCTCACAATGGTCTTTCCTGTGGTGGACAGCAAGGTGATCTCTCTGTAATTTCCACAGTAAGGCTTGTCTCCTTTCTTGAAGACTATCATGATAATGGCATTCATGAGGTCATTTGGGATGTCCTCATCATTCCAAATCCTTAAGATGAGAGCATGGAGCTGTAATGTGAGCTCCTCTCCCGCTTCCAGTTGAAGATTTTGGGGGAGATACATTGTCAGGGACTGCCTCATCTCTGGATTTGCCAGGTCTCTTCCCCCACCTTCTCTCTCTCTCACCTGCCACACTTTGTTATTTACAACTAGGAGGCAGGTTGGATATTATGAGAAGGGCACAAGATCTACCTGAATGAGGACAGTCCTCTTTGCAGGGTTCCTCCCACCTACACCCTGCTTCTTACCACTCCAGGTCAGGCATCTAGAACTGGGGCCTTAACACTTGAATTCCAATTTGCTCAGGCAGTAATCATCACCCACTTGACTGTCAGGGACACATGCTGTCACACATTCTGCAATACTCTGTTTCGTACCTAGCCTTTTAGAGGCTTCCAATCAAACTATTTTACTTGAAGGACCACCAGGCTTCTTAAGATAATCAAAACTCTGAGTTCCCCTTTTTCCTATGGCAATCTAATCAGCTTCTGTTTCCCCAGGAAACTCAACAACCATTTCTGCCAGGCTCCCCAAAACAGCACCTTTAGGCTAATTCTCCCTTTAGGGCCAGCACCCATTAGGTCATCAAGCCTTTCTTGGTGCAACTCAATTATTAATCTAGCCAGGAAGGCCTACCATTAGCTAATTTGTTTTATAATATAAGCCATTGGCTTTCACTTCTTTCGCCTCAGTACTCTTCAATGCCTTCATCAATCCCCCTTCTTCACAGACCAATTAGTTATCACTAACTTCATTAGTCCCCTTATTATGATTAATTACTTATCAATAAATTCTTCAGTCTGCCTATATTAAAGGTGATCTAATTACTAATAAATGCATCTCTTGATAAGAGGTGTTCATCAGTCTCTCTTGATTATTTCATAGACACTAGGGCTAGAAGGAACCCTAGAGGATCGAGTCCAGCCCCCTGCCCCAGGGGCAGGAAGTCAGCAGGGATCATACAAGATAAACATACAAATGTCTCTTGAAGGTGTTCAAAGTAGGTGCTTGGACCACCTCCAGCGGCAGCCTATTCCAAACCTTGGGGGCTTGCACAGTAAAGAAGTTCTTCCTTATGTCCAGCCTGAAATGGTCATGGAGGAGTTTGTGACCATTCAACCTTGTCATCCTTTGGGGCGCTCTGGTAAACAAATGTTCCCCCAGATCCTGGTGAGCACCCCAATAAACTTGTAGGTGGCCACCAGGTCACCTGAGCCTGCGCTTTTCCAGGCTGAAGAGCCCCATGGCTCCATACAGGTTACAGGTGATCATCCAATACATGAGAACCCCAATAAATTTATCAATAGTCTGGGGCTACTTCCTCGCAGCACCACCATTTGGCTTCTTCCTAAAGTAAGGGACTGGTTGAATTCCTCTTCGCTCTCCCAGTCCCACTCTCCTTGGTCCCATCCTGAGCCTCTCTCAGCTTACCAGACACCACCACCATGTCCCAGTGCAGCTGCTGGGATGTCGCATCTCCATGTCTCCATGTGACATGCACAGTGCTCTAAGCCCGTCGTGTGTTCCACTCTCTGGGGGATGTCTGTCTGAATGCCAGCTCCTTTCTAATAGTCCAGCAGAACTCCCCATGTACATGACCACATGCAGCCAAAATTATGCTTCCCCTTCAGGGGCCGCATGCGAACACTTTCTCTGGTATTTCTAGTGGCTATGCAAGCCCACTTGACTTTCCAGGGTAAGTTTGTTCTCCAACTCTGTCCCGCCAGTGTTTATTGCCCAGAACGGGGACTAGAGCCAGTTCCCTGTTACAATCTGTTCCCTGTTACAATTCCAAAATAGTTTCTGACTGGGTATTGCAGGATGGAGTTGAAAACACTCATCCAACAATAGTTTCTCAACTGAAAAGGTCTTCAAAATGCTCCTTCCAGTGGGCACTGATGGCTCCCCTTTTCTTGATCAGGTCTCTTCCATCCTTAGGTCTTAAGGGGGTTGGGTCCCCGAGTGCTCTCATGGTAAATGGCTTTGGCGGCAATGAAAAAACTGTGCATATCATGGATACCAGCAAGATGTTGAATTTCCTTTCCCTGTTCTTTCCACTATGCTCTTCATATCACAGGTCCACCTTTGGATTTCTGCCTTAGCTTGTTGGCAATTCAATTTCTTTTCCTTGAAGCTGACATTGTTCTGCCAAGCACAAAAGGCCTTGTGCTTGTGGTTGATCTATTCTTGCATCTCCTGGTCATTCTCATCAAACCAGTCTTGATGTTTGCTGGTAGAGAATCCAAACATCTGTTCACAGGCACTGACGATGGTGGACTCGGAAGCACTGCTGAAATTCTCCTGTTGTTGTTGACTAGAATTTGCTGGTGTTTCATTGAGGCACTGGTGAAAGAGGTCTCACTTGACTGGGTCCTTGAGTCTTTCAACACTGATTTTCCGTCAGAATTGCTTCTGCTGCAGCCAACATTTAGGAGCCAGTTTGAATAACAAAACTGAGTAGATGAATCTATGACTGGTCCAACAATTGCCAAGTCCTAGCAAACCTCAGGTGATGCGGACATCTTTGTGATCTTGGATCGCAGGTGTTGCCATATAGTGCCTTGTGCCTGTTTTTCAGGAAAAACATGGTGTGGGTGATGATGTTAAGGTAGCTTGTAACATTTATGCTTAAGATTGTACCTGCCTGAGTGGTGAATTATAGTATTATTTAAACTTTTCTTTTATATTTAGCCTTATTTTAACCATTGCTTAATTTTTTGTATAGCCCTATTATTTGAACTTTTCATTTTGCTGGTGTTTGCAATATTAGCTGGTCTTGAGTTGTTCTTGCAGGCAGCTTATGGTCTTGAGTTTTGCTCGCATGATGTTTCTTTCCTTTTCTATCACTGAGAGAAGTTTTTTCTAACATATCAGTAATAATTTTGTTACCAGCTCAAATTAACTGAACTTGGCACTAACCAGCTGAATCAGAGGGACGAAATGATTGGATATGTTAATGAAAGGTGATAAGAGGAGACCAGTGGACATTACCCAGATTGGGACACCGGAAAAAGACCAAATTAAGAGGTGTGTATATGCTGGGTCTGCTGAACAAAGGAATATGCCGATAGAATAAATTAGGACAGCATGCCAACTCCAGGAAAACCGATTCAAAAGCAAAGAGACATCAAAAGAGTGAAGTAAAAGCATAAAATGGGGCAGTGAGGAAGTTAAGTGTGTGTCGTCATAAATCCAGCTTTCAACACCATTCCGGACCATCCCAGCCAACGATGTACCCTTTGCTTTCAGGAACTGATTGACCACCTTTTTTCTTGTGCAAAGTAACATCTGGGAAAGGGTGAGATCATTGTACTACGTGCTTTTCTCTCTCTGCATATAGAAACTGTTATGATTACTGATGCAACAAATGTTAAGTCAGACTTTAGTTGAACTGATACACGTTTTGTCCTTCACATCCATTTAAGGGTTGCATTGTGCATTAACAATGTCTTAGCACTACTTGGTGGACAGTGGTGCAAACAATGGCGAGTCCATGCTTGACATATTTGGTCAAAAGGAGAATGCCATTAGAGTTGACCTATCCCACTCCTTCCTTGCCAACAGTTCCATTCCAGAGATGCGAGCCCCTTCCAACTCTGGCATTGACATCACTGAGAAAAATACATCTGTCTCTTTCTGGAACACAAGAAAGGACTTGGTCAAGTTTGGCATAGAATTCTTTCTTGGTTTTGTCAGCAGCGTCAAGTTGGGGAATACGCACTGATAACAGTGCATATTGGCTTTCTGCCACTTTAAGACAAAGAGTCACGAGGTAGCTCATTAGTTCCAATAAGGAACTCACTGAGTTGGTTTATGATTTCATTCTTGATGGCAAAACCAACTCCAAGAAGCTGGCATTCTTCTTCCCGTTTACCCTTCCAGAAGAAAGTATAGCCACTTTCTTGTTCTTTGCACTGTCTAGCCCCAGCTCATCAGGTCTCACTCAGTGCAGTGATGTCAATGTTGTGTCATCTGAGCTTCTGAGCCACAACTGAGGTGCAGTGATCTGAGTTTTCACTATTAGGATCGTCCATGAGGGCCCTGATGTTTCAGGTCCTGAAACGGATTACGTGTCTTGATTGATTTTGACTGCAGTAAAGGTGATCCCACTGGACACAGTTATCCAGTTAGGAAAAAGCTAGCCAGACTAAGTTTAGGGCACCTTTTCTAGCCCCATTGCCATGTAGATGAGCAGAGTAGATCCTGAAGTAGGCTGCTCAATCACAGGTACAGCTACAGAATAGCATTCTGGCAGCAGAGCTGTACTGCTATCATGGTGGATAGGAAAATGACCTTCAGGAAAGGTTAGCTGTGAAATAAGTAGGATTAACTCTAACAAATAAGTCATGGACCAAGCAGTGGCAGCACCACCAGACTGTGGTGGGGACAGCAGATAGCAATGCTTTCCCTTCTGAAAAACCACATATATCCATTGACAGTGCTGTGACACTGTGTGTACAGGTCACCGTTGTAATAGACCTGCCTGGCCCCCCCAGCCATGGGTCTGCAAGTCCTCAGTGGTGCAGCAGGAGGAAGATGTTAGAATGTCAATGGCTGCTACTCAGAACCTCCTCTCTCAATCACTTTGGCTAGGGACAGACATTACACATAAACCTGTTTAAGTGATCAGAACTGATTTAAACCTGTAACAGAACAGACATTCAGTGCACATAAACCAGTTTCAAAACATCCGAAATTGGTTTGAAATAAACCTAGTGGAATGTAATATATCAGACTTGACTGATTTAGGGTGGCAGAGATGCAGGGCAGCCCCGTGTGGGCTCCAGTCAGCTGCAGCAGGAATCATCAACAATGGTGGGGGGGAGGAGGAAAGAGCCACTTTTCCTCCCACACTAAGCAGCAGTTTCTCTTCTCTGCCACCACTGCTCAGCCCGGACGGGCAAGCCTGGAGCCAGTGGGGTCAGGGCCACGCACACTGCTCCCTGCCTGTACTGTGGGGTTGGGGCCAGCATCAGCAGCAAAGGACCTGCTGTGGCCGGGCTGCCTAGAAAGGCAGTCCCATTGCGGAGCAGCCCCAGCCCAACTGTATGGCCAGGGAGTGGTGTCTCAGTCCAGCAGGACCAAGGGACCCACTGGGGGCCAGAAAAAGCCCTTCTATGGGCCAAATCTACCCAACTGGCAGAATCTGGCCATGCTCCTGTCTGGCTGCTAGAGTGCCTAGGGAGGAGTGTCCATAATGGGGTGGGGGGGCCAGAGCTGCGCTGCAGGGTGAGGAAAGCTGCTGCAGGCTGCAGCGGCACTGGCGGCATTAGGGGAGAGGGCTCTGGCCCCCGCCTGATGCTGGAGCCGCTGCATGCAGCCTGCTGAAGCTTTGCCCACCCTGCAGCAGACCCTGTCAGAAAGGGGCTCATGCTCCCTGACATTATTACAGGGGCTCCTGCCCCCACCAAGGGCCCTACCTCTTCCTGCTGCAGCAGCTAGGCAGGGGCCTACAGGGCCCTTTGGGGGGCGGGGGACAGAGACGGGGGTTATTCCTCCTCCCTCCAGTATCTGGCAGGGAAGACAGCAGGGGGACTATTCCCCTGCAGGGAGTGAGTGCACCAGTGCCAGTGGGCAGACCTGGCTGCCAGTGGAGTAAAGGGGAAACTAAGCCTATTCCCTGTCCCCCTCTGCCTCAGGGGCCATGGTGCCCTGCTGTTGCAGCAGCGAGAAGAAGCACCCAGAAGACCCAGCTCAGGTCCCTGCCGGGAGCACAAAAAGGGGGGAATTAAACCCCTCTCTGGCCAGTTCAGCCCAAACAGGCCACACACCCATGCCCTCCCCCACCCACAGCTTCCCTGCAGTCAAGGGTGTACTCTAGAGCCCCCGGCGCCTTGCCTGAGCAACTGCAGGTATATGCCAGCATGTCTGTTCTGTTACAAGTTGATCCAACTTCGGCAAGTTAGACTAATCTGCAAAGGCTGAAGTGATTCAGGCTCCAGCTTTTTGAATGTCTCTCCCTAGCCTTTGATTAACACTTCCTGACTGTCACTCAGGCCCAGAAGCAAAGTGTCATCTTCAGCAGCAATCTCACTCTAGGAGCCACATCCAAGATATGTTCAAGTTCTGTAAACAAACTGAATTAGGCACCTAGCCTGTCTCTGAAGTCAGTTGGGAAAGTTAAGTGCTCCCAAAAGATAATCCACAAAACAAAA